>NC_135316.1:11562643-11872643 GCF_048772815.1 Callospermophilus lateralis | reverse complement strand
GCCTGCCATAAATACTGTTCCGCTTCTCCAATTTGAGGCATACTGACTGTCAGGTATAGTTTCTTAATGGGATTTGGAGTCATGAGAAAACCCAAGCTCCTATGGGCTGGCCTCTGCAGGGCTTGAAGAACTCAGTTGACCCAAAGGATCCCTCTTCTCACTTGATGGAGATCAGGAACCTTACAGAGGAAAGCAAGAAACTTCATCCACAATGATTGCTCTTTTGGCCATTTTGGAATTGGATGCACACATGAGATCTTTCTTTAGATCCATCAGGTGCTGAGAATCTGAGCCATGGACTCACACTGCACTAAGAGGCAGATTCAGATATATCCCTTTGCAAAGCAATTAATCAAAGATCCACAGGTGATGCCCATTTATTTCCATTTAAAAACTGATATTTTCAGGCTTTGGAAAGGTGTGGCCTTAGGCAAAGACCTTCCTTACATTCAGGGCAACAGTACAATAGGAAAGCAAATTCCCAAAGCAGAGTTTCTCCACTGAGACTTTCCTGGTCACACTGATATCTGAGTTTTCTGAGATACTCACCATTCCCTTCAGCTATCCAGTACATGGCCATGTCCCAGATTGTGGAGGAGATACATATCTTGAACACAAAACCATGAGCCTATGGGAGAGTGGCCAGAATTCAGGAAGGAATCAGGAATGTAGAAAGGTAGTAGGTGTTGCCCATCTATAAGGTAAGCTGCAGTCCATTCATAAATTGGACAAGATGAATGCTGCGAAGATTTCTAGTAGACAGGAGACATCCTTTGATGCATTCTCTTTTCTGTTGTCTACAACCACAGACACAGTGGGATACACAGAAACACTCACATTCTCAAAGGACTTACTAGAAACAGGCCACTCCAAATTAAACAAACCGACTTTCCTACATATTCTTAGAACATGAGACAAAATCACTAACACACAAACACACCCACAAAGGCACCTTCTTTCCTCAAGTAGGTCTGTGAATATCCAGAGAATCCTCTGATTGGTGGGCCATACTATGTTCCCCTGAAATGGGCTGTCGTATGTCAGATCTGGTCTCCTTGGCCAAAACTGTGAAGTTGTCAGGAGCCAGCGGTGAGCCATGGTCTGCTTTATCAAAAAAAAGTCCCTCTTCAGAGCTTTCCTGGAATTTGTCCATCTTCAATTCAGAAGTTGCCAAGAAAGACTGACTCTGTCCTTGGTTAATCCAAACATGTGAGACCACTGGGACTGGGACTGGGCCTGCCTCAGGGTGCCTGGCTTCCTGGATCCAAAGTTCAGAGTATTACATCAACAAGAATGTGACGTAGGTCACTTCCTCTAGAACTGAATGAGGTCACTGCCTTGGCAACCACTTTGTCCTAACAGTTGCTTCCAAGGGTCCATGAGATGGAGCGTGCCCCTACTTCCTATTACACTTTCACAAGTTAAAATGGAATATCAACCATAGGCACCCGGGAACAGCTCTCCACACAGGCCTGGTTTGGTCCATATTCTCTACATTAAGAAGAGAGAGACTGCTTCAGACACATCCCTTCATCCTTACCTGGTTGTTTGTCATGGAAGATGACTTTTGCTCCCTCAGGTCCTTCATAGCTGCATATATCTTCTACAGGGATCATTTCTGCATGGACCTTTGATGTTCTCTGCAGGTTGAAGATCTCCTACATTCCTGTATTGTAAGACCAACTCTGTACCTGCTCTTCTATAAAGGTAGATTGAGGGAACCGTGTATGGTTAGGGTTAATAACATGTTTGATTTGGGTTAGGATCATTCTGCTGGATGAATAATGGTATTGGGAACCTGCGATATTTATAAGATTATAGAGGTGAAATATATGTATGAAAACAGAAATCTCAGTAAGATTTGAAGCCCAAAAGGTCATTGGGTCCTTGATTGGGATAATTAACTTTGAATTATGTTCTGCCCAGATGTCTCAGATAAATCTATACACAATGGCATAGGATCTTGTACCTTGGATGATTGAATGTTGAGGAGAACATCCATTCAAAAAGGGAGAGTTGGTAAGATTACGAAGATAGTTGGTAAGATTAAAAAAAAGTGTGAGTATAGGAGTTGGACAAAAAGTTCTTTAGCAATAGGGTTTCAGGTACACAAAAAATGTAAATGTCAGCACATGTGAAAAGTAAGTCACAATGATGAACTGGGGAAAATATGTAGGAAAGCAGATATCAATAGAGACATAAGGAAATCAGGCAAAGTATAAAATGAGTGATAGCAATAGACATTTTCAACAGGCTTGAGATTGAATATATAATCTTAGGAAGAAACAAATATGTAGTCACCAATAGGATTGATATTTGGGAGCATTAGGCAACCTGGACATGGATGATTTTCATAATCCATACTCACATTCCATTTAGGCTTTGGTACAATCGTAAGTGTGACTTTGCATTTTGTGGCCAGAATATTACTGTGATAAAATGTATATGTAGATCAGGTGACATGAGTATTTCTACCACCATTTCTTGGAGCAATAATTTGAAGAGGTATAAATTAGTATTGGGGGTACATATAGGTGTACCATGTGTGTATGAATATAGAGATAATGCATGAATAGACCATACGGCGAATAAATAATATAACTGGTTCGAACTTTAGAAATTGGAATAAATTGATATCTGAAAATACACAGGGAATCATATATTGATATAAATACATTCATTCCAACCATTTATACATCCAATGGTAATATTATGGTTGTGGTTCATCATAAAGAGTGTGTGAATTTTGCTTCAAAATTGATTATGGAAATCGAAAATAATGTGTTTGGAAAGAAGTCTCATGAAATGACCAGTCAAAAAAAAAAAGAGGAATACATATGTTCTGAAGCAGGAAGTGATATAATGTGTTACAAATTTCTTTAAATTTATGAAGTTGTGGATGAAATGTATATTATATGATGTACAAAAACTGAAGAAATAGTAATGTACCAGTGTTGTATAAAAATGAACGTCAAAATACACATCATGTCCCATAGGAATCTACTTGCATTGATGTTAAAGTTGGTCAGTTACTGTAAAAATATAAGGATTGGTTTGCACCATTTACTGAAGTGAGTTTTCAGTACTAAAAAACAAATATGTATTTCAGGTGGATGAATATTTCTGAAAATAATCTTATGAAAAGTTGAATATAAAACCACATACATGAACAAGAATGAATTTAGGGAGTGTATAATAAGACACATATATTTCATATTTTGAAAAATCTAGAGAGTATATATATATATATATATATATATATATATATATATATATACACACACACACAAAACACACACAGAGACATTAAAAAGTAGCAATATATATGCCAATTAAAATTCATCGTGAAATATATATCATCCACAGATCCAAAAATATTAATTTTACTGAACATGGATTTATGTATAATGTTTTTCAACTAAGAAGCTCACTCATAATTTGAATTATCAGTTCCAAAAGCGTTTAGGAGGAGTGATTTCTTGTCACACTTTGTCTCTGCCAAGTTAGCCACCTCTCAAGAATATAGGTGTGATACCAGATAGGATTCTATATGTTCATATAAAAATACATGTGCTGAATTGGCTACAGAAAAAGGCAGACAGGAATTCACATATGTGTTAACTTTAAAAACACATGCAGAACTCTTTCAACAAAAAATTGACAAGATTTATAACTCCTACCCTATGTCATTCAAAAGGGAAGACCAACTATACACCATGCCTCCTGTGAAGTGCTAGTATTTCTATTCTGTTTGGGTTATTTTTCTCCATTATATTAGAATTAGTTGTCAGAATCTAGTAGGGTATGGGTTAGTGTCAAGGATTCAGTATTTCGAATGGAAAATTGAAAAATGAATCCAATGTGTATGTAAATATGTGCGACACAAAAATCTTCCCACTCTCATCCAGAACAATGCCTTGACAATACCTTCGCCCCAAGTAAGACACAATTAGAGGAGAAGATTTAGAAAATCTGTGAACAAATATCTGGAATGGAATATTCTCAGGAGCCCACAACCTTGGAAGTGGCAGAGGAGTTTCCAAAGGTAAGGGACAGGGTAAACACTCCACAAACATGGAGGTCTGCTGGCATAGAGTCTTCTTGAGAAACTGCCTGTGAGGTTGGGCACTTGAAAAATATGTTGTTGTCAGGAGCTTTAGCTTCCTTTCTAGTGAGAACATAAAAGCTTGGTCTGCATCTATGAGACCTGGAGGACATGCTTTCTTATTTCCCAATGAACATGAAGCAGCAGTTCTAAATTCTCTTTTTAGGTAAACTGTGGCCACTGGGGGGTAAATGTCTCCCCATGTGCACTGTAAAGCCATATGGTCATCCTCCATTTTTGTGGTGTTTCTTCCTACTGCACTGGGAGTTTGGTATTTGCTTCACGAAATATAAGGAGTTCAATTGGGTCACAGTGCAAGAGGGAGTTCTGTCATGTGTGGTGGGTCAGGTTCTGCAGGAGGATACAAGAACCAGGATTCTATCCCACATAGCTTGCCCCCTTGACCATAGCAACCTGATTCTGAACAATGTCCTGAAAACTCTCCATATAACAAGTTGCCTTTACATGGAAGGTTCTGCTGGCTGCACCATGTCAGTCACAAGCCATTTGGAAGCCAATGGAAGATCCACATGGCCCCACCACAGATGTTTTATCACATACCTGTCCACCACTGCTCTAGGCCAACTACTCAACAGAGTCCAACTTACTGGCATCTCTGTTCTACACCATTTACATGAAACCCAGTCAATCAAGGCACTGTCTGGTATATTCATGATCAGTAACAGGAAATCCAAAGGTTCTCCAGTGCCACCTGGTGATGGGAGTTTCAAAAATTTCATGGTATTTTTCTAGCCATTTTTCAAGGATGAAGTTGGAGGCACTGTGAGTTTCAATTGTTTCAGTAACCATTAAATGGTTAGGAAGCTCATTTCAAATAAAGCTCTGGTGAACACTCACAGGTAAGGCTTCCCAAAGAGTGGCCAAAAGATCA
This sequence comes from Callospermophilus lateralis, assembly GCF_048772815.1. NCBI lineage: Eukaryota > Metazoa > Chordata > Mammalia > Rodentia > Sciuridae > Callospermophilus > Callospermophilus lateralis. The sequence goes on along the minus strand of NC_135316.1, from coordinate 11,867,646 downwards.
CATGATATTATGCCCATTGAGGTCTACAATGTGAGGTCCATATGAGTTTTGACTAACAACTATGGGTGCCAAATCTTTCAGAATAAAATCATGTGGTATCCTGGCTGAGAGGCCTAGTGCTCTGTGGAAAGTCATCCTGGGCCTAGAACTTAGTTTCCAAGGGCGACACTCATGCCTGGCTTCCTAAAATCTCAACACTATTCATGGCAATACTTCTCTGAGGTCAGTTTGAGAACTCAGTTTCTAAGGGAATCACACCAGAGTTCAAGAACATGTGGACCAAGTCATCTCTTCCTACCGCCACCCAAATTACCACAATTTAAAACAAAACACTCCAACGTGGCGCTCATCTTTTTCCATATAGACACTCATAATGACCTCCGGCAAAAGTTTTCCATGAGGGGCACAGCCCAAGACCATGTCCAAAATAAGCACTCTTGCACCTAATTTGCCTAAAGTCAGGGTGGCCTGGACACCCTTCTTGTGAACCAGGAGAGATCAAATAGGCCTCCCATTAATACTGCTCCACTTCTTCAATTTGAGGCCAACTGACTGTGGGGTTTGGATTCCTTATGTGAATTGGAGTCTTGAGAAAACCCAAGCAACTATGGGCTAGCCTCTGCAGGGCTTTGAAGAACTCATTTGACCCAAAGGATCCCTATTCTGACTTGATGGTGGTCAGGAAAGTTACAGAAGAGGCGAGAGACTTCATCCACAAGGACTGCTCTTTTGGCCATTTTGGTTTTGGATGTACACATAGGATCTTTCTTTAGATCCATCAGGAGCTGAGAATCTAAGCCACACCCTCACACAAGGCAAATAGGCTGACTCAGACACATCCTTTCCAAAGCAATTAAGCAAACAGCCACAGGTAATGCCCATTCATTTCCATTTGAAAACTGTTTTCTTCAGGCTTCACAAAGTGGTGGACTGAGGAAAAGACCTTCCTGACATTCAAGGCAACAGAAGAATTGGTAAACAAAAGGCCCCAAGCAGGGTTTCTTCACTGAGACTTTCCTGGTCACACTGATATCTGAGTTTTCTTAGATGCTCGCCATTCCCTTCAGCTATTCAGTACATGGTCATGTCACAGAGCTTCAAGGTGTACATATCTTAAACACAAAACTATGATCCTATTCTGGAGAGTGGCGAGAATTCAGGAAAAAAACAGGAACTTAGGTAGATAGCAGGTGTTGCACATCAATAAGGCAAGCTGCAGTCAGGATGAATGCTGGGAAGCTTTCTACTACATAGGACATATTCATTGATGCATTCTCTTTTCTAATGTCTACAACCACGGAAACAGTGGGATACACAGACATAAAAACACTCACCTTGTCAAACGACTTACTAGAAACAGTTCACTCCAAACAAAACAAACCGCCTTTCATACCTATTCTCAGAACATGAGACAAAACCACAAACCCACACCCACACCACAAAGGCACCTCCTTCCCCCATGTAGGTCTGTGACTATCTGGAGTGTCCTCTGACTGGTGGGCCATACTATGATCTCTGGAAATGCCCTGTTCTGTCTCAAATCTGGTCTTCTTGGCCAACTCTGTGAAGTTGTCAGGAGCCAGCAGTGAGCCACTGCCTGCTTTCTCAGAAAAGGCCCCTATTCTTAGCTTTCCTTGCATTTGGCCATCCTCACATCAGTAGGTTCCAAGAAAGACTGAGTCTGTCCTTGGTAAATCAAAATAAGTTTGACCACTGGGACTGGGACTGGGACTGGCTCTTGGTGCCTGGCTTCCTGGATTCCAAGTTCAGAGAGTTCCATCACCAAGGAAGTTAGGTGAGGTCACTTCCTTTAGGAACTGAATGAGGTCACTGCCTTGGCAACAACTTTGTCCAAACAGTTGCTTCCAAGGTTCCCATGAGAAGGAGGCTGCCAATACTTCCTGTGACACTTTCACCAGTTTGAGTGGTATGTCAACCATAGGCATGCAGGAGCAGCTCAACACATGCCTGCTTTGGTCCATCTTCTATACATTAAGAAGAGAGTGGCTGATTCAGACACATCCCTTCATCCTGAGCAGGTTGTTTGCCATGGAAGACTTTTGCTCTCTCAGGTCCTTCATAGTTGCCTACATCTTCTGCAGGGATCATTTCTGCATAGACCTTTGAGTTTCTCAGCAGGAGGAAGATCCTCTATATTCCTGTATTTTAAGACAAACTCTGTCCCCACTTTTCTGTAAAATTAGATTGAGACAACAGTGTATGGTTAGGGTTAATAACATGTTCGATTTGGTTTAGAAAGGAAACTACACGGTTGAGCAAACAGGGTCCTACAGTTAGCAAATAATATGAGGATTATTAATGGACCGGCCCTGGAAGATAAAAGCGTAGTTAATCAGGTTGACTATGTGAACAAAGACTCAAACCTCCCTTCTGGGGCCTCTGTCTCTCTTTGACGCTCTTCAAGTCGTTTTCTTTATTTACTCATTGATTCTTTTACAACTCCAGTATTGTCGGCATAAAAACAACATTCTTCGCTCAATGCAAACAAAAAGGCACCTTTCTCTCATGAAAAGGAGGTCCAACACTCGCCTGCTCTGTAAAACAACTTCAGAGAGAGAGAGGTTAAAATTCCTGTAAAGCTGTGAAGTCGGTTTTTAATGTCTTTAAGCTTTGGTCTATTTCTGCTTCTAATTGTGTCTTTGTTGTGTCTCATGGACTAGGGCAGTTGTTTCTGTGCCCACCCCTTCAGCAATTATTATTCCTAATAGGATGCCTAAAGTTAGGGATACAGGTTCCCGGTGGAACCGGGTTGTATGCCCCCCTATTTGAACTTTAAATGAACCTACATCATGATAGAGCACTCTGAAAAACATCTGCATCATTACATAATTAATCACATCTATTGACCATTTTATGAAAACATAAATAATGTTAAAGTGTATAGAATTACACTGTTTTATGGATGGACAAGAAAATGCACCTAAGATAGCACCAAATTGAGGAAAACATTCTTATTTGGTTGCATCCGGATTTAGAAGGCATTGCTTCTGTTGTAATCAATTAATCCCCTGAACCCCAAGTTTTGGTAGTTTTAGAATTTGTACCCAACATGTAAGGGAAGGGGCTCAGAAGTTCACAGTCTGGAGAAATTCACAAAAATTAGTTTTTGTTTCTGTTTTTATTTTTCCTCTGTTCTGGGCAAGTTAACTTTTCAAGGACACCTAGGAAGGGGAGAGCTTTTTTTTTTTCTCCCTGCCAGCTGTCACCATGGAGCCCAGTTGCTAACTTTTTTATCTTAGAAATGTAGCCATCTCGGTGAAGCCCCAGCTCAAGGCCAGAGGCCTTGTTCACATATTTTGTGAAAAAGTGGTAAGGCGGTGTCTAGCTTAGGGGTGGTGATTTTTCCAGCCAGTGGCCAAGTAGAACAGGGCAACACGAAAAGTGGAAGTTTATGTACATTGAACTCTTTCAGAGGGACTCTTTTCCTGAAAGACCTAAAGTAAGCCTTGGTGAAGACTTCTGGCGAAGGTCATTTAAGACATTTCTGTGGACCTGGTACAGAGGGGGAAGACGGGGTAGTCGAGGCTGAGAGCAGCTCCGTGGATCTAAGAATGAGGAAAGAGAGATGTCAGAGAAAAATGGGAAAGGGGTTTGGGATTTTCCTAGAACAAAACTTGAGCAGTAGAACAGATAGAGCAGAGGGGAAGATGGGAGTAAATATTCCAAAAAGCCTTTGAGGGACTTTAAATTCTTAGAAACCTGTTTTCAGTGATGACAAAGCAACTTTAAAGGCCATTTTCATTACATCTTGGATAGGGGTCTGAGGGCTCTTCTCAGCTGGTTTGAGCTTTGGGTTAGCTTGCTAGAGGACTTGGTGGGACCTAGTGCAGGCACTGACAGGAAAAGAGAGGAGTGAGTGGGTGACGGGGTACCTCGGTACCTGCTACCTCAGCAAGGGGGCAATGTTCTGAGAACCAGCGGAGGTTTGGGTTTTTGATTTAGTAATTGGAGAGAAGAAATCAGGTTGCTGAGATGGGAGTGATAGCAGAGAGTCTAGAGCAGAAGGCTGAGGGTGAGGAACTATTGGAGAAGCATAGTACAGGATGTGAGCAAAGGAGGGAAAAGGATTCCACATAGGGGAATTTACCCCTTTTGAGAACTTGCCGAAGTTAAAAATTTCACGCAGAATTTGAGGATCTAGAGAACCCTCTGGGGGCCATAGTATTTGGTTGTCTAATTGGTAATATGGCCAATGCTGTGTACTGAATTTGATGAGGAGTTTGGGTTCCACCAGGCAGCCCCTGTATGCTCACATTCCCTTGACTTACACAAGAAGTTAGATTCTCCCCCACACAGCCGTGGCTGTTTGTGGCTTTGATAGTCCGCCAGGCAAACATAGTAATCTAGGCTAGCCAACCTGAATCTTTCTCGCGTTTCCCTGCAGCCATAATGTTTGTTTCCATTATCTATGGTACAGAAGAGATTTAATGGAATTTTAGTGGGATCCTCTTCATCAGGGATATCTCAATAGGAAAGACCTATACCGAGCTGACAAATGTCTGGGTGGAGAGATGGCCACCAGGTCTTTAAGGGGGCTGTATGCGAGATAGACCATACTTCTTGTCTAGTAGGATTTGTGATCAGCCATTGTTGCTGAACGGGGTGATGAGGGTTAGAACTACTGGTGACCAAGGGGAGAGTCTATAGTCTTATCCACATAGCGAATACGCAATTTGAAATGGTTACCAGGCTTTTCCAGTTTCCAACAAGAGTCTGGACACAGTGAAGGCTTGAGATGAGAGGCATGGATCCAAAAAGTGATTCCGTCTACTTTTACCACTTTATGTTTTATAAGTAGCACCTGGTATGTTCCTTTCCAGTGGGGTTCCAGGGATGACACCTGATGTTGTCTTATGTAGATGAAGTCTCATACTTGATATTGATTTAGAGTCCCCTCCTCCCCAGGTTGGTAGGCAGTGGCCAGCTGTTTCCACAGGTATCGCTGAGTTCTTTCAATGACTTTAAGTCTGTCAAGCAAGGGGGTGTGGAAATGATCGTTAGGCCTTAGAGTTGGGGTTAGGTCCCATACTGGATGATGGGAATCATAGAGAATTTCATAGGGGGTGAGGTTACACAAAGAAAGAGAGGGAGTATTTCTCCCATGAAACAGTGCATAAGGCAGGAGCATAATCCAATCTTTTATGCCAGGCTCTAAGCTTAATTTCGTTAAGGTCTCTTTAATTGTTCTATTTATTTTTTCTACCTGTCCTGAGGTCTGGGGTATATAAGCATAATGTAACTTCAAATTAATCCACAGGGTCCCAGTTAACACCTGACTTACCTGGGCCATGAACACCAGTCTATTATCAGACCCTATTACCTTAGGCAGACCGTATCTTGGAAAAATATCTTTCAGGATCTTCTTGAAAACCATATGTGTAGTTTTTTTTTTTTTTTTTTTTTTTTTTTTTTTTTTTTTTGTGTGTGTGTGTGTGGAAGGCTTCAGTCCATTCTGAAAATGTATCTACAAAGACTAGGAGATATTTAAGTCCATACCTTGCTGGCTTAATTTCACTATTGTCCACTTCCCAAAATTGTCGTTTTCTGGTTCCTCGTAGGTGCTTTCCTCTAGAAAACTGGAAGCGTAAGCATTAACCAATTGACGGCCTCGACAGGCTTTTGTTACCCGTTCAGTTATTTCCTTTTGCTGTGAGTCGGTTAGTGGAAAACTCTGTTCTTAATCCTACAGGAATGCCTGCAGTTTCATTGAACCAAGGTGAGTGAGTTGGTGTACATTTTTAACGTAGTGTAGGGCTTTCTGTAATTGCAGCCTGAGCTCAGTGAAGTTGAGGCGTTCAGTGTCAGTGTCCATAGATGTTATCAAAAACTTCCTGGTGATCAGTGGTCCATTGGAATTGGGCATCTCCCTTTAACACCGGGTATAAAGGAGCAGCTAAGGACGCAAACACAGGTATCCATAACCTGCAAAAGGCAGCAGTCCCAAGAAATTCTCTGAGTTGTCTCCTGTTAGATGGGGGTGGTATCTACACAATGGTTTGTTTTCTGGGCTCAGTGAGCCATCGTTTACTGCCCCTAAGGAAACAGCCCAGGAAGATTACTTCATGCTAGCAAATTTGGGCCTTTTTGGCCGAAAATCTATACCCGAGTTGAGCAAGCTCATATAATAGTGCTTGGGTCCCAGACTTACAGTTTTCCTTGGTGTTGGCTGCCAGTAGCAGGTCATCCACGTATTGAAGCTGGGTGACTTTGGGATGCGTAGTTCTGAAATTGCTGAGATCTCTGTGGAGGGCTTCATCAAAGAGAGTGGGGGAGTTTCTGAACCCCAGTGGGAGTCTAGTCCAAGTTAGTTGACCAGACGTTCAGGTTTCTGAGTCTACCCACCCAAAAGCAAACAGCAACTGAGTATCTTTATGCAGAGGCAAGCAAAGGAAAGCATCTTTTAAGTCCAGAACAGTATTCCATTTCCGCTCAGGGTTCAGAGTGCTAAGCAGATTGTACGGATTAGGTACCGTGGGGTGAATGTCCTGCACTCTGTTGTTGATCTCTCTTAGGTCTTTAACAGGGCGATAGTCCCCGGTTCCTGTTTTTTTTTTTTTTTTTCTAGTAGCAGGGGAGTGTTCCAGGCCAATTGACAGGGCCTTAGGACCCCTAAGCCCAGATATTTCTGAATATGGGGCCTTATCTCATCTTTAGCTTTTTTTGCTTAGAGGATATTATTTGACATTGATTGGGGAGGCTGAGGTTTTTAACTCCACTGTTATTGGAGGTTGTTTCACGGCCAGGCCTAACCCACCAGTTTTTGTCCAGGCATCTGCATAATCTGTTATCCATTTCTGGGGTAGCTTGCCTGTTTGATCAGTCTTGGGGGGTGTGAAGAGTGGATGTTCATCTTCTACTAATATAGTTAAAGCAGTGACTATAGGAGTTTTTACTGAAGAATTTAGAAATTTCATTTGGGGGCCTTCAGGGTTAAAAGTTATTTAGGCCAAGAGCTTTGTGAGCAGATCTCTGCCCATCAATGGGTCCAGGCATTCCTGGATTACTAGGAAGGAGTGATGGATTTTTCGTTTCCCTAGGTCGATGGTCCTCTTAGTAGTCTAAGCCCGATATTTACTGCAATTAGCCCTTTGAACTACAGACCTTCTATTTGATAGAGGGCCCAATGGGGCCTTAAGGGCTGAGTATACTGTTCCTGTATTCATTTCAAAGTTTACTGGGGTCTGCTGCACTTCAAAAGTTACCCTGAGCTAGGGGAAGGGATCTGAGCCCCAACTTTCTTAGTCATGCTCCAGAGTCAGAATGGCTGGCTGGCGTGGCTGTCTCTTTTTAGGGCACTCTTTGGCCCAGTGTCTTTTTTTTTACAGTAGGCACATTGATCTGAGGCCAGGGGTGGTCTCTGGCATGGCCCCAGGTATCCCTTCCTGTCACCTTACGTCTTAATTTCTGGCCTCTTTCTTATTGTGACCAGGATCTTGGTCAATCCCTTAGTCTGTCTTTTGCTTCTCTCATCCTTCCTTTGCTCCCTTTCTTTCTCCCTGTTTCTCTCTTATAGTATACTTTCTCGGCTTCTCTGACTAAATCTCTTTTTTAAATTTTTTTAATATCCATGGCAGCTTGCCCAATTAAGGCCATCGTTACAGATGAATTTTGATCCACTGCCTGAGGATCGAAAGGAGTATATCTCTTATATGCCTCCATAATTCTTTCTAGAAACAAAGAGGGAGATTCATCAGGCCTTTGAATAATTTCTCTTACCATGGCCAAATTAGTTGGTCACCTAGCAGCCCCTTGGAGAACCGCTATTAGAACCAGGCAATAATTGGAAAGATGCTCTTTATCTTCAAAGGTTTTGGGGTTCCTGTTGGGTTGGTTTAAGGGTAAGCTGGCTTTGATTATGTCGGGAAGTTGTGTTGGTCGCCAATCAGATCCGAGGATATTTTTATTTTAGCTTCTTGGAGGTTTTTCTCTTATTCCTCTGTCATAAAGAAAGTCCCTAGGAGTTGTTGGCAGTTATCCCAAGTAGGCAGGTGTAAAAACGTTGGTGAGTTCTCTGAGTTCTTTTAGCCGGGCCAGCTTCCTCCAGGGAAGGAGGGGCTCTGTGTGCCACGGGACAGTCATCTGGATGGCGCTGGGCCATCCTAGCTTCTTTGAATGGTGGAGAGGCTGATTCAGCAGCAGGGGAATCACTTATACGGTGTTGGGAGTTGGGGGATGAAGGCAGAGAATAAGGAGGGGGAGGAGAGTCCAGTAGAGTCTTGAGACTCAGGGAGAACAGAGGGTGCAGGAGGAGGAGCAGAAAGTTAAAGAGATAGAATCGTGGGGGAAGGAGTAGGAGCGGTGCAGGGAGAAGGAAAGGCTTCACCTTGGAGGAGATTTGCAGAGGTCCTGACAAGTTAAGATATATGGCTGTTGATCTGGATGTCTACGTGGCCCCGGCTAATAGACAATATCTTGAACTTTTCAAATTAGTGCGAAGTAGAAAGATCCTTCTAGGGGCCATCTGACTACAAAGGTGGGTCATTCTGAGACACAGAATCTGCCAGATAAGGCATTTTACTGAAAAAGAAAGATTCTGAGCCCTTAAGCAGACTTTGCTCTAGTGATCAAGGGTCAGGAACAGAGGCATTGAAGTGCTCTGTCCCATAATGAAATATACACAGACAATAAAAGCAATGACACACGACACAGACAAAACAAGACAATAAAGACAGGCAATGGACGTCCAATACTGATACCAGGACTGAGTAGCCGGCAAAACATGATGGGCTGGCAATACCGAATCTGAAACAAAATATCACTGAATCGAGGAGACTATTGTTCCTCGATTTCATGAGTTCATCCCCCAGGGACATGGCCTGTGGCTCTGTGACATGTGTGTCAGCCACCGTGGGAGAGAGCTCACGCTCTTTACCAATAGCCATTTTTTGAAACCCTAACCTGAATCCTGAAACCAGAAAGAGGGGCCTTATTTACCCCCAGAGGAGCCCTTTGGGGGTCTTTCATCTGCGGCTGCCGGATCTCACTGGGGCCACCAGATGTAAAGATCGGGGGAGGGTCGGTGGAAGAGACCACCAAGAGATTGTCTCATGCAACAGCAAAGGCTTTATTGGGAGTCCGGCATGCAAGGGCTCAGAGCTCACTTGAATAGAGCAGAGAGCCCTGAGAACAGCTTAAGAAGTGCTTGTATATTTTCCTTGGAGAGGGCAGGGAGGGAAGTTTATTGATGGGTAAAGGCGAGTGGGCGGTTTGCGTGCAACTGGTTGACCGAGTACATTCTGCAGTTTGGCAGTTGGGGACAGCACATTCTGGGAACAAGAATAGCAAACAGTTCTCAAGATTTCAACAGTGTTTTGTTAAGCATACAGAAAATCAAGAAGTGACAAGTACCTATTTTATTAACCTTTCAATATAAGTATGAAAACAGAAATCTAGGTAAGATTTGAAGCCCAGAAGTTCATTGGGCCCTTGATTGGTATACTTAGCGTTGAATTACATTCTGTAGTGATGTCCCAGAAATATGGATATACAATGGCATAGGACCTTATACCTTCTTGGAGGTCAATTCCAAAACACAGACTCTAAGGGGAATCACACCAAAGTTCAAGCCAAGGTGGACCCAATTATCTCTTCCAACCGCCACAGAAATGACCACAATTAAAACCAAAACACTCCCACATGGCACTCATCTTCTTCCATATAGACACTCACCATAACTTCTGGCAAGAGGATTCTATGAGAGGCGCAGCAAAAGACAGTGTCCCAAATAAGCTCCCTTTCCCCTCATTTGCCAATAGTCAGGGTGGCCTGGACACCCTCCATGTGAACCAGGAGTTATCAAATAGGTCTGCCATTAATACAGCTCTGTTCTCCAATTTGAGGCCTACTGACTGTGGGGTTTAGATTCTTTATTTGAATTGGATTCATAAAAAACCCAAGAACCTATGGGCTAGCATCTGCAGGGCTTTGAAGAAGTCATTTGACCCAATGGATCCCTATTTTCACTTGATGTAGGTAAGGAACCTTACAGAGGAATGTGAGGGACTTCATCCACAGTGACTGATTTTTGGCCATTTTGATTTTGGATCCACACATGGGATCGTTCTTTAGATCCTTCAGGTGCTGAGAATCTAAGCCACAGGCTCACACAGGGCCAAGAGGCTGATTCAGACACATCCCTTTACAAAGCAATTAAGCAAAGAGCCACAGGTGATGCCCATTCATTTCCGTTTGAAAACTGTTTTCTTCAGGGTTCACAAAGGCGTGGCATCAGGCAAAGAACTTACTGACATTCAGGGCAACAGAAAAATAGGCAATCAAAAGGCCCATTGCAGGGGTTCTCCACTGAGACTTTCCTGGTCACATTGATATCTGAGTTTTCTGAGATGCTTGCCATTCCCTTCAGCTATCCAGTACATGTCCATGTCACAGTGCTTGGAGGTGGTACATATCGTGGACTCAAAAGCATGAGCCTATTTTGGAGAGTGGCTAGATTTCAGGAAGAAAACAGGAACTTAGGAAGATAGCAGGTGTTGTCCATCGATATGGCAAGCCCTAGTGCATTTATAAATTGGGCAGGATGAATGCTGGGAAACTTTCTACTAGACAGGAAACATACATTGATGCATTCTCTTTTTCTAATGTCTACAACCACGGAAACAGTGGGATACACAGACATAGAAACACTCGCCTTGTCAAACAACTTACTAGAAACAGTTCACTCCAAACCAAACAAAACGACTTTCCTACCTATTCTCAGAACATGGGACAAAACCACAAACACACATCCACACCCACGAAGGCACCTCATTCCCCCAAATAGGTCTCTCACTATCCGGAGTGTCCTCTGACTGCTGGGCCATACTATGTTCCCCTGATATGGCCTATCCTGTCTCAGATCTGGTCTCCATGTCCAACTCTGTGAAGTGGTCATGAGCCAGCTGTGAGCCACTACCTGCTTTTTTGGGAAAGGCCCCTCTTCAGAACACTCCTGGCATTTGGCCATCCTCACATCAGTAGGTACCAAGAAAGACTGACTCTGTCCTTGCTAAATTGAAGCAAGTGAGACCACTAGGACTGGGACTGGGACTGATTCTGTGTGCCTGGCTTCCTGCATCCCAAGTTCAGAGAGTTCCATTACCAAGGAAGTGAGGTGAGGTTGCATCCTTCAGGAACTGAATGAGGTCACTGCCTTGGCAACCACTTTGTCCAAACAGTTGCTTTCAAGCGTACCATGAGAAGGAGGCTTACCCTACTTTCTATGGGACTTTCACAAATTAGAATGGAATATCAACCATAGGCACCAAGAAACAGCTCTCCACACAGGCCTGATTTGGTCCATCTTCTCTATATTAGGAAAAGAGCCTTTAGTCCGGGGAGCACTGCAATGAACCTCTGCACTAAAACTATTAGCAAGCACCTGGTGGAGGAGTCCTCCATAGGTAAGTGGCGCCTTTATAACATCTGATATCCGGTTAAGGGAGATCTCTTCTGATGACAGAGATGTGGCCTGGGGAGGCTCACATATACTCCTTTCCAGGAGAGTAACCAGAATCGTACTGTTCACTGTTCTGTTCTGTAGGGAATTCCTCTGGAACTGTAGAGAGGGGCCGATGGGCACGCACGCGCTCCTACCCTGGAGCTTTAGCAAGATGTTGCACTGTTCCACTCTTTTTCTGTTTAGGCACCGGGTTTCTGTTTTTTGTGTTTTGTTTTGTGTTCTATTTTTTTGATTGTTTGTTTGTTTTTTGTTTGTTTTGTTGTGTGATTTCAGTGGTAAAAACTTAAGGATTTTGGACTTAAAAATGGGTAATAAAGAGAGTAAGCCTGACACCCCTTTGGACTGTGTTTTAGGGAACTGTGATAAACTTTACCCCCCTTTGTTAAGCAGGATGATAGAAGCTCCTAGCTGGCTGCCTGGAGCACACCCATTGCAGAGGGCAATGCCTGCTGGGGACCTAAGAACTGAGCATCTCCCAGGTTAACAAGTGAAACTTTTTTAAAACCCCTTGTAGCTCCAGATCAAGAGAGTCACAACCTTTGGCAGAGTCCCCTGTGTTTCTCCTTTGTTCGCAAAGCAATAAACCTCCCTTTTTCTTTTTCTCAAAACTCAGTCCTCATTATTAAATTGGTATTATTTGGCTTCAAGTTCAGGAATCGAACTTTAATTTCCAAATTTGGTAACCCCCCTCTGCCCCGGAACTTTGTGAGAGCTGTTTACTGAAATATTAGGAGATGAAGCATGCTTGGTGTGGAACTGAACAAGAGGAGCTAATCCTGTAAGTAAAAGGAGGGACTGAGAGACTCCCAGCAGCTGCCAAAGCCCTGTTGATTCAGGGAATTACCTCCTTCCTTCCCGCACTGTAAGAATTACGCCACCTCTGTCTTGTTAAAAAAGAGAAAAAGAAAAAGGGGACACTAAATGCAGTGAAGTCACCACGGAGACACTTTATTTTACATTTCAGGTTGCCCCTCTGTTAAAACATGTGGTCCCCCCCCCCCCTGTGGATATCTATAGTGCACACTGGTGTAGGAGATTTTTCTCTTATCTGCTCTGGTTTAAAAGGTTTTCTTCTATAGCCATAGTCTGGACCTCCTTTCTGTCTGTCTTGTGTCTTTGTATCTGGCCCTTTAAGACATGTGCAATAATGTGTTGATATTATAAATTGTTTCTTGGGAATGATCTTAGCTGAATGTGTGTCTAAATGATGATGTTTTATTTTAACAATCTGGTATCTGAATGGGTTTTTGAAGCATTGCACAATCTTGCAGTTAAAAGTCGGGTTTAGGTAATTGTTTAGTTTATGATTTCAGATAATTCATGCCAGAGAACTTAAATACTTAGGATGGAAAACTGAAGAACTCTACTTCCAAGTTGGCAAGTAACTTCCCAATTATACAGTCTTTTTTTTTCACCAATTTTGAATTGGATAGCCTGGAAAAATGTCAGTGTGTGTACCAGTGCATTAATTTGGACAAGGATAGTAAATCATAGAATGGTATCTGTTGACAAAACAAGATGTAAAGATATAACATTTTGTGAATTGTATCTTAAATTTGTATCATAATTTTCAACATCCAAACCTCAAAATTATGGTTAAAATGCCTTAGGCCTGAGGTGTCTGCTCAGAATAGCAGTTTTTCCTGCTTCTTCCAGACCTCAGCCATGACTTATGTTGAAATGTAAATGAAAGAAGCCTGCAAGCTTAGTAGGAGACTGATTTGAGGCCTAAGGGAATAAAAAAGGTAAATTGTATGGTATTTACTAATTACTAGGCAGTCACTTTTTCTAGGACTCTTTTTTTTTTCCTTAGATACTTTTTTTGTTTTGGAGCTCATGATTTTGCGCATACAGACCTAGGTTAATGTTTTTCAGATCAGTTCTATCTTTGACCAACTGTAGACTTTTTGAAACATTGCAATAGAGATTTCACCTGAGAAAAGCTACAAGGCCTTTACTATTATTATTTGTGCACACTTTTGTTATGTGTTGTATGTCTATATATACATATGTCCGTATATCATATATATGATACACAAATTAACATATACAAGGAGCACTCATAAAAAAGCGCTCATTAAAAAAATTTAAAAAGGAGATACAAAGATCTTTAATTCACGTGATTTAAATGTTTCAATTTAAATTGGATAAACAGATAAAAATCAATGTCTTTAAATTTAAACTTACAAATTTTTCTAGGTGTTCAAAAATCTAATAAAATATTAAAATCTACAAAATGTCTAACATGCCTTGGTTCTAGGACCTTTCCTTCAATATAAAAATGGTTTACACTGTTCAATACATTTCTCTAATATTTTGATAAATAAGTAAAGTAAATTCGATATGGGATTACTCATTCATGAGTACTTTTGTTAGATATCTGATTGATTTACTAAGGTCTGAATAAGTTTTTATTAAAGTCTGTATAAGAATATAAAAATCAGTCATGTGTTAATGAGACAAAAATTTCTTAAAACATAAGTTTACCCATAACGTTGTGTTTATTAAGTTTTATTTTCTCTAGAGCAAGCAACATAAAAATTAAACAACTGATTAAATAAGAACTGTTATTTTAGAGCACTGTACTACCATTGCTTTAAAAGCTAAACTTGGTTAATGTAGAAACATCAATGTAATTGTGATGCTATCAATGTTTTCATATCTTATAGGTATGCAAGTCTGTAAGGCAGAAACATTAAAAGAGCATTATATCAAGCTGGTGCTCTGAAGTTGTATGGTAAAAAATATATTGGGGATTTATTTACTTGTTATCAATAAGATATGTAAACTTTTATGTTACTTTTTACATTGGGGAACAGTTTAAATGTATTTTTTAGTTAATGAGAGCCTAATCGATGTAAAGGTTAAAAACTTTCAGCCTTTCTTTAATTCATGTTTTAAATGTGATATTATATGGTGTTAGCTAATGTTCATGTGACCTCAAACAATTTATGTAAACTTTGTCAAATGATATTTAAAAATAAAGATTAGCTTTCGAACTAAAATACTTAAGATTTATAAAGAGCCCTGCCTTACCTGAGATAAGGCTCTGTGTCCCATCTTACTACATGTGAGAATGACTATGAAACCAGTAGGTCAGATAATATTTCTTTAAAGTTATGTTAAAAAGTTGGGTTTTTTTTAAGGTCAATATTCCTAGGATCTCAAACAGGGGATATAATGTATAACTCAGCCAAAAATTCTGGGTAGCTATTACACAAGCTAAGTATTTTTACTTTTGTTAATTTTATTTTGAAATTTTCTTATAAGTGATCTAAAGATTCTCTGTTACTGTTTTACAAACGTGTTGCTTTAAGAACACAACATGGGTTTATTCAAGATAATAAGTCATTACTTACAATACAGACAGAATAATACAGATCCCAATTAATAAAAAGATAATTATATAGTTATAGACATTAAAGCCCAGTACTCTTAATATAAGGCTGTTAAAATTTATTTGCTGGATGTTTAAGATTAGGATTTTAAATTAAAGTTAAATGAAAAGGGCCAAGAAAACCAATATTTGGCTTTTGCCCTCTGAGTCAGTCTGAATCCAGGGAACAGGGAACTTCTCTAAAGAGCTTTGAAACTCTGAGCCACATAACCTCCTCCTGATCAGGGAGATTAATGAGACCACTGGAGAACAGAAAGCCAATCAGTGTATTTGTTATGAAGAGGAGAGTCATCAAAGAAAGGAGACATCCATGATGCTTCCGAGGGAAGCCAAATGGTCAAGCAAGATCTGGACCCACCTAGCGCAAATGGCACTAGCAGAACTGAGAATCTGCTCTCAAATTTCCCCAGAATTGACTCCCATAAAAGCTCAGTTGACTGTTAACAATAGATGGAAACAAAAGTCAGTTTGACTGCTTCATCTTAAACACTTAGCAAAGACAGTTAAGAACAAAATACACCCATTCCTGGGCATTTTAAATAATAATAATAATAATAATAATAATAATAATAATAATAATAATATAATTTTAAGGAATGCACTTTATGTTTGCCTTCCAAAATAAGTAAGACTGATGGCTACAAAGAAGAATTCTCAGACAGGAATGCCTGATACTTATAAAAAGAGACTATCAAGAAGACCTGCCACAGGGAGAAGTTTTTAGTTTAAGGCCTACAGATATTCCTAACCTACACAGGTAGGCTTGGTGTTTGCTAGTACAATTATCCAGCCCTGAGTAACAGAATTAAAGGTTTCTCTAAGAGACACAGAGGTCATACTAGTAAAAGGATTTTACAAGATCAGATGACATTAAATTATTAAACTGTAACTTATGGGGAGGGACAAGTGTAACAGTAAAAGTTAAATATTAACTTGACAGTCCTGATAACTGGGGATATTAAAGACTGGTGAGGGAACTTCTATACAGTGACATGTTCCAGCTGCTGCAACATTTATTCAGTACTCATGGTTTTTGTTTCTCTCATAGAAGAACCCATCCCCAGATGACTTTACAACCTGTTGTTCCCCAATCAGACTTCAAACCGAACTGACTTCTAAAAGGCAACTCATGTCCCTCAACTGACTTCTAAAAGGCAACTCATGTCCCTCATGCCATGCCCACTCACGTCACCCTGTCTCAGGTCAGAAGAAGAAAAAATGAGTGACACCACTCTTCTTACAGCAATGGAGAGAAAGATAAATAGACTATCAGTATAAGTAATTAATTAAGTTAGGTAAAATCAGGGAGATCGGTTTTGGGTGAGTTCTAAAAATTTGAAGACTCTTACCTGAGGGATTAAAATTTCCTCAGTGCTCTTCCCATAATCTATCAAAGATTTGAAAGGGACACAAAGAAAAGGGGGGAATGATAGACCCAACCTGATCTTTTATTAAAATTGGGAGCCATCTTGCCAAAAAGCCATGAAAAGATAATTTTTGCTTTACCATAAATTACTTCAAATTCTAAACCTGCTTGGAATGCCTGCCCGCGCCTTGAACTCACCCATGCCCGGCTCTCTGACCAGATAGCAGCCCTCTCTGAAACTTTAGTGACACATCATAAATATTTGCCTTCTCTGGCCAGACAACAACCCTCTCTGAGGCTCTAATGGTCTTCATGAACTCTGATGTAGGAACAGCAAAAAAAAAAAATGTAGACTGACATTAGTGTGATGTTTGTCAGAGTTCTGTTATCTGTAAACCCCGTTTTGTGTAATTTTCTGGGCTATTAAGCTGCCTGTAGGAAAGCTGGGGTTGCTGTCTTATTCCCGCCATTTTGTGAGGGAGAGGCAGCACAGCCGGTGGAAATAATAAGCTTAATTTAATTTGATTTTAATTAGAGTCAGTGGTCTTTTCTTGTGTCCTGGTCTAACAGGTAAACACTCCAAAAACATGGAGCTCTGCCGGCCTGGCCTAAACACTTCTTGAGAAACTTCCTCTGAGTTGAACATGAGGCAGCAGTGCTGAATTTTCTCTTTGTAGGTAAACTGTGGCCACTGGATAATAAGTGTCTCCCCGTGTGGACTGTGAAGCCATTTGGTCATCCTCCACTTTTTGTGGTGTTTCTTGCTGCTGTACTGGGAGTTTGTTATATGCTTTATGAAATACAACGAGTTAAACTGGAACCCAGTGTTGGAGGGAGTTCTGTCACTTGTGGTGGGTCAGGGTCTGAAGGAAAATGCACCAACCAGGCTTTTATCTCACAGAGCTTGCCCCCTTGTCCATAGAAATCTGACTCTGAACTTAGCCCAGAAACCTCTCCATATAACATGATGCCTTTACATAGAAGGGTCTGCTGGCTGCACCATGTCAGTCACAAACCATTTGGAAGGCAATGGCAAATCCTTATGGCCACACCACAGATGTATTATCACACACCTATCCACCACTTCAATAGGCCCACTACTCAGCAGGCTCCAACTTACGGCATCTTTGTTCTACACCATTTTCATGAAACCCGGTCAATCATGGCATTCTCTGGTACACTCATGATCAGCAACAAGACATCTAAAGGTTCTCCAGTGCCACCTTGTTAAGGGAATTTCAAAGATTTCATTGTATTTATCTAGCCATTTTTCATGGATGAAGTTGGAGGCACTGTGGATTTCAGTTTATTCGGGAACTATTAAATGTGAGGAAGCTATTTTCAATGAATTCTCTGGAGAAATCTCACAGGCAAGCCTTCCCATAGAGTGGTCAAAAGGTCACATGAAGCCAGGCCCATTGAGGTCTTTAATGTGACGTCCATGGGTGTTCTGACTGTCAACTATGGCTGCCAAATCTTTCAGAATAAAATCATGTGATATCCTAGCTGATATTCCAAGGCTCTGTGGAAAGCCACCCTGGTATTTGATCTCAGTTTCCAAGGGCGAATCCCATGCATGGCCTCCTAAAATCTGAACACAGTTTATGGCAATATTTCTCTGAGATCAGTTCCAGAACTCAGACTCTAAGGGGAATCACACCAGAGTTCAAGCCCAGATAGACCCAGTCATCACTTCCAACCGCCAAACAAATGACCACAATTAAAACCAAAACACTCCCACAAGGCCCTCATTTTCTTCCATATAGACACTCATCATAACCTGTGGCTGGAGGTTTCCATGAGCGGCTCAACCCAAGACAGTGTACAAAATAACCTCCCTTGCCCGTCATTTGCCTAAAGTCAGGGTTGCCTGGACACCCTTCCTGAGAACCAGGAGTGATCAAATAAGCCTGCCGTAAATACTGCTCTGATTCTCCAATTTGAGGCCTACTGACTCTCGGGTATAGATTCTTTATCTGAATTGGAATCATGAGAAAACCCAAGCACCTATGGGCTATCCTCTGCAGGGATTGAAGAACTCATTTGACAAAAAGGATCCCTATTTTCACTTGATGGAGATCAGGAATCTTACAGAGGAAGTCGAGAGACTTTATCCACAATGACTGCTTTTTTGGCCATTTTGGTTTTGGAAGCACACATGTAATTGCTCGTTAGATCCATCAGGTGCTGAGAATCTATTCAACAACCTCACACATGGCCAAGAGTCTGATGCAGACACATCCCTTTCCAAAGCAATTAAGCAAAGATCTACAGGTGATGCGCATTAGTTTCCATTGAAAACCGTTTTCTTCAGGCTTCACAAAGGGGTTGCCTGAGGCAAAGACCTTTCTGACATTCAGGGCAACAGAACAATAGGTAAGCAAATGGCCCAAGGCAGGGTTTCTGGAATGATATCTGAGTTTTCTGAGATGATCCCATTCCCTTCAGCTATCCAGTACATAGCCATGTCACAGAGCTTGGAGGTGGTACATGTCTTGGAAACAAAACCATGAGCCTATTCTGGAGAGTGGCCAGAATTCAAGAAGAAAACAGGAATTTAGGAAGACAGTGGTTGTTGCCCATCCATTAGGCAAGCCAAAATCCATTCATAAATTGGGCAGGATGAATGCTGTGAAGCTTTCTACTATTCAGGACACATCCATTGATGCATTCTCTTTTCTAATGTCTACAACCACGGACACAGTGGGATAAACAGACATAGAAACACTCGCATTGTCAAAAGACTTACTAGAAACAGTCCACTCCAATCCTAACAAACCGACATTCCTACCTATTCTCAGATCATGAGACAAAACCACAAACTCACACCCACACCCACAAAGTCACCTCCATCCCCCAGGTAGGTCTATGACTATCCGGAGTGTCCTCTGACTGATGGGCCATAGTATGTTACTCCAAAATGGACTGTCCTATGTCAGATCTGGACTCCTTGGCCAACACTGTGATGTTGTCAGGTGCCAGTGGTGAGACACTACCTGCTTACTCAGGAAAGGCCCCTCTTCAGACCTTCCTGGCATTTGGCCATCCTCACATCAGTAGTTACCAAGAAAGACTGATTCTGTCCTTGGTAAATGCAAACTTGTGAGGCCACTGGGACTGGGACTGGGACTGCCTCTGGGTGCCTGGCTTCCTGGATCCCTAGTTCAGAGAGTTCCATCACCAAGAAAGTGATGTAGGTCACTTCCTTCAGGAACTGAATGAGGTCACTGCCTTGGCAACCACTTTGTCCAAACAGTTGGTTCCAAGTGACCCAATTGATGGAGTCTGCTCCTACTTCCTGTGACACTTTCACAAGTTTGAATGGTATATCAAACATAGGCACCCGGGAACAGCTCTCCACACAGGCCTGGTATTGTCCATCTTCTCTACATTAAGAAAAGAGAGACTGCTTCAGACACACCCCTTCATCCTGACCAGGTTGTTTGTCGTGGAAGATGACTTTTGCTCTCTCAGGTCCTTCATAGCTTCCTATATCTTCCCCAGGGTTCATTTCTGCATGGACCTTTTCGTTTCTCAGCAGGTGGAAGATTTCTTACATTCCTGTATTGTAAGACCAACTCTGTCCCTGCTTTTCTGTAAAGTTAGATTGAGGGAACAGAGTATGGTTAGGGTTAATAACATGTTTGATTTGGCTTAGGAATCATTCTGCTGGATGAATAATGTTATTGGGAACCTGCGATATTTAAAAGAATATATAGAGGGGAAATATATGTATGAAAACAAAAATCTAGGTAAGATTTGAAGCCCAGAAGGGAATTGGATCCTTGATTGGGATACTTAGGTTTGAATTATGTTCTGCACATGTGTCTCAGATAAATCTATACACAATGGCATTGGACCTTGTACCTTGGAAGATTGAATGTCAAAGAAAACATCCAGTCAAAAAAGGATAGTTGGTAGGATTAGGAAGATAGTTGGTAGGATCATAAAAAAGAGTGAGTATAGGATTTGGACAAAAAGTTCTTTAGCAATAGGGTTTCAGGTAGAGAGAAAATGTAAATGTCAGCACATGTGAAGAGTCAGTCACAATGATGAACTGGGGAAAATATGTAGGAAAGCAGATATCAATAGAGACATTAGAAAATCAGGCAAATGATAAAGTGATTTATAGGACTAGACATTTTCAACAGGCTTGAGTTTGAATAAATAATCTTAGGAAGAAACAAATATGTAGTCACCAATAGGATTGACATTTGAGAGCATTAGGCAACCTGGACATGGGTGATTTTCATAATCCATACTCATATTCCATTTAGGCTTTGGTACAGTCGTAAGTGTGACTTTGCATTTTGTGGCCAGAATATTACGGTGATAAAATGTATATGTAGATCAGGTGACATGAGTATTTGTTGCACCATTTCTGAGAGCAATATTTTGAAGAGATATAAATTAGTATTGGGGGCACAAATAGGTGTACCATGTGTGTATGAATATAGAGAGAATGCATGAATAGACCATACTGTGAAAAAATAATATAATTGTTTCCAAATTTAGAAATTGGAATAAATTGATATCCCAAAATACACAGGAAATCTTATATTGATATACATACATTCATTCCAACCAGTTATACATCTAATGGTAATATTAGGGTTGTAGTTTATCATAAAATGTGTGTGAGTTTTGCTTCCAAATTGATTATGGAAATCGAAAATAATGTGTTTGGAAAGAAGTCTCATGAAATAACCAGTCAAAAACAAGGAGGAATACATGTGTTCTGAAGCAGGAAGTGATTGAATGTGTTACAATTGTCTTTAAATTTGTGAACTTGTGGATGAAATGTATATTCTACGATGTATAAAAACTGAAGAAATAGTAATGTACCAGTGTTGAATTAAAATGAACATCAAAATACACATCATGTCCCATTGAAATCTACTTTCATTGATGTAAAATTGGGTCAGTTACTGTAGAAATATAAGGCTTTGTTTGCACCATTCACAGAAGTGAGTTTTCAGTTCTAGGAAACAAATATGTATTTCAGGTGGATGAATATTTCTAAAAACAATCTTATGAAAAGTTGATTATAAAACCACATACATGAACATGAGTGAATAATTTAGGGAGTGTATAATAAGACACATATATTTCATATTTTGAAAATTATATATATATATATATATATATATATATATATTTATATATATATATATATATATATATATATATATATATATATATATATCACAGATACATTAGAAAGTAGCAATATATATGCCAATCAAAATTCATCATGAAATATATATCATTCACAGATCCAAAAATATTGATTTTACTGAAAATGGATTTATGTGTAATGTTTTTCAACTAAGAAGCTCACTCATAGTTTGAATTTTCAGTTCCAAAAACATTTAGGAGGAGTGATCTCTTCTCATACTTTGTATCTCCCAAGTTAGCCACCTCACAAAAATGTACGTGTGATACCAGGTAGGATTTTATTTGTGCATATAAAAATACATGTGCTGAATTGGCTACAGAAAAAGGGAGACAGAAATTCACATATGTGTTAACTTTAAAAACACATAGAGAACTATTTCAACAAAAAATTAACAAGATTTATAACTCCTACCCTATATCATGCAAAAGGCAAGACCAACTATACGCCATGCCTCCTCTCAACTGCTTGTATTTCTATTTTGTTTGGGTTATATTTCTCCATCATATTAGGATTAGTAGTCAGAGTCTAGTAGGGTATGTGTCAGTGTCAGGGATTCAGTATTTTGAATGGAAAATTGAAAAATGAATCCAATGTGTATGTAAATATGTGCTACAAAAAAATCTTCCCACTCTCATCCAGAACAATGCCTTGACAACACCTTCGGCCCAAGTATGACACAATCAGAGGAGAAGAGTTAGAAAATCCGTGAATACATATATAGAATGGAATACGATCAGGAGTTCACAACCTTCGAAGTGGTAGAAGAGTTTCCAAAAGTAAGGGACAGGGTAAACCCTCCACAAACATGAAGGTCTGCTTGCCTAGAGACTTCTTGAGAAACTGCCTTTCAGGTTGAGCACTTGAAATATATGTTTTTGTCAGGAGCTTTAGCTTCCTTTCTAGTGAGACCATAAAAGCTGGGTCTGCATCAATGTGACCTGGAGGACATGGTTTCTTATTTTCCAATGAACATGAGACAGCAGTGCTGAATTTTCCATTGTAGGTAAACTGTGGCCCCTGGAGGCTAAATGTCTCCCTGTGTGGACGTTGAATCCATATGGTCATCCTCTATTTTCGTGGTGTTTCTTGCTGTTGCACTGGGATTTGTGTATTTGCTTCACGAAATACAAGGAGTTCAACAGGGACACAGTGTGGGAGGGATTTCTGTCACGTGTGGTGGGTCAGGGTCTGCAGGAGAATACAAGAACCAGGCTTCTATCCCACATAGCTTGCCCCCTTGACCATAGCAACCTGATTCTGAACAATGTCCTGAAACCTCTCTATGTAACAAGGTCCCTTTACATATAAGGGTCTTCTGGCTTCACCATGTCAGTCACAAGCCATTTGGAATCCAATGACAGATCTACGTGGCCCCACCACAGATGTTTTATCACACACCTGCCCACCATTTCTCTAGGCCCACTACTCAGCAGGATCCAAGTTTCTGGCATCTCTGTTAAATACCATTTTCATGAAAACCAGTCAATCAAGGCACTGTCTGGTATACTCATTGTTGGGAAAAGTATAAACAGCAGCCATACCCCAGAGAAAAACCCCAACATGGTGCCTAAGGACTTCTTCTTCCTACCTTCTTTTTTCTGCAGTGGCGCCAATTTGAAATCTCGCTGGTGGGGAACCTTAGCCCCAATAAGAACTAATTCCTGGGCTCCAGAGCTGATATCTGAAAGAACTTACCAATAAATGGTTTGCCTGCCATTTATCTAAGCCCTTCCATCTTCCCCTTAGGTCTATATAAGCACACAGCTTTTTGCAATAAAATTGGAATTCTCCCAGCGAAGTGCCTTTGCGTGGGAAGTTCTTTCATTCTGGTGCCCCAAGTGAGGATACGGGTGAGCTCTTTCTAACAAGAGCCCTGTCCCCTGCTCCACGGAGACACTCCGCCCTGGTCCACTCTTTTCAGACGCCAGCTTCCTGCACTCACCACAGATCTGATATATGTAAGCCTCCCCTGACGCTGGCTCTCCAACTCCCTTCGGACTACCACTGGTTTTGTGACCATGATCCTCCAGCACACTCTAGATGCCCTGTAGGGGGTAGGAAATTCCTGCCACTAAGACCTTTACTGGTCGCAGTGGACCCTCTGGTGATCCGTTTTCCTTTGGGGCGTGAGGCTTCTGAGTTTACAGGAGAGGGTCTGTGGTTTTTTCTCCTCTGCTGCCGCTGCCACTGCTGGCTAGAGTTGCTGTTTGCTGCGGGGCTGCTGTGTCTGGCTAAAGCTGCCTCTCTGCTCGGGGAAAACTGAACTCCCGTCCTGGAACTGCATTCTGCCGGAACCGGAGTTCTGTTTTCATTACTGACTTTTTCCGCTGAGTTGGAAAACTTTCCTGACGTCAGGTTGCCCGTGGCTCCGAAACCATTGGGTCTCACAGATCGCACTTCACTGGTGACGACCAGGTAGTGCCCTCTGTATTTCCTCATAACGGCTGGTCATTTTGGGGACGCCCACCTGACCCCCGTTGGCCCTGAGCTTCCTGGAAGCCGTTCCAGCCCGGGTTTTCTCTTTGTCTTTCTCGCTTACTCTTATTTCTCTCTCTCTCTCTCTCTCTCTCTCTCTCTCTCTCTCTCTCTCTCTCCCTCTCTCTCTTCCTTCTCTCCCTGTGACTATGGGCACCTCTTCATCTGTACCTGAAGCCTCACCTCTCAAATGTTTAATAAAAAATCTGGCCACACTCTCCCTCACACCAGACATCAAGCCCAAACTTCTAATCAAATTCTGTACCCAAATTGGCCTACATATGCACTGGATAATGGCAATCATTGGCCTCCAGAAGGCTCCTTACATCCAAACCTTCTCTGCGACCTTTTTAACTACTGCCAGCATCTGAAAAAGTGGAGTGAGATTCCCTGCATTTAAGGTTTTAGCCTTCTCACATAGCACCCTGTCGCTGCTTCTCCTGCCCTCCCTCTCAGGTCCTCCTTGTTTGCAAACCCTTCTCTTCCCCTACTTCTACTCCTGACTTCACAGATTCTTCCTCATTCAACCCAGCAGATAAACCCCCACCTTATCCCCCAGTCCTATCTGCCCCTTCTCTCCCGCTATACCCTCCTCTTCCTCTGCCTGATTCCACGGATCCTCAGCCTTCCATTTCATCCTCCTCCCCTCCGCCCTCTTCTGCCTTCTCCACCTCCTCCTCTTCCAAAGAGACACTCCCTTCCCCTCCCTCTCCTTCCTGTCGGCCTCCTGCCTCTTTCAGTCCTCCTGTTACCAGGTCTAAGGGACTCCTTCCCACCCCCAAGACAATCACACCCCTTTTTGAGGTAGCTGGTCCTGAGGGTGTCATCAGAGTCCAAGTGCCCTTCTCCATGTCGGACATTACTCAGCTAGAGAGGAAGTTAGGCTCATTCACCACTGACCCCACAACTTACATTCGGGAGTTTCAATGGGTCCTGCAAGCATATAGCCTCACTCATCATGACATCTACATGCTCTTGGCCAATACACTTCTCCCTGAGGAAAGGCAATGGGTCTGGGAGCTAGCTCAAGTCCATGCTGATGAAAATCATAGGACCAATCCTAACCACCCCACAGGCCCTCATGCTGTCCCAGAGCAGGATCCTCTATGGGATTACAACACCCCTGAAGGCTTACAGTCTCATGACCTTTTTACATCCTGCCTCTTGGCGGACCTGAAAAAGGCCATCCGCAAGGCTGTTAACTTTGAAAAGGTGCAGGAGGTCATTCAAAGGAAGGAGGAAACACCTTCAGAATTCCTGGATAGACTAACCAAGGCCCTTCAACAGTACAGAAACCTCAAACCAGAAACCCCTGATGGCCGTCATGTCTTAATGACATATGTTCTGGCCCAAAGCTACCCTGACATTAAAGCCACGCTTAAAAAGCTTGAACAGGGCCCTGCTACTCCTTAGACCAAAATCCTCAATTTCAAGGTTTTTTATGATAGAGAGGATGAAAGTGAATGCCGTAGGCAGAGGGCTGAAAATGCCAAATTCCAAATGTTGGCCCAGGTCATTCAGAGAAGGCCATCACCACGCCATCCCAATATGACACCCCCGGGAGCTTGCTTCAAATGTGGTAAGGCGGGACATTGGGAAAGGGATTTTCCTTCACTGAGGACACCCTACAACCCCTGCCCAAAATACCGTCAAAGGGGACACTGGGGGGCAGACTGCCCAACAACCCGAAAGGGAGGTTGGTCAGCCGCTCGGCAACCACAGCCTCTCTTGGGCTTCGCAGAGGAGGATTGACGGAGCCCTGGGCTTTCCCTCCAGACTATTACCATCAAGAATCAAGAGCCTAGGGTTACCTTCCTGGTGGATGGATGCTTCACTACCTTCCTCTTGGATACTGGTGCCGCTTTTTCGGTCTTAAGGGAGTATTGGGGTTCTACCACACCCTCAAAAACTCCTATTGTCAGGGTAGGAGGTAAACAGATTTTCCCTCAAACCCCCCCATCATGTTATATGCAGGGATCCCTTTTGTCCTTCACTCACTTCTTTCTCGTTATTGCCCCATTCCCCTTCTGGGAAGGGACATACTCTCACTATTAAAAGTCACCAATCACATATCACCCCACACCTCTCCTACCTCTCATTTCCTCACGATGTTCCTAGGGGTAGATACACCTCCTTCATGCACTCTCCCACGACTCTCTAAACCAGTTAACCCTGAGGTTTGGGACACAACTTCACCCTTTATGGCTAAATGCAGTCCTATTCATATTGTCTTATGGGACCTTTCAAGATATATTAGTCAACCACAATATCCACTGACAACCACAGCCCTCCTCGAATTAGAACCCATCATCCAGGATTTATTATGAAAGGGGTATCTTAGGCCTACACACTCTCCTTTCAACACACCCATTCTGGCACTTAAGAAACCTAAGGTGTCCTACAGGCTGGTTCAAGACCTTCTCCTTGTCAACTCCTCTTTGGTCCCCATCCACCAGCTAGTGCCCAACCCTTACACCCTCCTCTCAGATCCCTGCCACTGCTACCCAATTCTCGGTCCTAGATTTAAAAGATGCATTCTTTTCTATTCCCTTCTTCTCAGAATCTCAGAATATCTTTGCTTTTACGTGGACTGACTCTCACATCCACCATTCTCATCAGGTTTCCTGGACTGTCCTCCCACAGGGATTCAGGGATAGCCCCCATCTCTTTGGCCAAGTTCTTGCCCAGGACCTTACATCGTTTCACCCGACCTGTCCTGACTCTATTCTCCTTCAATATGTCAATGACCTTCTTCTATGTAGTCCCTCTGGGAACACTCTCAATCCCACACCACTCAGCTTCTTAATTTCCTAGCAGACAAGGGATATAGGGAGTCTCCCCACAAGGCCCAGGTTTCCCAGTCTTCTGTCACCTCTCTTGGTTTTTGCCTTACACCCGGGAAAAAGGAAATAACACTGGATAGGAGGCAACTGCTCTCTGATCTTCCAGTGCCCCATATGAAAGCCAAAATACTATCATTCCTAGGATTAGCAGGTTATTTTAGGGCCTGGATCCCAAATTATTCTCTTCTATCCAAACCCCTGTATTACCTAGCAAATGGACCCCCTAGTGAATCTCTTGTCTCCTTCCCCATCTACCATTTCTGCAGGCTTCAGCAACTCTTCTTAAAGGCACCTGCCCTTCACCTTCCTGATCTTTCAAGACCATATCATCTATATGTCCATGAAAAAGGGGGGCAAGCACTTAGGGTCCTTAGGTCAAAACTATGGGCCTACATTTGCACCTGTGGCATATTTTCCAAGAAACTAGACTCTACCATCCGTGAGTGGGCCCCTTGCTTAAGAGCTCTGGTTGCTGGACAAATTTTACACAAAGAAGCCTCTAAGCTGTCTTTTGGGGCACCTTGAACTATCCACTCCCCACATCACTTGAAAGATCTTTCAGCTTATAAGGGCCTTCAAACCCTTCCTCCATCCAGAGTTCTGTCGCTCCTCATTTCCTTTCTGGAAAACCCTAATATTACTTTCCTCCCCTGCTCTGCACTGAACCCTGTCTCACTGCTCCCAATGAATCCCACGTCTAACACACCAACTCATAATTGCTTGGAAACCTTAGATGATTTCCTCCCCTGCCATTCTTCCATTTCTGAGGAACCACTCACCATGCCTGACCTTATCTTGTTTACTGACAGCAGTTCCTTTAGGCAGAACGGCACTCATTACTCTGGATACGCTGTAGTTTCAGCCACTGAGATTATAGAGGCCAAAGCTTTGCCTTCAGGAACTACCAACCAGCAGATTGAACTTATAGCAGCCACTCGTGCCTGCCTTCTAGCACAAGGCAAATCCCTCACCCTCTATACTGATTCAAAATATGTCTTCCAGATCTTATTATCCCATGCTTCAATATGAAAGGAGCGAGGCCTACCTACCACCAAAGGTAATGCGATCACTAATTCGGCTCTTATAACCAATCTGATAGAGGCCTCCCACTTACCCACCCAGTTAGGAGTTGTCCATTGTAGGTCCCATCAGAAGGACGTCTCTCTTATCACTGAGGGCAATGCCAAAGCTGACCAGGCGGCACGAATGGCTGCTGCCACTTCCAATTATGGCCCCCATGGGGGACATATTATGGCCACTTTAGACAGCTCATCTTAAGTCCCTACTTCTTCCAGTAAGAACAAAGATCTTTTCAAGTTCCTTCATACTCTACACCATTCCAATTCTCAGTCTTTGACCCTTTTTTTACAGAGCTTCTTCTCCCTCAACCCTTCTGACATAGCCATGCTAGAGAATATAGCCTCTAATTGTCAGATCTGTCAGCGGACCAATACTCATACTCCTTTAAGGCCGAAACCTTTCCCTTTCCACCAAGCCCGGAGACACATTCCCGCTGCTGACTGGCAAGTAGACTTCACCAACATGCCCACAGTATGGCACACTAAATACCTCCTTGTCTTTGTGGATACTTTCTCTGTTTGGGTTGAGGCATTTCCCACTTCCAATAAAAAGGCTTCCACTGTAGCTTCAATCTGACAGACAACATCCTCAGGTTTTGTATGCCCATTTCCCTACAATATGACAAAGGCCCTGAGATTATTTCTAGGATCACACAAAAGGTCTCTCAAGCCCTCTCCTTCAAGTGGAATTTCCACTGTCCATATTACCCCCAGGCTTCAGGGAAATTGGAAAGGGTAAATTGTACTCTGAAGGAAGTCCTTACCAAATTGACAATGGAATTAAACTTAGACTGGGTCAAAATCCTTCCCTTGGCTTTGCTTCGAATCAGAGCTCTCCCTAAGAAACCATCTTTACTGTCTCCCTTTGAGATAATGTATGGAAGACCTCTAATACCCCCTGGGTTGGTCATTTCACAAGGACATCTCACCCGAGATTTGTCTTTGCCTCTCTTGTTTCATCTCTGCTCAGAACACTGGAAATATCAGAACTGGCTTTTCCGGACCCAGTCTCCTCTCCTTACACTCCTCCCTTAACACCTGGGAGTCTAGTCTATTATAATACCCCAGAGGAGAAAGTGACTCTTGCACCAAAATGGAAAGGCCCCTATCCTGTCATTCTCTGTACCCCCACCGCCGCCAAACTCTCCTTACCAGACAACCGTCTCACTCCCTGGATTCCCATTTCTAGGTTGAAGCCATATCACCAGGAGGCCCCACCTGCTGACGACAGGACCACGCCAGAGGAACTCCAAGAATCACCTCCTGAACCTCCCCTTTACTCCTGCTTTCCACACCCATCTCACCCATTTAAGTTGAGGCTCACACGGTGTTCCCTGCAGCCCGATTCCTCTTAAAGAAGGCACAATGAGCTATGCCAACACCCTTGTCTTCTCTAACTGCTTGTTTTTTGTGCTCTGCTTCTTTTTTGTGCTCTGTTGGGACTTGTCTTTACCCTCCTAACCTACCATGTATTTATTCACTCTTCGGGAACGATACTGAGAACATGGCATGCAGAAGGTCCGCGCAGTGGATCCAACTACTTGCTTCATCCACAACTGCACCACTATTTCCCTAAAATTGTCACCTTCAAGGACCTTCGTCCCTAGTAGCTGGAACTGGCCTTTCATTTGCTTCCTTTTTAATCAAAACAAAGACTATTGTCATTGGTGGCCTGAGATACATAATGGGTGTCCCTATTGGTCATGCAGGTTCCATGATGAACGTGGTAGCTGTTCTTACCACTCACTTGGTTACCCTGAAGGGTGGACTTCTAGTTACCTAAAGTGGTATAAAGTCTCTTCATCCGATAACAATGGATCGTATACTTCAGATATAACTGACCCCAAGGCCAATCGTTGGGGCTATGTTGAGTTTGCTGTCTATGCTCGGACAACCTCAGCCAGACCCAGAGGGTGGATGACTGTTGGCCGCACCCTGATTATGCTACCTAAGGCAACCATACAGGTAGTCGAACACGTTAAGGAGTCAGAATCAAAACTTCGAGATCTTATCCATAGCTCATCCAAAGAGGACCTGAGCTTCAACCCCTCAGGTCCCCCTTCCACATGGCTCAATTTGCTACACCAAACTCTTCGAGTATTAAACTCCTCCCCTCTTTTGGTGCCTACTTCTCAGTGCTTTCTCTGTGCTTCACTTAGTCGTCCACTTCTAGCAGCGGTCCCAATAGCGGCAGGAAATATTTCAGGAAAAACCTACAATTTCCCTAATTAAGGACAACCCCTACATGTGACACATATCCCACTGTGGGAAAGTTATTCCAACAATACTTTATTTCCTTTCATCTGTATCCACCTGCCAATAATGAATCCTTTACCCATTTGTTCCTTGAGCTATAGCACCCCATAGAGCCCTGCGTTTATGCAACCTGGACATTTCATCTGGTGTAATGGGTCTTTAAGTACCTCAATGATCAATGTCTCTGGCACCTGTTTCTTGGTTACTGTAGTTCCTCTGTTGTCTTTGTATACTCCCACCGAATTCCCACAGTTGGCCCTACCTTCCCGCACCCGTAGGGCAGTCTTTCTGCCGGTTCTGGTAGGCCTCACTTTAACAACCTCAGTGGCGCGTCTCGGACTCTCTGGTGCAGCTATAGGTCATGCTCTATGGGCATCCAATGACCTGCAACAAAAACTGCAGGAAGCACTTGATACCACTGCTGAGTCTCTGGGCTCCTTGCAGTGGCAGGTTTCTTCATTGGCACAAGTGGCTTTACAGAACCGAAGGGCAATTGACCTTCTCACAGCAGAAAAAGGGGGTACAAGCCTATTCCTCAGAGAGACTGTTGCTATTATGTTAATGAATCTGGGCTAATAAAAAAAAAGTTGTTAAATTGCCGGAATTATCGACCCAATTGCTCAAACCTACCTCCTCCAATCCCATAACGAGGTTCTTCCAATCCTATCTTGCCATGTACTTACTACCTCTCTCTGGGCCCCTTATTGGGATGCTCCTTGTTTGTGCTCTCTTGCCCTGCATAATGAAGTTCCTTCAAACCCAACTGCAAAAAATTCATAATCAAACTTTCAACCAGCTTTTGCTTAGGCACTACCAGCCTCTGATGACCGACGAACCCCCAACATCTCCAAGAGAACAGTACACTCAGTGATGAAGCTCACTACCAGGCACGATGGAATGCAATGGACATCAGACAGTGGGAGACAACGAGCTCGGAGAACCTCTTAATCTGCCATCCTGGATTCTTGAGTCTTTATGACCTTCTAAGCTTCCTCATGGCCCTTGGCTTCTTCTATGTCAGTCCCCCAACATGGAACTTCTGCCAAAAATTGACCTTTGCTTTAATTGTTATCTTCATTCTGTTTTTATTCACTCTGATCTTCTTCAGGTGCTTTGCCACCTTGTCCAGGCAACGCTTCCAGTATTTTCTAGAGTCTCTGTTACAGGACCAGTGGCTGATACCAACAATCTCCTCCATCCAGGACTGGTTCCATGCCATCGACAACTTGTGGCTTCAGGGAACTTTCATTGACTTCACCCCTATGGAAGTAGCTGTCTATAGCCACTGGGTTTTATTTCTTGCTGCCATGATATTCCCAGACCTGCCCCTCGAGCATTCCTCCCCTTCCCTTTCTAGGCCCCACAGCACCCCCATACAGCAGGAAGCAGCCAGATCTACAAACGACGCCCCACTTCCTAAGAAAACAAAAAGGGAGGAATGTTGGGAAAAGTATAAATGGCAGCCATACCCCAGAGAAAAACCCCAACATGGCGCCTAAGGACTTCTTCTTCCTACCTTCTTCATTTCTGCAGTGGTGCGAAAAGTTCCCGCCCTTGTGAACTCTCCCGCCAGCGCCAATTTCAAATCTCACTGGTGGAGAACCTTAGCCCCAATGAGAACTAATTCCTGGGCTCCGGAGATGATATCTGAAAGAACTTGCTTTCAATAAACGGGTTGCTGCCATTTATCTAAGCCCTACCATCTCCCCCTTAGGTCTATATAATCACACAGCTTTTTTGCAATAAAATTGGAATTCTCCCTTTGAAGTGTCTTTGCATGGGGAATTATTTCACTCATGATAAGCAACATGACATCCAAAGGTTCTCCAGTGCCACCTGGTCATGGAAATTTCAGAAATTTGTTGCTATTTATTTAGCCATTTTTGAAGGATGAAGTTGGAGGCACTGTGGGTTTCAATTCATGCAGAAACCATTATATGGTAAGGAAGCTCATTTCAATGAAATCTCTGGAGAACTCTCACAGGCAAGCCTTCCCAAAGAGTGGCCAAAAGGTCACATGAAGCCAGGATCATTGAGGTCTACAATGTGAGTTCCATGTGTGTTTAGACTCTCAACTATGACTGCCAAGTCTTTCAGAATAAAATCATGTATTATCCTGGCTGAGATTCCCAGTGCACTCTGGAAAGCCACCCTGGCCCTCGATCTCAGTTTCCAAGGGCGATTCTCATGCGTGGCCTCCTAAAATCTCAACACATTTCATGGCAATACTTCTCTGAGGTCAGTTCCAGAACTCAGTCTCTAAGAGGAATCACACCAGAGTTCAAGCCGAGGTGTGTCCAGTCATCTCTTTCAACCGCCACACAAATGACCACAATTAAAACCAAAACACTCCCACATGGCCATCATCTTCTTCCATATAGACACTAATCATAAACTCTGGCTGGAGTTTTCCATGAGGGGTGCAGCCCAAGACAGTCTCAAAAATAAGCTCTCTTGCCCCTCATTTGCCTAAATTCACGGTGGCCTGGACACCCATCCTGTGCACCAGGAGTGATCAAATAGGCCAGGTGTTAATACTGCTCTGCATCTCCAATTTGAGGCCTACTGACTGTCAGGTATAGATTCTTTATATGATTTGGAGTCATGAGAAAACCCAAAAACCTATGGGCTAGCCTCTGCAGGGCTTTGAATAAATAATTTGACCCAAAGGATCCCTATTCTCACTTGATGGGGGTCAGGAAACTTACAAATGAATGTGAGAGACTTCATTCACAATAACTGCTCTTTTGGCCATTTTGGTTTTGGGTGCACACATGGCATATCTCTTTACATAAATCAGGTGCTGAGAATCTAAGCCACAACCTCATACAGGGCCACGAGGCTTATTCAGACACATCCCTTTCCAAAGCAACTAAGCAAAGAGCAACAAGTGATGCCCATTCATTTGCATTTGAAAACTGTTTTCTTCAGGCTTCACAAGGGAGTGGCCTTAGGCAAAGACCTTCCTGACATTCAGGGAAACAGAACAATTGATAAGCAAAAGGCCCAAAGCAGGGTTTCTCCACTGAGACTTTCCTGGTCACACTGATATCTGAGTTTTCTGAGATGCTCGCCATTCGCTTTAGCTATTCAGTACATGGCCATGTCACAGATCTTGGAGGTGGTACATATCTTGGACACAAAACCATGAGCCTATTCTGGAGAGTGGCGAGAATTCCGGAAGGAAACAGGAACTTAGGAAGATAGCAGGTGTTGCCCATGGATAAGGCAAGCCTCAGTTCATTCATAAGTTGGGCAAGATGAATGCTGGGAATCTTTCTACTAAACAGGACACATCAATTGTTGCATTCTCTTTTCTAATGTCTACAACCACGGACATAGTGGATACACAGACAGAAACACTCGCCTTGTCAAACGACTTACTAGAAGAAGTCCACTCCAAATCAAACAAACCGCCTTTCCTACCTATTCTCAGATCATGAGACAAAACCTGAATCACACCCACAAAGGCACATCCTTCCCCCATGTAACTCTGTGGCTATCCGGAGTGTCCTCTGAGTGGTGGGCCATACTATGTTCCCCCAAAATGGCCTGTCCTATCTCAGATCTGGTCTCCTTGGCCAACTCTGTGAAGTTGTCAGGAGCCAGCAGTGAACCACCACCTGCTTTCTCAGGAAAGGACCCTATTCAGAGCTCTCCTGGTATTTTGCCATCCTCACATCTGTAGGTACCAAGAAAGACTGACACTCTCCTTGGTAAATCCAAACAAATGAGCCAATGGATATGGGACTGGACTGGCTCCGGGTGCCTGGCTTCCTGGATCCGAAGTTCAGAGAGTTCCATCACCAAGAAAGTGAGGTAGATCACTTCTTCAGGAACTGAATGAGGTCACTGCCTTGACAACCACTTTGTATGAACAGTTGCTTTCAAGGGTCCCATGAGATGGAGGCTGTTCCTACTTCCTGTGACATTTTCATAAGTTAGAATGGTATATAAACCATGGGCACCCAAGAACAGCTCTCCACCTAGGACTGGTTTGGTCCATCTTCTTTACATTAAGAAGAGAGAGGCTGACTCATACACATCCCTTTATGTTGACGAGGTTGTTTGCCATAGAAGATGACTTTTCTCTCTCAGCCTTTCATAGCTGCCTACATCTTCTCAAAAGATCATTTCTGCATGGACCTTTGATGTTCTCAACAGGTGGAAGATGCCCTACATTTCTGTATTGTAAGACTAACCCTGTCCCTGCTATTCTGTAAAGTTTGATTGAGAGAACAGTGCATGGTTTGGGTTAATAACATGTTCAATTTGGGTTAGGAATCCTTCTGCATGACAAATAATGGTATTGGGAAACTATGATATTTACAAGAATATATAGGTGAAATATAAGTATAAAAATAGAAATCTAGGGAAGATATGTAGCCCAGAAGGGCATTGGGCCCTTAATTGGTACACATAGCTTTGAATGATATTCTGCAAAAATGTCTCAGATAAATCTATATACAATGGCATAGGAGCTTGTACCTTGGATGATTGAATGTCGAAGAGAACATCCACTCAAAAAGAGATAGTCGGTAGGATTAGGAAGATAGTCGGTAGGTTTAGAAAGAAGAGTGAGTATAGGATTTAGACCAAAAGATCTTAAGCAATAGGGTTTCGGGTAGACAGTGAATGTAAAAGTCAGCGTATGTGAACAGTCAGTCACAATGATGAACAAGGGAAAATATGTAGGAATACAGACATAAATAGAGACATTACTAAATCAGGCAAAGTATAAAGTGAGTGATAGGATTAGACATTTTCAACAGGCTTGAGGTTGAATATATAATCTTAGGATGAAACAAATATGTAGTCACCAGTACGATTGACATTTGAGAGCATTAGACAACCTGGACATGGAAGGTTTTAGAAATCCATGCTCACTTTCCATTTAGGCTTTGTTACAATCTTAAGAGTGACCTTTGCTTTTTTGGTACAGAATATTACTGTGATAAAATGTATATGTAGATCAGATGACATGAGTATTTCTTCGACCATTTCTGGGAGCAATATTTAAAATATGTACAAATTAGTATTGGGGGTACAACGAGGTGTACCCTGTGTCTATAAATATAGAGAAAATGCATGAATAGATCATACAGTTAATAAATAATATAACTGGTTCCACTTTAAATAATGGATTGAATTGATATCTGAAAATACATAAGAAATCATATATTGATATAGAATCATTCATAACAACTAGTTATACGTCTAATTGTAATCTTAGTGTTATGGTTTATCATGAAGAGTGTGTGAGTTTTGCTTCAAAAGTGATTATGGAAATCGAAAATAATGTGATTGGAAAGAAGTCTCATGAAAAGACCAGTCAGAAACATGGAGGAATACATGTTTCTGAAGCAGAAAGTGATTGAAAGTGAAATAAATGCCTATAAATTTTTGAACGTTTGGATGAAATATATATCCTATAATGTGCATAAACTCAAGAAATAGAAATGTACCAGTGTTGAATAAAAATAAACTTCAAAATAAATATCATGTCCCATAGGAATCCACTTGCATTGATATTAAACTGGGTTAGTTACTGTAGAAATATTAGGATTTATATGCACTATTCACTGAAGTTAGTTTTCAATACTAGGAAACAAATATGTATTTCAGGTGAATGAATATTTCTGAGAATTATCTTGGGAAAATTTGATTATAAATCCACATATATGAACAAGAATAAATTTAGGGAGTGTATAATAAGACACATATGTTAAATATTATGAAATATCTGGAGAGTATATATATATATATATATATATATATATATATATATATATATATCTCAATATATATGCCAATCTAATTACACACTGAAATATATATCATCCACAGATCCAAAAATATTCATTTTACTGCATATGGATTTATGTATAACTTTTTTTAACTAGGAAGCTCCCCCATAGGTTGAATTTTCAGTTCCAACAGCGTTCAGGAGGAGTGATCTCTTCTCACAGTTTGTATCTGCCAAGTCATGTAACTCACAAAAATGTGCCTGTGATACCAGGTAGGATTATATATGTGCATATAAAAATACATGTGCTGAATAGACTACAGAGAAAGGGAGACAGGAATTCACATATTTGTTAACTTTAAAAGCACATGGAGAACTATTTCAAATAAAAATGGACTAGATTTATAACTCCTACCCTATATAATGCAAAAGGCAAGTCCAAGAATACAACATGCCTCCTCTGAACTGCTTGTATTTCTATTCTGTTTCGGTTATTTTTCTCCATAATATTATGATTAGTACTCAGAATCTATTAGGGTATGTATTATTGTCAGGGATTCAGTATTTCAAATGTAAAATAGAAAAAGGAATCCAATGTGTATACAAATACGTGCTAAACAAAATCTTCCCACTCTCATCCAGAACAATTCCTTGACATTACCTTCGCCCAAAGTAAGACACAATTAGAGGAGAAGAGTTAGAAAATCTGTGAATCTATATATGGAATGGAATATGCTCAGGGGTTTACAACCTTGGCAGTGGTAGAGGTGTTTCCAATACTATGGGACAGGGTAAAAACTTCATAAACATGGAGCTCTGCTGGCCTAAATACTTCTTGAGAAACTGCCTCTGAGGTTGGGCACTTGAAATATATGTTGTTGTCAGGAGCTTTAGCTTCTTTCTAGTGAGACCATCAAATCTGTGTCTGCATCTATGTGACCTGGAGGAAATGGTTTCTTATTTTCCAAAGAAACATGAGGCAGCAGTGCTGAATTCTCTCTTTGTAAGTAAAAGGTGACCACTGGGG
This sequence comes from Callospermophilus lateralis, assembly GCF_048772815.1. Taxonomy (NCBI): domain Eukaryota; kingdom Metazoa; phylum Chordata; class Mammalia; order Rodentia; family Sciuridae; genus Callospermophilus; species Callospermophilus lateralis. The sequence goes on along the minus strand of NC_135316.1, from coordinate 11,830,799 downwards.
GATAAGTGTCTTTTCATGTGGACTGTGAAGCCATTTGGTCATCTTCTATTTTCGTGGTGTTTCTTGCTGCTGCACTGGGACTTTGGCAATTGCTTAATGAAATAAAAGGAGTTCAACTGGGACACAGTTCTGGAGGCAAATCTGTCATGTGTGGTGAGTCAGGGTCTGCAGGAGAATGCACCAACCAGGCTTCTAACCCACATAGCCTGGCCCCATGTCTATAGCAACCTGATTCTGAACATTACCCGGAAACATCTTCATATAACAAGATGCCTTTACATGTAAGGGTCTGCTGGCTGCACCATGTCAGTCACAAGCCATTTGGAAGCCAATGGCAGATCCACATGGCCCCAAAACAAATTTTTTATCACACACCTTCCCACCACTGCTCTAGGCCCATTACTCAGCAGGTTCCAACTTACTGGCATCTCTGTTCTACACCATTTTCATGATGCCCGGTCAATCAAGGCACTGTCTGGTACACTCATGATCAGCAACATCCAAAGGTTCTCCAGTGCCACCCGGTCATGGGAATTTCAAAAATTTCATGGTATTTATCAAGGCATTTTTCAAAGATGACGTTGGAGGCACTATGGGTTTCAATTCATTCAGGAACCATTAAATGGTGAGGAAGCTCATTTCAATGAATGCTCTGAAGAACTCTCACAGGCAAGGCTTCCCAAAGAGTGGCCAAAAGGTCACATGAAGCCAGGCCCATTGAGGTCTACAATGTGACGTCCATGGGTGTTGTGACTCTCAACTATGGATGCCAAGTCTTTCAGAATAAAATCATGTGATATCCTGGCTGAGATTTCCCGGGCTCTTTGGAAAGCCACCCTGGGCCAAGATCTCAGTTTCCAAGGGTGATTCTTATAGGTGGCCCCCTTAAATCCCAACAAAATTCATGGCAATACTTCTCTAAAGTCAGTTCCAGAACTCAGTCTATAAGGGGAATCACACCAGAGTTCAAGCCCAGGTGGTCCCAGTCATGTCTTCCAACCAGACACAAATGACCAAAATTAAAACCAAAACATTCCCATATGGCCCTCATCTTCTTTCCATATAGACACTAGTCATAACCTCTGGCTGTAGGTTTCCATGAGTTTCGGAGTCCAAGAGAGTGGCCAAAATATCTCCCTTGCCCCTCATTGGAGTAACATCAGGGTGGTCTGGACACCCTTCATGTGAACCAGGATTGATCAAATATGCTAGACGTTAATACTTCTATGCTTCTCCAATTTGTGGAAAACTGAGTATCAGGTATATAGTTTTATGTGATTTGCCATCTTGAGAAAACACAAGCACCTCTGCAGGTTTTTGAAGAACCCATTTGACCCAAAGGATCCCTATTCTCACTTGATCGAGTTCAAGAACTTCAAAGATAAAGGTGAGAGGCTTCATCCACAATGACTGCTCTTTTGACCATTTTGGTTTTGGATGCACACATGGGATCTCTCTTTACATCCATCAGGTGCTGAGAATCTAAGCCACAACCTCACACAGGGCCAAGAGGCTGATTCAGACACATCCCTTTCCAAAGCAATTAATCAAAGAGCCACAGGTGATGCCCATTCATTTCCATTTGAAAACTGTTTTCTTCAGTCTTCACAAAGGGGTGGCATGAGGCAAAGACCTTCCTGACATTCAGGGCAACAGAACAATAGGTTAGCAATAGGCCAAAAGCAGGGTTTCTCCACTGAGACTTTCCTGGTCACACTGATATCTGAGTTTTCTGAGATGCTCGCCATTCCTTTCAGCTATCCTGTACATGGCCATGTCACAGAGCTTGGAGGTGGTACATATCTTGGACACAAAACCATGAGCCAATTCTGGAGAGTGGCCTGAATTCAAGAAGAAATCAGGAACTTAGGAAGATAGCAGGTGTTACCCATCCATAAGGCAAGCCGCATTCTGTTCATTAATTGGGCAGGAAGAATGCTGGTAAGCTTTCTACTAGACTGGACACATCAATTGTTGCATTCTCTTTTCTAATGTCTACAACCATGGACACAGTGGGATACACAGACATAGAAACTTTCGCCTTGTCAAATTGCTTATTAGAAACCGTCCACTCCAAACCAAACAAACCGCCTTTCCTACCTATTCTCAGAACATTAGACAAAATCACAAACACACACCCACACCCACAAAGGCACCTCTTTCCTCAAAGTAGGTCTCTGACTATCGGGTGTGTCCTCTGACTGGTGGGCCATACTATGTTCCCATCAAATGGCCTGTCTTGTCTCAGATCTGGTTTCCTTGGCCAACTCTGTGAAGTTGTCAGGAGACAGCAGTGAGCCACTTCCTGCTTTCTCAGGAAAGGCCACTCTTCAGAGCTTTTCTGTCATTTGGCTATCCTCACATCAGTAGGTAGCAAGAAAGACTGACTCTGTCCTTGGTAAATCAAAAGAAGTGAGACCACTGGGACTGGGACTGGGACTACTAGATTTGTGTGCCTGGCTTCCTGGATCCCAAGTTCAGAGAGTTCCATCACCAAGGATGTGAGGTGAGGTCACTTCCTTCAGGAACTGAATGAGGTCACTGCCTTGGCAACCACATTGTCCTAACATTTGGTTCTAAAGGTCCCATGAAATGGAGGCTTCCCCTACTTTCTGTGACACTTTCACAAGTTAGAATGCTATATCAACCATTGGTAACTGGGAACAGCTCTCCACACTGGCCTGGTTTGGTCCTTCTTCTCTACATAAAAAAGAGAGAGGCTGATTCAGACACATCACTTCATGCTGGCCATGTTGTTTGCAATGGAAGATGACTTTTGCTCTCTCAGTTCCTTCATAGCTACCTACATCTTCTCTAGAGATCATTTGTGCATGAACCTTTTAGTTTCTCAGCAGTTGGAAGATTCCCTACATTCCTGTATTTTAAGACCAAATCTGTCCTTGCTCTTCTCCTATGTTAGATTGAGGGAACAGTGTATGGTTACGGTTAATAACAGGTTCGATTTGGAATAGAAATCATTCTGCTGGATGAATAATGGTATCGGAAACCTGCAATATTTACAAGAATATATAGGTGAAATATATGAGTATGAAAACAGAAATCTAGGTAAGATTTGAAGTCCAGAAAAGCATTGATCCCTTGATTTCGGTATTAAGCTTTGATTTATTTTCTGCACAGATGGGATACTTTGCTTTGAATTATGTTCTGCAAAGATGTCTCAGATAAATTGATATACAATTGCATAGGACCTTGTAACGTGGATGATTGATTGTAAAAGAGAACTTCCAGTCAAAAAGGAGTAATCGGTAGTATTAGGAAGATAGTCGGTAGGTTTATATAGGAGAGAGAGTATAGGATTTGGACCAAAAGTTCTTTAGCTATAGGGTTTCGGGTATACAGTGAATGTAAATGTCAGCACATGTGAAGAATCAGTCACAATGCAGAACTGGGGAAAATATGTAGGAATGCAGATATCAATAGAGACTTTAGGAAATCTGGCAAAGTATAGTCGGTAGTGAAATGTTAATAAAATAGGTACTTGTCACTTCCTGTTTTTCTGTATGCTTAATAAAACACTGTTGAAATCTTGAGAACTGTTTTCTAATCTTTTTCCAAGAATGTGCTGTCCCCAACTGCCAAACTGCAGAATGTACTCCCTCACCCAGTTGCACACAAACTGCTCACTCGCCCAGACTCATCAATAAACTTTCCTCCCTGCCCACTTCAAGGAAAGTATATGAGCTCTGCTCTATTCAAATTAGCTCTGAGCCCCAGCATGCTGGACCCCCAATAAACCCTTTGCTTTTGCATGAGAGAGTCTCTTGGTGGTCTCTTCCCCAAACGCTCTCCCGACCTTTATATATGGAGGTTCCATCGAGATCCGGCAGTTGCGGACGAGAGACCTCAATGGGCTACTCTCAGGGAAAGTAAGGCGCCTCTTTCTGGTTTCAGGTTTCAAGTTAGGGCTTGGCAAAATGGCTGTTGATGAAGTTGCATGAGCTCTCTTTGACGGTGGCTGGCAGATGTGTCACAGAGCCACAGGCTCTGGGGGACGCCACAGAGGACTCGGGAATCGAGGAACAATAGTCTCCTCGACTCAGTGATATTTTGTTTCAGATTCGGTATTGCCAACCCATCGGGTTTTGCCAGCTGCTCAGTCTTGGTCTCAGTGTTGGACGTTCATTGCCTGTCTTTATTGTCTTGTCTTGTCTGTGTCGTGAGAGTTGCTTTTACTGTTTGTGTATCTTTCATTATGGGACAGGTCACTTCAATGCCTCTGTCTCTGACATTGATCACTGGACCAAAGTCCGCTTAAGGGCTCAGAATCTTTCTTTTCCAGTAAAACGCTGGACCTGGCAGACTCTCTGTGCCTCAGAATGGCCCACCTTTGCATTCGGATGGCCCCTAGAAGGATCTTTCTACTTCCCACTAATTTAATAAGTCAGAGATATTGTCTTACAGCCAGGGCCACATAGCCATCCTGATCAACAGCCATATATCTTAACTTGGCAGTACCTCTGCAAATCTCCTCCTCCATGGGTGAAGCCTTTTCTTGCCATGTCCCCGCTCCTACTCTTTTCCCCCACAATCTCTCAAACCCTCTGCTCATCCTCCTCCACGACCCTCTGTTCTCCCTGAGTCACAAGATTTGACTCTACTGGACTCTCATCCCCCTCCTTATCTTCTACCCTCATCCCACAACCCCCAACACCATCTAAGTGATTCCCCTACTGCTGACTCAGCCTCTCCGCCATTGGAGAAAGCTAAGCCAGCACAGTGCACTCCAGATAACTCCCCTGCAGCACACACAGCCCCTCCTCACCTGGAGGAAGCTGGCCTGGCTAAAGGAACTCGACGGCGGCAAATGATTTAAAACCCTCAAACTCCCGTGTTGCTCCCCCTCCATCCCTACGGGCCAATGATTGACAACGGCCATGGAGGAAAAATGCAAGCCTACCAGTATTGGCCTTCTCCTCTTCAGACCTATATAAATGGAAAAATAACAATCCTCCTTTTACGGAGGACCCAACTGGCCTCAGATCAATGTGCCTACTCTAAAGAAAGAGGAGGACACTGGGCCAAAGAGTGCCCTTGAAAGAGACAGCCACGCCAGCCAGACATTCTGACTCTGGAGGATGACTAAGAAAGTAGGGGCTCAGATCCTCTCCCCGACCTCAGGGTAACTTTTGAAGTGGAGTGGACCCCAGTAAACTTTGAAGTAGATACAGGGGCAATATTCTCAGCCCTCAAGGCCCCTTGGGCCCTCTATCAAATAAAAGGTCTCTAATTCCAGGGTCTAAATGCAGTAAATATCAGGCTTTGACAACTATGGGGACCATGGACGAGGGGAAAGGATAAATCCATCACTCCTTCCTAGTAATCCCAGAATGCCCGGCCCCATTGATGGGCAGAGATCTCCTCACCAAGCTCTGGGCCAAAATAACTTTTAACCCTGAAGGCCCCCAAGTGGAATTTCTAAATCCTTCAGTAAATACTCCTATAATCATAGCTCTAACTATGTCAGTAGCAAATGTTCATCAACTCACTCATCTTTGTTCAAAGAAACTGCATTCATTCCTGAAGGATCAAGAACAGAGTTTTCCACTAACCAACTCACAGTGAAAGAAAATAACTGAATGGGTAACAAAAGCCTGCCAGGTCCATCAATTGGTTAATACTTACCCTTCCAAGGTTCCTGCAGGAAAGCACCTACGAGGAACCAGACCAGGAAAATTCTGGGAAGTGGACTTTACTGAAATTAAGCCAGCAAGGTATGGACTTAAATATCTTCTAGTCTTTGAAGATACATTTTCAGGACGGATTGAAGCCTTCCCCACAAAAAAAAGAAAGAAAAAAGAAAAAAAAAAAGAAACAGCGCAAATGGTTGTCAAGAAGATCCTGGAAGACATTTATTCTTCCCGTGACGACCAGTAGTCTTAACCCTCATCAGCCCCTTAAGCAGCGATGGCTGATCACACATCCTACTGGAAAAGAAGTATGGTCTATCTCACATACAGCCCCCTTACGGACCTGGTGGCCATCTCTCCACCCAGACATTTGTCAGCTGGCTATAGGTCTTTCCTATTGGGATATCCCTGATGAAGAGGATCTCACTAAAATTCCATTAAATCCCTTCAGTACCATAGAAAATGGAAACAAACATTATGGATGTAGGGACACGTGAGCCAGATGCAGGTTGGCTAGCCTAGATTACTATGTTTGCCCGGCGGAGTATCAAAGCCACAAACAGTCACGGCTGTGCGTGGGGGAGAGCAGACTTCTTCTGTAAGTCATGGGGCTGTAAGAATACAGGGACTGCCAGATGGAACCCAAACTCCTCATCAAATTCTGTAAACAGCATTGGCCATATTACCAATTAGATAACCAAAACCGATGGCCCCCAGAGGGGTCTCTAGATCCTCAAATTCTGCGTGACCTTTTAAACTTCTGAAAGTGCTCAAAAGGGTAAAAGGAGATTCCCCTATGTGGAGGCCTTCTCCCTCCTTTGCTCACATCCTGAACTATGCTTCTCCAAAAGATGCTCACCCTCAGCCTTCTGCTCCAGACTCTCTGCTGTCACTCCCACCTCAGCAACTTGATTTCTCCCCTTCAATATCTAGATCAAAAACCCAAATCTCCGCCAGTTCTCAGACCATTGCCCCTTTGCTGAGGTCGCAGGTACTGAGGTACCACTCCACTCACTCACTACTCTCTTCTCCTGTCAGTGCCCACACCGGGTCCCACCAGGTCCTCTTACCAGCTAATGCAAAGCTCAAACCCACTGAGGAGAACCCTCAGACCCTTATCCAAAATGTAATGAAAATGGCCTTTAATGTTGCTTTGTCATCACTGAAAACAGGTTACTAAAAATTTAAAGTCCCTCACAGGTTTTTTGGGATACTCACTCCCGTCTCCCCCTCTGTTCTATCTGTTCTACTGCTCAAGTTTTTGTTGCTATTAAGATCCCAAAGCCCTCTCCCAATATTCTTTTACATCTCTCCTTCCTCATTCTTAGATCCACGGAAGTTGCTCTCATCCCTGCCTTCCAAGTCGTCCCCCTCTGTACCAGGCCCACAGAAAAGTCTTAATTAACCTTCTCCAGAAGTCTTCACCATGGCTGATTTACAACTTTCAGCAAAAGAGTCCCTATAAAAGAGATCATTGTAGATAAACTTCCTATTTTCGTGTTGCCCTGGTCTCCTTGGCAACTGGCTAAAAAAATCAGCACTCCTAATCTAGACACACCCTTAATAGTTTTTCACAAAATTTGAGAAAAAAAGGCCTCTGGCCTTGAGCTGGGGCTTCACAGAGATGGCTACATTTCTAAGATAAAGAAATTACAAATTGGGCTGCATGGAAACAGCTGGCAGGTTGAAAAAAAAGAAAGGAAAGAAAAAGCTCTCCCCCACATAGGTGTCCTTGAAAAGTTAACTTGCCCCAAACTGAGGAAAAAACAGAAACAAAAACTGCTTTTTGTCAACTTCTGCAGACTGTGAACTTCTGAGCCCCTTTCCTTACATGTTGGGTACAAAATTCTGAAACTATCTAAACTTGGGTTTCAGGGGATTAATTGATTACAACAGAAGCAATGCCCCCTGAATCTGGTTGAAACCAAAAAAGACTGTTTTCCTGTCTTTGGTGCTATCTTAGGTGCCTTGCCTTGTCCGTCCCTACAACAGTATAATTCTATATACTTAAACACTGTTTATGTTTTCATGAAATGGTCAACAGATGTGATTAATTGTGTAATGGTGCAGATGTTTTCCAGAGTGCTCTATCATGATGCAGGTTCATTTGAAGATCAAAGAGGGGGGCATACAACACGGTTCTGCTGAAAACATATGTCCCTCACCTTAGCCATTCTATTACGAATAGTAGTTACTGCAGGGTTGGGCACGGGAACCATTGCTCTGGTCCATGGGACACAACAAATGACCCAAAGCAGCAATAGATCAAAACTTAAAGATATTAGAAACCTCCATCACAGCTTTGCATGAATCTTTAACCTCTCTCTCTGAAGTTGTTTTACAGAACAGTCGAGGGTTGGACCTCCTTTTCATGAGAGAAGGGGGCCTTTGTGCTTCATTGAGGGAAGAATGTTGTTTTTATGTCGACAATACTGGAGTTGTAAAAAAAATCTATGAGTAAATTAAAAAGATGCCTTGAAGAGCGACAACGAGAGAGAGAGGCCCAAGAATGGTAGTTTGAGTCTTTTTTTACACAGTCCCCCTGGTTAACTACGTTTTTATCAACCCTAGCCGGTCCAATAATAATCCTCATATTATTGCTAACTATAAAACCCTGTTTTCTCAACCGTGTAATTTCTTTTCTCCAAGCTCAAATTGGACAAATTAAACTTATGGTAATACCCCACTAGCAGACATAGAATGTGACACCCCACAACGATCACTTTTATGATTTAAAGTAGCCAGAAGAAGAATTGGGGAATGAAAGGTTAATAAAATATATACTTGTCACTTCCTGTTTTTCTGTATGTGTAACAAAACACTGTTGAAATTTTGAGAACTGTTTGCTAATCTTGTTCCCAGAATATTCTGTCCCCAATTACCAAACTGCAGAATGTACTCCCTCACCCGGTTGAATACAAACCGTCCACTCTCCCTGACCCATCAATGAACTTTCATCCCTGCCCTCTGCAAGGAAAGTATATAAGCTCTGCTTAAGCTGTTCTCAGGTCTCTCTGATCTATTCAAGTGAGCTCTGAGCCCCAGCATGCTGGACCCCCAATAAAACCTTTGCTGTTGCATGAGATAGTCACTTGGTGGTCTCTTCCTCCGGCACTCACCCGAACTTTACTTGGATGATTGAATGTAGAAGAGAACATCCATTCAAAAAGTTATAGTCAGTAGGATTAGGAAGATAGTCGGTAGGTTTAGGAAGAAAAGTGAGTATAACATTTGGAACAAATGTTCTTTAGCAATAGGGTTTTGGTTAGAGAGTCAATGTAAATATCAACACAAGTGAAGAGTCAGTCACAATGATGAACAGGGGAAAATATGTAGGAAAGCAGATATCAATAGAGACATTAGGAAATCAGGAAAAGAATAAAGTGTGTTATGGGATTAGATATTTTCTACAGGGTTGAGGTTGAATGTATGAGCTTAGGAAGAAACAAAGATGAAGTCAACAATAGGATTGACATTTGAGAGCATTAGCGTAGCCCAAGACAGTGTCCAAAATAAGCTCCATTGCCCTCATTTGCCTAAATTCCCTGTGGCCTGTACATCCTTCCTGTGTACCAGGAGTGATCAAATAGGCCTGACCTTAATACTGCTCTGCTTCACCAATTTGAGGCCTACTGAGTGTTGGGTACACATTCTTTATGTGAATTGGAGAGATGAGAAAACCCAAGCACCTATTGGATAGCCTCTGAATTAATTTGAAGAAATCATTTGACCCAAATGATCCCTATTCTCACTTGATGGAATTCAGAAACCTTACAGAGGAAGGCAAAAGACTTCATCCACAATGACTGCTCTTTTTGCCATTTTGGATTTGGATGCACACATGGGATCTTTCTTTAGATCCATCAGGTGCTGAGTATCTAAGTCAAAGAATCACACTGGGTCAAGAGGCTGATTCAGACACACCTCTTTCCAAATCAATTAAGAAAAGAGCCAAAGGTGAATCCTATTCATTTCCATTTGAAAAAACTTTTCTTCAGGATTCACAAAGCTGTGGCCTGAGACAAAAACCTTCCTGACTCTCAGGGCAACAGAACAATAGGTAAGCAAATGGCCCAAAGCAGGGATTCTCCACTGAGACTTTACTGGTCACACTGATATCTGAGTTTTCTGAGATGCTCGCCATTCCCTTCAGCTATCCAGTACATGGCCATGTCACCGAGCTTGGAGGTAGTACATATCTTGGACACAAAACCATGAGCCTATTCTGGAAAGTGACCATAATTCAGGAAGAAAACAGCAACTTAGAAAGGTAGCAGGTATTGCCCATCAATAAGGCAAGCCACAGTCAATTCATAAATTGTGCTGGATGAATGCTGGGAAGCTTTCTATGAGACAGGACACATCCATTAATGCATTCTCTTTTCTAATGTGTACAAGTACAAACACAGTGGGATACACAGACATAGAAACACTTGCGTTGTCAAATGACTTACTAGAAACTGTTCACTCCAAATCAAACAAACCGCCTTTCCTACCTATTCTCAGAACATGAGACAAAACCACAAACCCACACCCACACCCTCAATGGCACCTCCTTTCCTCAAATAGGTCTGTGACTATCCGGTGTGTGCTCTGACTGATGGGCCATACTATAATCCCCCAAAATGGCCTGTCTTGTCTCAGATCTGGTCTTTTTGGCCAACTCTGTGAAGTTGTCAAAAGCCAGGAGTGAGCCACTTCCTGCTTTCTCAGGAAGAGTCCCTCTTCCGAGCTTTCCTGGCATTTGGCCATCCTCACATCAGTAGGTACCAAGAAAGACTGAATCTGTCCCTGGTAAATCCAAAAAAGTGAGACCACTGGGACTAGGACTGGGACTGGCTCTCGGTGCCTGGCTTTCTGTATCCCAAGTTCAGAGAGTTCCATCACCAAGGAAGTGAGATGAGATCACTTTCTTCAGGAACTGAATGAGATCACTGCCTTAGCAACCACTTTATCATAACAATTGCTTCCAACGGTCCCATGAGATGGAGGCTGCCCCTACTTCCTGTCACACTTTCACATGGTAGAATGGTATATCACCTGTAGGCAAAAGGGAACAGCTCTCCACACAGGCCTCGTTTGGTCCATTTTCTCTACATTAAGGAGAGATTGGCTGATTCTGATGCAACCCTTCATCCTGACCAGGTTTTTTGCCCTGGAAGATGATTTTTGTTCTCTCAGGTCTTTCATAGCTGCCTACATCTTCTCCAGGGATCATTTCTGCATGGAGCTTTGAGGTTCTCAGCAGATGGAAGATCCACTACATTCCTGTATTGTAAGACCAACACTGTCCCTGCTCTTCTTTAAAATGAGATTGAGGGAACAGTGTATGGTTAGGGTGAATAACATGTTCCATTTGGCTTAGAAATCATTCTGCTGGATGATTAATGGTATTGGGAACCTGCGATATTTATAAGAATATAGAGGTGAAATACATGTATAAAAAAATAAATCTAAGTAAGATTTGAAGCACAGAAAATCATTGGGCCCTTGATTGGGATACTTAGCATTGAATTACGTTCTCACAGATGTCTCAGATAAATCGATATACAATGGCATAAGACCTTGTACCTTGGATGATTGAATGTAGAAGAGAATATCCAGTAAAAAAGGGATAGTCAGTAGGATTAGGAAGATAGTTAGTAGGATTAGGAAGAAGAGTGAGTATAGGATTAGGAAAAAAAGTTCTTCAGTAATAAGTTATCAATGAGAGTGTGAAAGCAAATGTCAGCACATGTGAAGGTTCAGTCACAATGGTGAACTGGGGAAAATATGTAAGAAAGCAGAAGGCAATAGAGACATTATGAAATCAGGCAATGTATAAAGTGAGGGATAGGATTAAACATTTTCAATAGGGTTGAGTTTGAATATATAATCTTAAGAGGAAACCAATATGTAGTCACCAATAGGATTGACATTTGAGATCATTAGGCAACCTGGACATGGATGATTTTAGTAATCCATATTTTCTTTCCATTTAGGCTTTGGTACAATCATAAGTGTGATCTTTGCATTTTGTGTCCAGAATATTTCTGTGATAAAATGTATATGTAGATCAGGTGACATGCGTATTTCTTCCACCATATAAATTAGTATTGGGGGTACAAAGAGGTGTACACTGTGTCTATGAATATAAAGAAAAAGCATGCATAGACCATACTGTGAATAAATAATAGAACTGGTTTTACTCTAAATAATAGATTGAATTGATATCGGAAAATATATAAGAAATCTTATATTGGTTTACAATCATTCATTCCAACCAGTTATACATCTATTGGAAATATCAGAGTTATAATTTATCATGAAGGGGATGTGAGTTTTGCTTCAAAAGTGATTATGGAAATCGAAAATAATGTGTTTTGAAAGAGGTCTCAGGAAAAAGACCAGTCAAGAAACATGGAAGAATACATGTGTCCTGAAGCAGGAAGTGATTGAAAGTGAAACAAATTCGTATAATTTTGAGAACTTGTGGATAAAATATATATCCTATGATGTGCATAAACTTAAGAAATAGTAATGTACCAGTGTTGAATAAAAATGAACGTAAAAATACAAATCATGTACCATAGGAATCTACTTGCATTGATGTTAAACTGGGACAGTAACTCTAGAAATATTAGGATATGTATGTACCATTCACTGAAGTTAGTTTCCAGTACTAGGAAACAAATATGTGTTTCAGGTGGATGAATATTTCTGAGAATAATATAGTGAAAAGTTGATTATAAATCCACATGCGTGAACATGAATGAATTTAGGGAGTGTATATAAGACACATATATTTCATATTTTAAAAATCTGGAGAGTGTGTATATATATATATATATATATATATATATATATATATATATAACAAAACACACACAGACATTCAAAAGTAGCAATAGATATGCCAATCGTAATTTATCGAGATATATATATCATCCACAGATCCAAAAATATTCAATTAACTGAACATGGATTCATGTATAATGTTGTTCAACTAGGAAGCTCACCCATTGGTTGAATTTTTAGTTCCAAATAAATTTATAAGACTAAGCAATAACTCAGCACTCAAACAGAACAAGAAGTAACATGAGCAGCATAAGAAAGCAAGAAAGAAAAGGAGTACAAACAATGAAGGACAGCCTAAATATTCAGGAGGACCTAGAGTCATCAGAAAAATGATCATTTAAAGAACTCAAGGAATACCTTAGACAGATGGAATGGAACCTTAAAGAGGATACGAGACAGCAAATCCAAACAGTGAAAGAACACATTGAAAATGAATTACATAAACAGATTAAAAAAAAAGAAGTTAAGCATCTTTATACGGAGATAGAGATAATAAAAAAATATCATACAATAATTCTAGAAATGAAGGAAACGATAAACCAAATTAAAAACTCAATTGAGAGAATTACTAACAGAGTGAAGCAAGTAGAAGACAGAATGTCACATAATGAAGACAAAATATATCATCTTGAAAAGAGTCTAGCCAACTCAGAAAGGCTGGTAAAAAATCACAAGAAAATCATCCAAGAGATATGGGATAACATATAAAAACCAAATTTATGAGTCATCTGGATAGAGGAAGGTCCAGAGATTCAAACCACGGGAATGAGTAACCTACTGAATGAAATAATTACAGAAAACTTTCCAGAAATAAAAAAAGAAACGGATATACAAATTGTAGATTCATAGAGGACACTGAGCACAAAAAGTCACAGTAGACCAACACCAAGACATTTGTTATAAACATATCTAATATACAGAACAAAAAGAAAATATTAAAAGCTACAAGAAAAAGGAGGCAAACTACATTCAGGGGTAAATCAATAAGGTTAACAACGGATGTTTCATCACTGTTGATGAAAGCGAGAAGATCTTGGAACAACGTATTTTGAACACTGAAAGACAATGGATGCCAACCAAGAATTCTGGATCCAGCAAAATTAACCTTCTGGTACAACAATGAAATAAAAATCTTTCATGATAAACAAAAGCTAAAAGAATTTGCAGCCAGAAAACCAGCATTGCAAAGCATCTTGAGAAAAACACTACATGAGGATGAAATGAAAAACAACAACCAAAACCATCAGTGGAAAGTGCCTGGCTAATGACAGAGTGCAGGGGGAAAGCTAATCATGGAGAAACAAAGTAAATTAAAAACAAAGATAAATAATTAAACATGGCTGGCAGTACAAACCATACATCAATAGTAGCTCTAAATGTTTATGGCTTAAAATCTCCAATAAAGCAACATAGGCTGGTAACATGGATTAATAAAACAAATCCAACAATATGTTGCCTCCAGGAGACACATCTGAATGGAAAAGACATACACAGGCTGAAGGTGAAAGGTTGGGAAAATTTATACCATGCACATGGTCCTTGTAAGCAAGCAGGGGTGGCCATCCTCACATCGAATAAAATCGAAGTCAAGACTAAGTTAATCTAAAGGGATAAGAAGGACATTATATACTGTTAAAAGAAACCATTCACCAACAAGACATAACAATTGTCAATATTTATTCACCAAATAATGGTGTTGCAACGTTCATAAAACAAATTCTCCTCAAGTTCAAGAATCAAATAGAACACAACCTAATAATTATGGGTGACTTCAACACACCTCTCTCACCATTATACAGATCCTCCAAACAAAAGTTGAATAAAGAAAATATAGAACTCAATATCACAATCAATATCCTAGACTTAACTGACATATATAGAATATATCAACCATCATCAAGTGGATATACTTTTTTTTCAGCAGCACATGGATCCTTCTCAAAAATAGACCATATATTATGCCATAGGGCTACCCTCAGTAAATATAAAGAGGTGGAGATAATACCATGCATTTTATCTGATCATAATGGAATGAAACTGTAAATCAATGATAAAAGAAGGAAGGAAAAATCCTACATCACTAGGAAAATAAACAATATGTTATTGAATAATCCATGGGTTACAGAAGACATAAAGGAGGGAATCAAAAAATTCTTAGAGATAAATTAAAATAGAGACACAACATATTGGAATCTATGGGACACAATGAAAGCAATTTTAAGAGGGAAATTCATCGTCTGGAGGTCATTCCTCAAAAAAAGCAAAAACCAACAAATAAATGAGCTCACACTTCATCTAAAAGCCCTAGAAAAGGAAGAGCAAAACAACAGCAAATGTAGCAGAAGGCAAGAAATAATTAAAATCAGAGTGGAAACCAATGAAATTGAAACAAAAGAAACTATTGAAAAAACTAACAAAAATAAAAGTTGGTTCTTCGAAAAAATAAATAAGATCAACAGACTCTTAGCCATGCTAATGAAGAGAAGAAGAGAGAGAACTCAAATTACAAACATACGGATGAAAAAGGCAATATCCCAACAGATGCTACAGAAATACTGAAGACAATTAGAAATTATTTTGAAAACCTATATTCCAATAAAATAGAAAATATGAAGACATCGTAAATTTCTTAAGTCACATGATTTGCACAGACTGAGTCAGGAGGATACACACAATTTAAACATACCAATATCAATGGATGATTTAGAAGAAGCAATCAAAAGACTACCAACCAAGAAAAGCCCAGGACCAGATGGGTATAGAGCGGAATTTTACAAAACCTTTAAAGAAGAATTAATAACAATACTTTTCAAGTTATTTCGAGAAACAGATAAAGAGGGAGCTCTGCCAAATTCATTCTATGAGGCCAACATCACCCTTATTCTGAAACAAGACAAAGACACCTCAATGAAAGAAAAGTACAGACCAATATCTCTGATGAAGCTAGATGCAAGAATCCTCAGTAAAATTCTGGCGAATCGTATTGAAAGGCACATAAAAAAAATTGTGCACCACGATCAAGTAGGATTCATCACTGGGATGCAAGGATGTTTCAATATATGGGAATCAATAAATATTATTCACCACATCAATAGACTTAAAGATAAGAACCATATGATCATCTCGATAGATGCAGAAAGAGCAGTTGACAAAGTACAGCATCCCTTTATGTTCAAAACTTTAGAAAAACTAGGGATAACAGGAACTTACCTCGACATTGTAAAAGCTATCTATGCTAACCCTCAGGCTAGGATCATTCTGAATGGAGAAAAATTGAAGGCATTCCCTCTAAAATCTGGAACAAGACAAGGATGCCCTCTATCCACACTTCAATTCAATATAGTTCTCAAAACACTGGCCAGAGAAATTAGACGAAAGAAATCAAAGGCATAAAAATAGGAAAATAAGAACGTAAATTATCACTATGTGCTGGTGACATGATTCTATAGAATCATAGAAGACCCAAAAGGGTCTACAAAAAAAAAACTACTAGAACTAATAAATGAATTCAGCAAAGTAGCAGGATATAAAATCAACACGCATAAATCGAAGGCCTTTCTGTATATCAGCAACAAATCTTCTGAAACGGAAATGAGGAAAAACAGTTCATTCAAAACATCCTCAAAAAAAAATTAAATACATGGGAATCAACCTAACAAAAGAGGTGAAAGATTTATACAATAAAAACAATAGAACCCTAAAAAGAGAAGTAGAAGAAGATCTTAGAAGATGGAAAAATATACCCTGTTCATGGATAGGCAGAACTAACATCATCAAAATGGCGATATTACCAAAAGTTATCTATAGGTTTAATGCAATGCCAATCAAAATCCCAATGGCATTTCTTGTAGAAATAGATAAAGCAATCATGAAATTCATATGGGAAAATAAAAGACCCAGAAATACAAAAGCAATTCTAAGCAGGAAGTGTGAATCAGGCGGTATAGTGATACCAGATTTCAAACTATATTACAGAGCAATAGTAACAAAAACAGCATGGTACTGGTACCAAAACAGGCGGGTAGACCAGTGGTACGGTATACAGGACACAAGAGACTAATCCACAAAGCTACAACTATGTTATATTTGATAAAGGAGCTAAAAGCATGCAATGGAGGAAGGATAGCATCTTCAACAAATGGTGTTGGGTAAACTGGAAATCCATATGCAACAAAATGGAACTGAATCCCCTCCTCTCGCCATGCACAAGAGTTAACTCAAAGTGGATCAAGGAGCTAGATATCAAATCAGAGACGCTGCATGTGTTAGAAGAAAAAGTTGCCTCTGATCTACATATTGTGGGGTCCGGCTCCAAATTCATTAATATTACACCCATAGCACAAGAGTTAATAACAAGAATCAACAAATGGGACTTACTTAAATTAAAAAGTTTTTTCTCAGCAAAAGATACAATAAGAGAGGTAAATAGGAAGCCTACATCATGGTAACAAATTTTTACTCATCACACTTCAGATAGAGCCCTAATATCCAGAGTATACAAAAAACTCAAAAAATTAGACAATAAGATAACAAATAACCCAATCAACAAATGGGCCAAGGACCTGAACAGACACTTCTCAAACGAGGACATACAATCAATCAATAAGTATATGAAAAAATGCTCACCATCTCTAGCAGTCAGAGAAATGCAAATCAAAACCACCCTAAGATACCATCTCACTCCAGTAAGATTGACAGCCTTTAGGAAGTCAAACAACAACAAGTGCTGCTGAGGATGTGGGGAAAAGGGTACTCTTGTACATTGCTGGTGGGACTGCAAACTGGTGCAGCCAATTTGGAAAGCAGTATGGAGAATCCTGGGAAAGCTGGGAATGGAACCACCATTTGACCAAGCTATTCCCCTTCTCGGACTATTCCCTGAATCTTAAAAGAGCGTATTACAGGGATACTGCCACATCGATGTTCATAGCAGCACAATTCACAATTGCTAGACTGTGGAACCAACCCAGATGCCCTACAATAGATGAATGGATAAAAAAAAAAAATGTGGCATTTATACATCATGGAGTAATATGCAGCACTAAAAAATGACAAAATCATGGAATTTGCAGGGAAATGGATGGCACTAGAGCAGATAATGCTTAGTGAAGTTAGCCAATCCTTGAAAACAAATACCAAATGTCTTATTTGATATAATGAGAGCAACTAAGAACAGAGCAGGGAGGAAGAGCAGGAAGAAAAGATTAACATTAAACAGAGACAGGAGTTGGGGGGGGGAAGGGAGAGAAAAGGTAAATTTCATGGTAATGGAGGGAGACCCTCATTGTTACACAAAATTACATATAAGAGGTTGTGAGGGGAATGGGAAAATAAACAAGGAGAGAAATGAATTACATTAGATTCAGTAGAGAGAGAAGATGGGAGTGGAGGGGAGGGGGGATAGTAGAGGATAGGAAAGGTAGCAGAATACAAGTTACTAATAGGGCATTATGTAAAATGTGGATGTGTAACCGATGTGATTCTGCAATCCATATTTGGGGTAAAAATGGGAGTTCATAACCCACTTGAATCTAATGTATAAAATACGATATGTCAAGAGCTTTGTTATGTTTTGAACAACCAACTAATAAAATAAAATAAAATAAAATAATTGAAAGAAAAACACATGGAGAGCTATTTCAACACAAAATTGACTAGATGTATAACTCCTACCTTATATAATGCAAAATGCAAGTCCAACTATACACCATGCCTCCTCTGAAATGCTTGTAATTCTATTCTATTTGGGTTGTTTTTCTCCATCTTATTAGGATTAGTAGTCAGAGTCTAGTAGGTTAGGTGTCAGTGTCCTGTATTCAGTATTTAGAATGGAAAATTGGACAATGGACCCAATGTGTATGCAAATATGTGCTACACAAAAATTTTCAAACTCTCATCCAGAACAATGCCTTGGCATTACCCTCGCCCCAAGTAATACATCATTAAAAGTCAAAAGTTAGAAAATCTGGGAATAAATATCTGGAATGGAATATGCTCAAAAGTTTACAACCTGGGAGGTGGTAGAGTAGTTTCCAAAAGTAAGGGACAGGGTAAACACTCCACAAACATGGAGCTATGCTGGCATAAAGACTTCTTGAGAAACTGCCTCTGCGTTTGGGTACTTGAAATATATGTTGTTGTCAGGAGCTTTACCTTCCTTGTAGTGAGACCATTAAAGCTGGGTCTGCATCTATGTTACCTGGAGGACATGGTTTATTATTTTCCAATGAACATGAGGTAGCAGTGCTGAATTCAATCCTTGTCGGTAAACTGGGGCCACTGGGGGCTAAGTGTCTCGTCGTGTGGACTGTGAAGTCATTTGGTCATCCTCCACATTTTGTGGTGTTTATTGCTGCTGCACTGGGAGTTTGGTATTTGGTTCACGAAATACAAGGAGTTCAACTGAAAAACAGTGCTGGAGGGAGTTCTGTCATATGTGGTGGGTCAGGGTCTGCAGGAGAATGCACCAACCAAGGTTTTATGCCTCATAGCTTGCCCCTTGACCATAGCAACCTGATTCTGAACATTGCCCTGAAACCTCTCCATATAACAAGGTCCCTTTCCTAGTAAGGGTCTGCTGGCTGCACCATGTCAGCCACAAGCCATTTGGAAGCCAATGGCAGATCCACATGGCCCCACCACAGATATTCCATCACACACCTGCCCACCACGGCTATAATCCCACTAGTCAGCAGACTCCAACTTACTGGCATCTCTGTTCTACACCATTTTCTTGAAACCCAGTCAATTAAGGCACTGTCTTGTATACTCATAATCATCAACAGGAAATCCAAAGGTTCTCCAGTGCCACCTGTTCATGAAAATTAAAAAAAAATTTTTCATGGTATTTATCGAGCCATTTTTTCAAGCATGAAGTTGGAGGCAATGTGGGTTTCAATTCATTCAGGAACAATTAAATGTTGAGGATGCTCATTTCCATAAAATCTTTGGAGAACTCTCAGAGGCAAGTCTTCCCAAAGAGTAGCCAAAAGGTCACATGAAGCAAGGTGCATTGAGGTCTACAATGTGAGGTCCATGTGTGTTTTGACTCTCAACTATGGCTGCCAAGTCGTTCAGAATAAAATCACGTGATATCTTGGCTGAGATTCCCAGTGCTCAGCGGAAAGCAACCCTGGGCCTAGATCTCAGTTTCCAAGGGCGAATCTCATGCGTGGCCTCCTAAAATCCCAACACAATTCATGGAAATATTTCGATGACGTCAGTTCCAGAATGCAGTCTCTAAGGGGAATCACACCAGAGTTCAAGCCCAGGTGGACCCAGTCGTCTCTTCCAACCGCCACACAAATGACCACGATTCAAACCAAAACAATCCCACATGACCTCATCTTCTTCCATTTAGACACTCATCATAACTTCTGGCTGGAGGTTTCCATGAGGGGTTCATCCCAAGACAGTGTCCAAAAAATCTCCCTTGCATCTCATTTGCCTAAAATTAGGGTGGCCTGTACACCCTTCCTGTGAACCAGGAATGATCAAAAAGGCCTGCCATTAATACTGCTCTGCTTCTCCAATTTGAGGCCTACTGACTGTGGGTTTTAGATTCTTTATGTGAATTGGAGTCATGAGAAAATCTAAGCACCTATGGGCTAGCCTCTGCAGTGCTTGATGAACTTATTTGACCCAAAGAATCCCTATTCTCACTTGATGGAGGTCAGGAAAGTTACAGAGCAAGGTGAGAGACTTCATCCACAAGGACTGCTCTTTGGCCATTTTGATTTTGGATGTAAACATGGAATCTTTCTTTAGATCCATCAGGTGCTGAGACTCTAAGCCACCACCTCACACAGGCTCAAGAGTCTGAATAAGACACATTCTTTTCAAAGAAATTAAGCAAAGAGCCACAGGTAATGCCCATTCATTTACATTGGAAACTCTTCTTTTCAGACTTCAAAAAGGTGTGGTCTGAGGCAAAGGCCTTCCTGAAATTCAGGTCAACAGAACAATAGGTAAGCATAAGGCCCAAAGCAGGGTTTCTCCACTGAGACATTCCTGGTCCCAGTGATTTCTGAGTTTTCTGAGATGCTCGCCATTCCCTTCAACTATCCAGTACATGGCCATGTCAAAGAACTTGGAGGTGGTACATAACTTGGACAAAAAACCATGAGCCTATTCTGGAGAGTCTCCAGAATTCAGGAAGAAAACAGGAACTTGGGAAGATATCAGGTGTAGCCCATAGATCAGGCAAGCCGCAGTCCATTCATAAATTGGGCAGGATGAATGCTGTGAAGCTTTCTACTAGACAGGACACATCCATTTATGCATTCTCATTTCTAATGTCTACAACCACGGACACAGTGGGATACACAGACACAGAAACACTCGCCTTGTCAAGGGACTTTGTAGAAAATGTTCACTAAATCCAAACAAAAAGCCTTTCCTACCTATTTTCAGAACAAGGGAAAATCACAAACCTACACCCACACCCACAGAGGCACCTCCTTACCCCAAGTAATTCTGAGACTATCTGGAGTGTCCTCTGACTGGTGGGCCATATTATGTTCCCTCAAAATGGCATGTCCTGTCTCAGATCTCCTCTTCTTATCCAACTCTGTGAAGTTGTCAAGAGCAAGCAGTGAGCAACTACCTTTTTTCCCTGGAAAGGCCCTTCTTCAGAACTCTCTTGGCATTTGGCCATCCTCACATCAGTAGGTACCAAGAAAGACTGATTCTGTCCTTGGTAAATCCAAACAAGTGAGAACACTGGGACTGGGACTGGGACTGGCTCTGTGTGCCTGGCTTCCTGGATCCCAAGTTCAGAGAGTTTCATCAACAAGGAAGTGAGGTGAGGTCACTTCCTTCAGGAACTGAATGAGGTCACTGCCTTGGCAACCACTTTGTCCTAACAGTTGCTTACAAGGGTCCCTTGAGATGCAGGCTGCTCCTACTACCTGTGACAGTTTCACAAGTTAGAATAGTATATCAACCATAGGCCCCAGGAAACAACTCTCCACACAGGCCTGGTTTGGTCCATCTTCTCTACATTAAGAAGAGAGAGGCTGATTCAGACACAACCTTCATCCTGACCAGGTTGTTTACCATGGAAGATGACTTCCGTTCTCTCAGGTACTTCATAGGTGCCTACATCTTCTCCAGGGATCATATCTGCATAGACCTTTGAATTTCTCAGCAGGTGAAAGATCCCCTATATTCCTGTATTGTAAGACCAACTCTGTGCCTGCTCTTCTGTAAAGTTAGATTGAGGGTAGATGGTATGGTTAGGATTAATAACATGTTTGTTTTGTGTTAGGAATCATTCTGCTGGATGAATAATGGTATTGGGAACCTGATATATTTTTAAGAATATAGAGGTGAAATATTGTAATGGACAGGCGAGTATAGGAGGAAGAGACCACCAAGAGACTGTCTCATGCAACAACAAAGGGTTCATTGTGGGTCCAGCATTCTGGGACTCAGAGCTCAGTTGAATAGAACAGAGAGCCCTGAGAACAGCTTAAGAAGAGCTTATGTACTTTCCTTGGAGAAGGCAGGGATGGAAGTTTATTGGTGGGTCAGGGCGAGTAGGCGGTTTGCTTTCAACTGGGTGACTGAGCACATTCTGCAGTTTGGCAGTTGGGGACAGCACATTCTGGGAACAAGATTAGCAAACAGTTCTCAAGATTTCAAAAGTGTTTTGTTAAGCATACAGAAAAACAGGAAGTGACAAGTACCTATTTCATTAACCTTTTTTTCCCCACTTCTTTTCTGGTTACTTTTAATCATAAAAATGATCATTGATGGGTGTTACATTTTATGTCTGCTAGTGTGATATATTGTTTTCTGATTACCATAAGTTTAACTTGTCCAATTTGAGCTTGGAGAAAGGAAACTCCATGGTTGAGCCAACAGGATCCTACAGTTTGCAACAATATGAAGATTATTAATGGACCAGCCAGGGCTGATGTAAGCATAGTTAACCAGACGGACTGTGTGAACCAAGACTCAAACCACCCTTTTTGGGCCTCTCTTTCTCGTTGACGCTCTTCAATGCGTTTTCTTTATTTACTCATAGATTCTTTTCAACTCCAGTGTGGTCGGCATAAAAACAACATTCTTCCCTCAATGCACTACAAAGTCCCCCTTCTCTCATGAAGAGGAGGTTTTAACCCTCGCCTGTTCTGTAAAACAGATTCATAGAGAGAGGTTAAACATTCCTGTAAAGCTGTGATGGAGGTTTTATTATCTTTAAGTTTTGGTCTATTGCTGCTTCTAATTAGGGCATTGGTTGTGTCCTTTGGACTAGGGCAGTGATTCCTGTGCCCACTCATGCAGCAACTCCTATTCCTAATAGGATGGCTAAAGTGAGAGATACATGTTCCCAGCGGAATTGGGTTGCATGTCCTCCTATTTGATCTTTAAATGGACCTGCGTCAAGATAGAGCACTCTGGGAAACATCTGCACCGTTACATAATTAAACACATCTGTTGACTATTTCATGAAAACATAAACAATGTTTAAGTATTTAGAATCTTTCTGTTGTAGGGACGGACAAGGCAAAGCACCTAAAATAGCACTGAAGACAGGGAAACAGTCCTATTTGGTTGCAAACGGATTTAGAGGGCATTGCTTCTGTTGTAATCAATTAATCCCCTGAACCCCAAGTTTAGGTAGTTTCATAATTTGTACCCAACATGTAAGGGAAGGGGCTCATAAGTTCACAGTCAGCAGAAGTTCACAAAAAGCTGTTTTTCTATCTTTTATTTTATCCTCTGTTCTGGGCAAGTTAACTTTTCAAGGACACCTGAAAGGGGGAGAGATTTTTTTTTTTCTCTTTTTTTTTCTCCCGGCCAGCTGTTACCATGGGGCCTAGTTGGTAACTTCTTTACCTTAGAAATGTAGCCATCTCTGTGAAGCCCCCACTCAAGGCCAGAGGCCTTGTTCACATATTTTGTGAAAAGCTACTATGGGTGTGTCTAGCTCAGGAGTGCTGATTTTGTTTAGCCAGTTGCCAAGTAGACCAGGGCAACATGAAAAGAAGAAGTTTATCTACAGTGAACTCTTTTAAAGGAACTCTTTTGCTGAAAGTCCTAAAGTCAGCCATGATGAAGACTTCTGGAGAAGGTCATTTAAGACTTTTCTGTGGGCCTGGTACAGAGGGGGAAGACGTGGAAGGCAAGGCTGAGAGCAGTTTCATGGATCTGAGAATGAGGAAGTAGAAATGTAAAAGAATATTGGAAAAGGGGTTTGGGATTTTCCTAGCAACAAAAGCTTGAGCAGTAGAACAGGTAGAGCAGAGGAGACGACAGGAGTGAGTATCACAAAAAGCCTGTGAGGGATTTTAAATTCTTAGTCACCTGTTTACAGTGATGACAAAGCAACTTTAAAGGCCATTTTCATTACATCCTGGATAGGGTTCTGAGGGATCTCCTCAGCTGGTTTGAGCTTTGGGTTAGCTGGTAAGAGGACCTTATGGGACCTGGTGCAGGCACTGACAGGAGAAGAGAGGAGTGAGTGTGTGGAGGGGTACCTCAGTACTGGATACCTCAGCAAGGGGGCAATTGTCTGAGAACCGGCAGAGGTTTTGATTTTTGATCTAGTAATTGGAGGGGAGAAATCAGGTTGCTGAGGTGGGAGTGCCAGCAGAGGGTCTGGAGCAGAAGGCTGAGAGTGAGCATCTATTGGAGAAGTATAGTTCAGGATGTGAGCAAAGAAGGGAAAAGGCCTCCACATAGGGGAATCTCCTTTAACCCTTTTGAGCACTTGCAGAAGTTAAAAAGGTCACGCAGAATGTGAGGATCTGGAGACCCCTCTGGGGGTCATAGGTTTTGGTTATCTAATTTTTAATATGGCCAATTCTGTGTATTGAATTTGATGAGCAGTTTGGGTTCCACTAGGCAGTCCCTGTATGCTAACATCCCCATGACTTACAGAAGAAGTCGGCTTTTCCCCCACACAGCTGTGGTTTTTTGTGGCTTTGATAGTCTTCCGGGTAAACATAGTAATCTAGGCTAGCCAACCTGCATCTGGCTCACGTGTCCCTACATCTATAATATTTGTTTTCATTATCTATGATACGAAAGGGATTTAATAAAATTTTAGTGGGATCCGCTTTATCAGGGATATCCCAATAGGAAAAACCTATAGGCAGCTGACAAATGTTGAGATGACCAACAGGTCCCTATGTGGGCTGTAAGCGAAATAGACCATTCTTCTGGTCTATGAGGATTTGTGATCAGCCATTGCTGCTGAATGGGCTGATGAGGTTTAGGACTAGTGGTGGCCAAGGGGAGAGTCTATAGCCTTATCCACATGCCAATTACACAATTTGAAAGGGTTACCAGTCATTTCCAGTTTCCAGCAAGAGTCTGGACAGGGCGCAGGCTTGAGATGGGAGGCATGGATACAGGAAAGGATTCCGTCTTCATTTACTGCTGTAGGTGTTATAAGTAGCACGTGGTATGTTCCTTTCCAGCGGGGTTCCAGGGATGACACCTGATGTCATCTTATGTAGATGAAGTCTCTTACTTGATATCGATGTGGAGTCTCCTCGTCCCCAGGTTGTTTTAACAGGTATCGCTGAGTTCTTTCAAGAGCTTTAAGTGTGTCAAGCAAGGGGGTGTGGAAGGGATCCTTAGGTCTTAGAGTTGGGGTTAGGTCCCTTACTGGAGGAAGGGCAACATAGAGAGTTTCACAGAGGGAGAGGTTACACAAAGAAACAGAGGGAGTATTTTTTAGATGATACAGTGCATAAGGCAGGAGTATAGTCCAATCTTTTAGCTGGTTTCTAAGCTTAATTTCATTAAGGTCTCTTTAATGGTTCTATTTATTTTTTCTACCTGTCCTGAGCTCTGGGATCTATATGCATAATGTAACTACCAATTAATCACCAGGGTACAGGTTAACCCATGACTTACCTGGGCCATGAACACCAGTGCATTTTCAGACCCTATTACCTTAGGCAGGCCGTATCTTGGAAAAATTTCCTTCAGGATCATCTTGACCTCGATTTGAGCCATTGTTTTTTTTTTTTTTTTTTTTTTTTTTTTTTGGGGGGAGGTTTCAATCCATCCTGAAAATGTATCTACAAAGACTAGGAGATATTTAAGTTCATACCTTGCTGGCTTAATTTCAGTAAAGTCCACTTCTGAGAATTTTTTCTGGTCTGGTTCCTCTAAGGTGTTTTCCTGCAGGAAGCTTAAAAGGGTAAGCATTAACCAATTGATGGACGTGAGAGGCTTTTGATACCCATTCAGTTATTTCCTTTCCCTGTGAGTCGGTTAGTAGAAAACTCTGTTCTTGATCTTTCAGGAATGCCTGCAATGTCTTTGAACCAAGGTGAGTGAGTTGATGTACATTTTCTACTGACATTGTTAAAGCCATGACTATAGGAGTTTTTACTGAAGGATTTAGAAATTCCACTTGGGGGCCTTCAGGGTTAAAAGTCATTATGGCCCAGAGTTTGCTGAGCAGATCTCCACCCATCAATGGGGCCGAGCACTCTGGGATTACTAGGAAGGAGTGATGGATTTTTCCTTTCCACAGGTCCATGTACCTCTTAGTTGTCCAAGCCCGATATTTACTGCCATTAGCCCCTTGAACTAGAGACCTTTTATTTGATAGAGGGCCCAATGGGGCCTTAAGGGCTGAGAATATTGCCCCTGTATCTACTTCAAAGTTTACTGGGGTCCCTTCAACTTCAAAAGTTATTTTCTATAACTGTGAGTTGGTTAGTGGAGTTGGTTAGACTTCATCCACAATGAGTGCTCTTTTGGAGATTTTGGTTTTGGATGCACACAAAAGATCTTTCTTTAGATCCATCAGGTGCTGAGAATCTAAGCCACAGCCTTACACAGGGCCAAAATGCTGATTCAGACACATCCCTTTCCAAAGCAATTAGCAAAGAGCCACATGTGATGTCCACTCATTTCCATTTGAAAACTGTTTTCTTCAGGCTTCACAAAGGGGTGGCCTGAGGCAAAGACCTTCCTGACATTCAGGCCAACATAACAATAGGCAAGCAAAAGGCCCATAGCAGGGTTTCTCCACTGAGACTTTCCTGGTAACACTGATATCTGAGTTTTCTGAGATGCTCCCATTCCATTCAGCTGTGCAGTACATGACCTTGTCACAGATCTTGGAGGTTGTACATATCTGGGGCAAGATTAATCCTGGGAAGCTTTCTCCTAGACAGAAAACATCCATTGATGCATTCTCTTTTCTAATTTCTACAACCACAGACACAGTGGGATACACAGAAATAGAAAAAATCGCCTTGTCAAATGACTTACCAGAAACAGTTCACACCAAACAAACTGCCTTTCCTACCTATTCTCAGAACATGAGACAAAACAACAAACACACACCCACACCCAGAAAGGCACCTCCTTCCCCCAAGGAGGTCTGTGACTATCCAGAGTGTTCTCTGACTGCTGGGCCATTCTATGTTCCACCGAATTGGACTATCTTGTCTCAGATCTAGTCTCCTTGGCCAACTCTGTGAAGCTGACAGGAGCCAGCAGTGAGCCATTACCTGCTTTCTCAGGAAAGGCCCCTCTTCTGAGCGCTTCTGGCATTTGGCCATCCTCACATTAGTAGGTACCAAGAAAGACCGATTCTCTCCTTGGTAAATCCAAACAAGTGAGACCACTGGGAGTGGGACTGTGACTGGCTCTGGGTGCCTGCCTTCCTGGATCCCAAGTTCAGAGACTTCCAAAAACAAGGAAGTGAGGTGAGGTCACTTCCTCCTGTAATGAATGAGGTCACTGACTTGGCAACCACTTTGTGCTAACAGTTTCTTCTTATGGTCCCTTGAGATGGAGGCTGCCCCTACTTCATGTGACACTTTCACAAGTTAGAATTGTATGTAAACCATAGGCACCTGGGAACAGCTCTCCACAAAGGCCTGGTTTGGTCCATCTTCTCTACTTTAAAAAGAGAGAGGCTGATTCAGACACAAACCTGTATCCTGACCAGGTTGTTTGCTATGGAAGATGACTTTTACTCTCAAAAGTCTTTCATAGCTGCATACATCTTCTCCAGGGATTATTTCTGCATGTATCTTTGAGGTTCTCAGCAGGTGGAAGATCCCCTACATTCCTGTATTGTAAGACCAACACTTTCTCTGCTCTTCTGCAATGTTAGATTGAGGGAACAGTGTATGGTTAGGGTTAATAACATGTTCGATTTGTGTTAGGAATAATTCTGCGGGATGATTAATGGTATTGGAAACCTGCGATATTTACAAGAATATATAGGTGAAATATAAGTATGAAAACAGGAATCCTGGTAAGATTTGAAGCTCAGAAGGGCATTGGGCCCTTGATTGGGAGACTTAGTTTTGCATTATGTTCTGCACACATGCCTCAGCTGAATTGATATAAAATGGCATAGGACCTTTTTCCTTGGATGATTGAATGTCGAAGAGAACATCCAGTCAAAAAGGGACAGTAGGTAGGATTAAGAAGATAGTCAGTAGGTTTAGAAAAAAGCGTGAGTATAGGATTCGGACCAAAATTGTTTTAGCAATCGGGTTTCGGTTAGAGAGTGAATGTCAATGTCACCACATGTAAAGAATGAGTCACAATAATGAGCTGGGGAAAATATGTAAAAAAACAGATATCAATAGAGACATTACGAAATGAGACAAAGTATAAAGTGAGTAATAGGATTAGACATTTTCAACAGGCTTGAGTTTGAATATATAATCTTAGGAAAAAACAACTATGTAATCACTAATAGGATTTTCATTTGAGCACATTAGGCAACCTGGACATGGATGTTTTTAGTAATCCATGTTCAATTTCCGTTTAGGTTTGGTACAATCATAAGTGTGACGTTTGTGTTTTTTGTGTCCTGAATATTACTGTGATAAAATGTATATGTAGATCAGGTGACATGGGTATTTCTTCCACCATTTCTGGGAGCAATATGTTGAAGACGTATTAATTAGTACTGAAGTTCAATGAGGTGTATCCTGTGTCTATGAATATAGAGATAATGCGTGAATAGACGATACTGTGAATAAATAATATAACTGATTCCACTTTAAATAATGGATTGAATTAATATCTGAAAATATATAGGAAATCTTATATTGATAAACAATCATTCATTCCAACCGGTTATACATCTAATTTTAATATTAGGTTTATGGTTTATCATGAAGAGTGTGTGGGCTTTGTTTCAAAATTGATCATGGAAATCAAATATAATGTGTTTGGAAAGAAGTCTCATGAAAAGACCAGTTAAGAAACCTGGAGGAATACATGTGTTTTGAAGCAGTAAGTGATTGAAAGTGAAACAAATGCCTATAAATTTGTGAACTTGTGGATGAAATATATTTCCTATGATGTGCATAAACTGAAGAAATAATAATGTACCAGTGTTGTAAAAAAATGAACATCAAAATACACATTATGTCCCATACGAATCTACAGGCAATGATGTTTAAGTGGGTCAGTTACTGAAGAAATATTAGGATTTGTATGCAACATTAACTGAAGTTAGTTTTCAGTACTAGGAAACAAATATGTATTTCAGGTGGATGAATATTTCTGAGAATAATCTTGTAAAAAGTTGATTATAAATCCACATACATGAACATGAATGAATTCAGGGAGTGAATATAAGACACATATATTTCATATTTTGAAAAATCTGGAGAGTGTGTATATATATATATATATATATATATATATATATATATATATATAACACAGAGACATTAAAATGTAGCAATATTTATGCCTATCGAAATTCATCATTAAATATATATCATCAACAGATGCAAAAGTATTTATTTTAGTAAACATGGATTTATGTATATTGTTTTTCAACTAGGAAGCTCACCCATAGTTTGAATTTTAAGTTCCAAAATCGTTTTGGAGGAGTGATCTCTTCTCAAAATTTGTATCTTCCTAGTCACTGTAACCTCAAAAGTATGTATGTGTGATACCAGGTAGGATTCTATATGTGCATATAAAATTACATGTGTTGAATAGGCTACAGAAAAAGGGAGACAGGAATTCACATATTTGTTTACTTTAAAACACATTGAGAACTATTTAAACAAAAAATTTACTGGATTTATAACACCAACCCTTTATCATCCAAAAGACCAGTCCAACTATACACCATTCCTCCTCTGAACTGCTTGTATTTCTATTCTGTTTGGGTTATTTTTCTCCATCATAATGGTTTAAGGTCAGAGTCTAGTCAGCTATTGGTTAGTGTCAGGGATTCAGTATTTCGAATGGAAAATTAGATAATGAATCCAATGTGTATGCAAATATGTGCTACACAAAATTTTTCCACTCTCATCCAGAAAAATACCTTCACATTACTTCGGCCCCAAGTAAGACACAATTAGAGGAGAAAAGTTAGAAAATCTGTGAATACGTATCAGGAATGCAAAATCCTTAGGAGTTCACAACCTTGGAGGTGGTAGGGGAGTTTCCAAAAGTAAGGGACAGGGTTGATAGATCCAACCTGATCTTTCATTAAAACTGGGGGCCATCTTGCCACAAAGCCATGAAAAGATAATTTTGGCTTTACTATAAATTAGGGCAAATTCTGAACCTGCTTGGAATGCCTACCAGTGCCTTGAACTCACCCATGTCTGGATATCTGACCAGATAGCAGTGCTCTCTGAAACTTTAGTGATACCTCATAAATATTTTTCTTTCCCTGGCCAGACAACGTGTCTCTGAGGCTCTAATGGTCCTCATAAATTCTGATGTTAGGGCCAGCAAAAAAAAAAAAAATGTAAAATACCATTAGTGTGATGCTTGTCAAAGTTCTCTTATCTGTAACCCCCCTTTTGTGTATCTTTCTGGGCTACATATCTGGGCTGAAGGAAAGTTGGGTTGCTGTCTTGTTCCCGCCATTTTGGGAGGGAGAGGCAGCCTGGCCGGTTGAAATAATAAGTTTGCCTTAATTTGATTTTAATTGGAGTCAGTGGTCTTTTCTTGCATCCTGGTCTAACATTTTGGAGTTCCAAAGCGAGATGACCCTGCCCGACCAGATCACAAGACCAGACTGTGGAAATTTTGAAGCTGGCCTTCCCTCCAGGGCTCCACACTGGAGAGCCACTCTAGGGGGTGTGCAACTTGAGACGTTCCAAGGCCTTGGATTGAGCCTTCAGTCCGTGGTGCACTGCAGAGAACCAAAGCACTAAACCTATTAGCAAGCTCCTGGTAGAGGAGGCCTCCATAGGTAAGTGACGCCTTTATAACATCTGCTATCCAGTTAAGGGAGAGTACTTCTGATGACAGGGAGGTGGCCTGGGTAGGCTAACATATACCCCTCTCCGGGACAGTAATGAGAATGGTTCTGTCCTCTGTTCTGTTCTGTAGGGCATTGCTCTTTAAATTTAAGCTCACAAGGTTTTCTAGGTGTTCAAAAATCTAATTAAATATTAATGTCTACAAAAGGTCTAATATGCCTTTGTTCAAGGACTTTTCGTTCAACAGCAAAAAAAATGTTTTACAATTTTCAATACAATTGTCTAATATTTTAATAAATAAGTAAAGTAAATTTCATATGGGATTACTCATTCATGAGTAGTTTTGTTTGATATCTGATTGATTTACTAAGGTCTGTATAAGTTTGTACTAAAGTCTGTAAAAGATTGTAAAATTCAGTCATGTGTTAACGAGACAAAAATTTCTGAAAACATAAGTTTACCCATAACACTGTGTTTATTAAGTTTTATTTTTTCTAGAGCAAACAACCATAAAAATTAAACAACTGATTAAATAAGAACTGTTATTTTAGAGAACTGTACTGCCATTTCTTTAAAAGCTAAACTTGGTTAATGTAGAAACATCAATGTAATTGTGATGCTATCAATGTGCTCATATCTTCCAGGTATACAAGTCTATAAGGTAGAAACTTGAAAAGAGCATTATATCAATCTGGTGTTCTAAAGTTATATGGTAAAAAAATATATTGGGGATTTATTTACCTGTTATCAATAAGATATGTAAAGTTTTATGTTACTTTTTACATTGGGGATCCATTTAAATGTATTTTTAAGTTATTGAGAGCCTAATCTATGTAAAGGTTAAAAACTTTCAGCCTTTTTTTAATTCATGTTTTAAATCTGATATCATACGGTGTTAGCAAATGTTCATGTGACCTGACACAATTTATGTAAACTTTGTAAAATGATATTTAAAAAACAAAGATCAGCTTTAGATCTAAAACACTAAAGATTCATATAGAGCCCTGCCTTAACTGAGATAATGCTGTGTGTCCCATCTTACAACATGTGAGAATGACTACGAAAGCAGTAGGTCAGATTTTATTTCATTTAAAGTTATGTTCAAAAGTTTCTTTGGTTTTTGTTTTCTGTCAAGATTACTAGGATTTAAACAGGGGATATAATGTATAACTCAGCCAAAAAATTTAGGGTAGCTGTTACACGAACTAAGTATTTTTACTCTTGTTAAAAATTTTTATTTTGTAATCTCCTTATAAGTGATCTAAAGATTCCCTGTTAGTGTTTTACAGAAGTGTTGCTTTAAGAACACAACATGGGTTAATTTAAGATAATAAGTCATCACCTATAAGACAGAATAATACAGATCCCAATTAATAAAAAGATAAATAATTATAAAGTTATAGACATTAAAGCCCAGTGCTTGTAATATAAGGCTGTTAAAATTTATTTGCTGGATGTTTCAGATTAAGATTTAATTAAAGTTAAATGAAAAGGGCCAAGAAAACCAACATTTGGCTCTTGCCCTCTGAGTCAGTCTGAATCCAGGGAACAGGGGACTTCTCTAAAGAGCTTTGCAACTCTGGGCCAAATAACCTCCAGATCAGGGAAAATAATGAGACCACTGGAGAACATAAAGCCAATGAGTGCATTTGCCATGAAGAGGAGAGTCATCAGAGAAGGGAGACATCCTTATGTTTCTGAGGGAAACCAAATGGTCAAGAAAGACCTGGACCCACCTAGCGAAAATGGCACTATCATAACTGAGAAGCTGCTCTCAAGTTTCCCCAGAATTCACTCCCATAAAAGCTCAGCTGACTGTGAAAAATAAATAGAAACAAAAGTCAGTTTGACTGTTTCATCTTAAACAGTTAGCAAAGACAGTTAAAACGAAAATACAGCCATTCCTGGGCATTTTAATTAATAATAATAATAATAATAATAATAATAATAATAATATATTTTAAGGTATACAATTTATGTTAGCCTCCCAAAATAAGTAAGACTGGAAGCTAAAAGAAGGATTCTCAGACAGGAATGCCTGATAACTATAAAAAGAGTCTATCAAGAGGAGCTGCCAGAGGCAGATTTTTTACGTTAAGACCTACTGATATTCCTAACCTAAACAGGTAGTCTTCGTGTCTGCTAGTACGATTATCCAGCCCTGAGTAACAGAATTAAAGGTTTATCTATTAGACACAGAGGTCATACTTGTAAAAGGATTTTGCAAGATCAGATGACATGAAATTATTACACTGTATCTTATGGGGAAGGACAACTGTAACACTAAAATTCAAAGGTTACTTTGACAGTCCAGATAACTGGGGAAACTAAAGTCTGGTGAGGGAACTTCAATACAGCGACATGTTCCAACTGCTGCAACATTTATTCAGTACTCATGGTTTTTGTTTCTCTCAACTTTCAGGGCAGCTGAACAATAGGTAATCAAAAGGCCCAAAGCAGGGTTTCTCCACTGAGACTTTCATGGTCACACTGATATCTGAGTTTTCTGACATGGTCGCCATTCCTTTCAGCTATTCAGTACATGGCCATGTCACAGAGATTGGAGGTGGTACATACCTTGGACACAAAAACATGAGCCTATTCTAGAGAGTGGCCAGAATTCAGAAAGAAAACAGGAACTTAGGAAGATAGCAGGTGTTGCCCATCGATAAGGCAAGCTGCAGTACATTCATAAATTGGGCAGGATGAATGCTGGGAAGCTTTCTACTAGACAGGACACATCCAATGATGCATCCTCTTTTCTAATATCTACAACCACGGACACAGTGGGATACACAGACATAGAAACACTCGCCTTGTCAAATGACTTAGTAAAAACTGTTCACTCCAAACCAAGTAAACCGCCTTTCCTACCTATTCTCAGAATATGAGACAAAACCACAAACCCACACCCACACCCACAAAGACACCTCCTTCCCCCAAGTAGGTCTGTGACTATCCGGAGTTTCCTCTGAGTGGTGGACCATGCTATGTTCACCAGAAATGGCCTGTCCTATCTCAGATCTGGTCTCTTTAGCCACCTCTCTGAAATTGTCAGAAGCGAGCGCTGAGCCACTACCTGCTTTCTCAGAAAAGGCCCCTTTTCAGAGCTTTCCTGGCATTTGGCCATCCTCACATCAGTAGGTACCAAGAAAGACTGACCCTGTCCTTGGTAAATCCTAACAAGTGAGATCATTGGAACTGTGATAGGGACTGCCTCTGGGTGCCTGGCTTCCCGAATCCCAAGTTCAGAGAATTCCATCACCAAGGAAGTGAGGTGAGGTCACTTCCTTCCTGAACTGAATGAGGTCACTGCCTTGGCAATCAGTTTGTCCTAACAGTTGCTTCCAAGGGTCCCATGAGATGGAGGCTTCCCCTACTCTCTGTGACACTTTCACAAGTTAAAATGATAAATCAAACATAGGCACCCATGAAAAGCTCTCCACAATTGCCTGGTTTGGTCCATCTTCTCTACATTAAGATCAGAGAGGATGATTCAGACACAACCCTTCATCCTGACCAGGTTGCTTTCCATGGTAGATGAGTTTTGCTCTCTCAGGTCCTTCATAGCTGCCTACATCTTCTCCAGGGATCATTTCTGCAACAACCTTTGTGGTTATTAGCAGGTTAAAGATCCCCTACATTCCTGTATTTTAAGACCAACTCTGTCCCTGCTCTTCTGTAATGTAAGATTGAGGGAACAGTGTATGGTTAGGGTTAATAACAGATTCAATTTCGGTTAGGAATCATTCTACAGGATGAATAAAGGTATTGGGATTCTGCAATATTTACAACAATATATAGGTGAAATATAATTATGAAAACAGAAATCTAAGTAAGATTTGAAGCCGAGAAGGTCATTGGGCCCTTGATTGGTATACTTAGCTTTGAATTACTTTCTGCACAGATGTCTCAGATAAATCGATATACAATGGCATAGTATCTTGTACCTGGGATGATTGAATGTAGAAGAGAACATCCAGTCAAAAAGTGATAGAAGTTAGGATTAGGAAGATATTCGGTAGGTTTAGGAAGAGAGTGAATATAGGATTTGGAAAAAATGTTCTTTAGCAATAGGGTTTCGGTTAGAGGGTGAATGTAAGTGTCACCACATATGAAGATTCAGTCACAATGATGAACTGGGGAAAATATCTAGGAAAGAAGATATCAATTGAGACATTACAAAATCAGGCAAAATATAAAGTGAGTGACAGGATTAGACTTTTTCAAAAGGGTTGAGTTTGATTATATAATCTTTGGAAGAAACAAATATGTAGTCACCAATAGGATTTTCATTTGAGAGAATTAGGCAACCTGGACATGGATGTTTTAGTAATCCGTGTTCAGTTTCCGTTTAGGTTAGGTACAATCATAAGTGTGACCTTTGTTTTTTGTGTCCTGAATATTACTGTGATAAAATGTATATGTAGATCAGGTGACATGGGTATTTCCTCCACCATTTCTGGGAGCAATATTTTGAATACATACAAATTAGTATTGGGGTTCAATGAGGTGTACCCTGTGTCTATGAATATAGAGATAATGCATGAATAGACGATACTGTGAATAAATAATATAACTGATTCCACTTTAAATAATTGATTGAATTGATATCTGAAAATATATACGAAATCTTACATTGATATACATTCATTCATTTCAACCAGTTGTACATCTAATGTTAACATTAGGGTTATGGATTGTCATGAAGGGTGTGTGAGTTTTGCTTCAAAAGTGATTATGGAAATCGAAAATAAAGTGTTTGGAAAGAAGTCTCACTGAAAGACCCGTCAAGAAACCTGGAGGAATACATGTGTTCTAAAACAGGAAGTGATTGAAAGTGAAACAAATGCCTATAATTTGCGAACTTGTGGATGAAATATATATCCTATGATGTGCATAAACTGAAGAAATTGTAAAGTACCAGTGTTAAATAAAAATGAATGTCAAAAGTCACATCATATCCCATAGGAATCTACTTGCATTGATGTTAAACAGGATGAGTTACTGTAGAAATATTAGGATTTGTATGCACCATTCACTGAAGTTAGTTGTCAGTACTAGGAAACAATATGTATTTCGGGTGGATGAATATTTTTGAGAATAATCTTGTGAAATATTGATTATAAATCCCCATACATGAGCATCAATGAATTCATAGAGTGTATAATAAGACACATATATTTCATATTTTGAAAAATCTGGAGTGTGTGTGTGTGTGTGTGTATATATGTATATATATATATATATATATATATATATATATATATATATATATATATATATATATATATATACATATAACACACAGCCATTAAAAAGTAGCAATATATACGACAATCGAAATTTGTTTTGAAATATATATCATCTACAGGTCCAAATATATTTATTTTACTCAACATGATTTATGTATAATGTTGTTCAACTAGGAAATTCACGAATAGTTTGAATTTTCAGTTCCAACAGCGTTTAGTAGGAGTGATCTCTGCTAACAATTTGTATCTGCCAAATCAGCCATCTCAAAAGAATGTACATGTGATACCAGGTAGGAATCTATATGTGCATATAAAATTACATGTGCTGAATAGGCTACAGAGAAAGGGAGACAGGAATTTTTTTATTTGTTAAATTAAAAACACATGGAGAACTATTTCAACAAAAAATTGACAAGATTTATAACAGCTACACTTTATCATGCAAAAGGCAATTCCAACTGTACACCATGCCTCTTCTGAACTGCTTGCATTTCCAATCTGTTTGGGTTATTTTTCTCCATCATATTAGGATTAGTAGTCAGAGTCTAGTAGGGTTTGGGGTAGTGTCCGGGATAAAGTATTTCCAAAGGAAAATTAGAAAAGGAATTCAATGAGTAGGCAACTATGTGCTACAAAAAATCCTCCCACACTCATCCAGAACAATGCCTTGACATAACCATTACCCCAAGAATGACACAATTAGAAGAGAAGAGTTTGAAAATCCGTGATTATATATCTGGAATGGAACATGCTCAGGAGTTTAAAAACGTGGAGGTGGTTGAGGAGATTCCATAAGTAAGGGACAGGGTAAACATGCCACAAACATGGAGCTCTGGTGGAATAAAGACTTATTGAGAAACAGCCTCTGAGTTTGGACACATGAAAAATATGTTGTTGTCAGGAGCTTTAGCTTCCTTTGTAGTGAGACTATCAAAGCTGGGTCTGCATCTATGTGACCTGGAGGAAGTGGTTTCTTATTTTCCAATGACCATGAGGCAGCAGTGCTGAATTCTATCTTTTTAGGTCAACTGTGGCCATTGGGGACAATGTGTCTCCCCCCCTGTGGACCGTGGAGTCATTTGGTCATCCTCCATATTTCCTGGTGTTTCTTGCAGCTGCACTGGGAGTTTGGTATTTGCTTCACGAAATACAAGGAATTCAACTGGGACACAGTGCTGGAGGGAGTTCTGTCACGTGTGGTGAAACAGGGTCGGCATGAAAATGCACCAACTAGGCTTCTTTCCCATATAGCTTGCCCCCTTGACTATAGCAACCTGATTCTGAACATTGCCCTGAAACCTCTCCATATAACAAAATGCCTTTACTTTTAAGGGTCTGCTGGCTGTACCATGTCAGTCACAAGCCATTTTGAAGACAATGGCAGATCCACATGGCCCCACTGCAGATGTTTTATCACACTCCTGCCCACCACTCCTCTAGGCCCACTACTCAGCAGGCACCAAGTTACTGGCATCTCTGTTCTACACCATTTTCATGGAACCCAGTCAATCAAGGCACTGTGTGGTACACTCATTATCAGAAACAGGACATCCAAAGATTCTCCAGTGCCACCTGTTCATGGGAATTTCAAAAATTTCATGGTTATTTATCAGGAAACATTAAATGGTGAGGAAGCTTATTTCATAGAAAGCTGTGGAGAATTATCACAGGCAAGACTTCCCAAAGAGTGGCCAAAATGTCACATGAAGCCATGCCCATTGAGGTTTACAATATGAGGTCCATGTGTGTTTTGCCTCTCAACTCTGGCTGTCAAGTTTTTCAGAATAAAATCATGTGATATCCTAGCTGAAATTCCCAGTGCTCTGTGGAAAGCAAACCTGGCCCTAGATCAGTTTGCAAGGGCAACTTTTTTCCGTGGCCTCCTAAAATCCCAAAACAATTCATGGCAATATTTCTCTAATGTCATTTCCAGATGTCAGTATCTAAGGGGAATCACACTAGAGTTCAAGCCAAGGTGGACCCAGTCATCTCTTCCAACTGCCACACAAATAACCAAAATTAAAACCAAAACACTCCCACATGGCCCTCATCTTCTTCCATATAGGCACTCATCATAAACTCCGGTTGGTGGTTTCCATGAGGGACACAGCTCAAGACAGTGTCAAAAATATGCTCCCTTGCCACTCATTTGCCTAAAGTCAGAGTGGCCTGGACACACTTCCGGTGAACCAGGAGTGATCAAATAGGCCTGCCATTAATACTGCTCTGCTTCTCCAATTTGAGGCCTACTGACTGTCAGGTATAGATTCTTTATGCGATTTGGAGTAATGAGAAAACCCAAGAACTTCTGCATGGCTTTGAAGAACTCATTTGACCCAAAGGATCCCTATTCTCACTTGATAGAGGTCAGGAACCTAACAGAGGAAGGCAAGAGACTTCATCCACAATGACTGATCTTTTTGCCATTTTGATTTTGGATGCACATATGGGATCTTTCTTTAGATAAATTAGGTGCTGAGAATCTAAGCCACAGCCTCACACAGGGTGAAGAGGCTGATTGAGACACATCCTTCTCCAAAGCATTTAAGCAAAGAAACACAGGTGATGCCTATTCATTTCCATTTGAAAACTGTTTTCTTCAGGATTCAAAAAAGGGTGGCCTGAGGCAAAGACCTTCCTGACATTCAGGGCAACAGAATATTAGGTAAGCAAAAGGCCTAAAGCAGAGTGGCCAGAATTCAGGAAGAAAACAGGAACTTAGGAAGGTAGCAGGTGATGCACATCAATAAGGCTAGCCACACTCTATTCATAAATTGGGCAGGATGAACGCTGGAAAGCTGTCTACTAGACAGGAAACAATCATTGATGCATTCTCTTTTTTAGTGTCTACATCCACAGACACAGTGTGATACACAGATATAGAAACACTCCCCTTGTCAAATGACATTCTAAAAGCAGTTCAGTCCAAACCAAACAAACCACCTTTCCTACCTATTCTCAGACCATGAGACATAACCACAAACACACACCCACACCCACAAAGGCACCTCCTTCCACCAAGTAGGTCTGTGACTAACTGGAGTGTCCTCTGACTGACTGACTTTCCCTGAAATGGCCTGTACTGTCTCAGATCTGCTTTTTTGGGCAACTCTCCGAAGTTGTCAGTAGCCAGTGCTGAGCCACAACCATCGTTTTCAGGACAGGCCTCTCTTCAGAGCTTTCATGGCATTTGCCGATCCTCACATTAGTAGGTACCAAGAATGACTGACCCTATCCTTGTTAATTCCAATCAAGTGAGCACACTGAAACTGGGACTAGGACTGGCTCTGGATGCCTGGCTTCCTGGATTCCATGTTCACAGAGTTAAATCAACAAGAAAATGAGGTGAGGTCACTTCTTTCAGGAACTGAATGAGATCACTGCTTTGGTAACCATATGTCCTAACAGTTGCTTCCAAGAGTCCCATGCGATGGAGGCTGCCCCTATTTCCTGTGACACTTTCACAAGTTAGAATGGTATATCAACCATAGGCACCCTGGAAGAGCTCTCAACACAGGCCTGGAATGGTCCACCTTCTCTACATTGAGAAGAAAGTGCCTCATTCAGACCATCCAGATCAAGTTGTTTGCCATGGATGATGACTTTTGCCCTCTCAGGTCCTTCATGGCTGAATACATCTTCTCCAGGGATCATTTCTGCATGGACCTATGAGGTTCTCAGCAGGTGGAAGATCCCCTACATTCCTGTATTTTAAGACCAACTCTGTCCCTGCTCTTTTGTAAAGTTAGATTGAGGAAACAGTGTATGGTTAGTATTAATAACATGTTCAATTTGGGTTAGGAATCATTCTGCTGGATTAATAATGGTATAGGGAACCTGCAATATTTATAAGAATATAGAGGAGAAATATACGTATGAAAACAGAAATCTACGTACGATTTGAAGCCCAGAAGGGCATTGGGCCCTTGATGGGGATACTTAGCTTTGAATTACGTTCTGCACAGTTGTCTCAGATAAATCGACATACAATGGTATAGGACCATTTACCTTGGATGATTGAATGTAGCAGAGAACATCCAGTCAAAGAGGAAGAGTCAGCAGGATTAGGAAGGTAATCGGTGTATTTTGAAAGAAGAGTGAGTATAGGATTTGGACCAAAAGTTCTTTAAAAATAGATTTTCTGGTAGAGAATGACTGTAAATGTCAGCACATGTGATGAGTCAGT
The DNA here is from genome assembly GCF_048772815.1 of Callospermophilus lateralis. Taxonomy (NCBI): domain Eukaryota; kingdom Metazoa; phylum Chordata; class Mammalia; order Rodentia; family Sciuridae; genus Callospermophilus; species Callospermophilus lateralis. The sequence goes on along the minus strand of NC_135316.1, from coordinate 11,790,691 downwards.
CACAATGATGAACTGGTGAAAATATGTAGGAAAGCAGATATCAATAGAGACATTAGGAAATCAGGCAAAGTATAAAGTGAGTGATTGGATTAAAGAATTTCAACATGCTTGAGAGAATATATAATCTTAGGAAGAAACAAATATGTAGTCACCAATAGGATTGACATTAGAGAGCATTAGGCAAACTGAACGTGGATGTTTTTAGTAATCCCTGCTCACTTTCCATTTAGATTTTGGTAGAAGCATAAGTGTGACCTTTGGTTTTTGTGTCCAGAATATTATTGTGATAAAATATATTTGTAGATAAGGTGACATGAGTATTTCTTCCACCAGTTCTCGGAGCAATATTTTGAAGACTTATAAATTAGTTTTGGGGATATAAATAAGTTTACCCTGTGTCTATGAATACAGAGCTAGTGCATTAATACATCAAAATGTGAATAAATAATATAACTGGTTCCAATTTTAAATAATGGATTGAATTGATATCTGAAAATATACAGGAAATCTTATATTGATATACATACATTCATTCCAACAAGTTAAACATCTAATGGTAATATTAGGGTTATGGTTTATCAGGAACAGTGTGTGAGTTTTGCTACTGTGGGTGAAGGGAAACGCGAGCCAGATGCAGGTTGGCTAGCCTAGATTACTATGTTTACCCGGCAGTTATCAAAGCCACAAAAGCCAAGGCTGTGTGAGGGAAAAGCCGACTTCTTCTGTGAGTCATGGGGATGTGAGCATATAGGGGCTGCCTAGTGGAACCCAAACTTTTCATCAAATTCAGTACACAGCATTGGCCATATTACCAATTAACAACCAAAACCGATGGCCCCCAGGGGGGTCTCTAGAACCTCAAATTTTGTGTGACCTTTTTAACCGTGGCAAGTGCTCAATAGCGTGGAAGGAAATTCCCCTATGTGGAGGCCTTTTTCCTCCTTCACTCAAATCCTGAACTATCCTTCTCCAATACAACCTCACCCTCTGCCTTCTCCTCCAGATGCTCTGCTGTCAATCCCACCTCAGCAACCTGATTTCTCCCCTCCAATTACTAGATCAAATACCCAAACCACCGCTGGTTCTCAGACAATTGCCCCCTTGCTGAGGTAGCAGGTACTGAGGTACCCCTCTACCCACTCACTCCTCTCTTCTCCTGTCAGTGTCCGCACCGGGTCCCAACAGGTCCTTTTACCAGCTAACCCAAAGCTCAAACAGGCTGAGGAGAGCCCTCAGACCCCTATCCAAGATGTAATGAAAATGGCCTTTAAAGTTGCTTTGTCAACACTGAAAACAGGTTACAAAGAATTTGAAGTCCCTCACAGGCTTTTTGAGATACTCACTCCCATCTTCCCCTCTGGTCTATCTGTTCTACTGCTCAACTTTTTGTTGCTAGGAAAATCCCAAACCCCTTTCCCATTATTCTTTTACATCTCTTCTTCCTCATTCTCAGATCCATGGAGCTGCTCTCACCACCCGCCTTTCACGTCTTCCCCCTCTGTACCAGGACCACAGAAATTTCTTAACTGACCTTCTCCAGAAGTCTTCACCATGGCTGACTTTAGGACTTTTAGCAAAAGAGTCCCTATGAAGGAGTTCAATGTAGATAAACTTCCTCTTGTCTTGTTGCCCTGTTCTACTTACCATGGGCTGGAAAAATCAGCTCTGCCATGCTAGACACCCCTTTACTAGTTTTTCACAAAATATGTGAACAAGGCCTCTGGCCTTGAGCTGGGGCTTCACAGAGATGGCTACATTTCTAAGATAAAGAAGTTACCAACTGGGCTCCATGGTAATAGCTGGCAGGGAGAAAAAAAAAGAGAAGACAAAAACTCTCCCCCTCCCAAGTGTCCTTAAAAAGTAAATTTGCATAGAACAGAGGAAATAAAACAGAAACAAAAACAGCTTTTTGTGAACTTCTGCAGACTGTGAACTTCTGAGCCACTTTCCCTAAATGTTGGGTACAAAATTCTGAAACTACCTAAACTTGGGGTTCAGCGGATTAATTGATTACAACAGAAGCAATGCCCTCTAAATCAGTTTGCAACCAAATAGGACTGTTTCCCTAGCTTCGGTGCTATCTTAGGTGCCTTGCCTTGTCTGTTCCTACAAAAGTGTAATTCTATATACTTAAACATTGTTAATGGGTTCATAAAATGGTCAACAGATGTGATTAATTATGTAATGGTGCAGATGATTCCCACAGTGCTCTATCATGAAACAGGTTCATTTCAAAATCAAATAGGGGGGCAAAAAACTCGGTTCCGCCGGGAAGCTGTATCCCTCACTTTAGCCATCCTATTCGGAATAGGAGTTGCTGCAGGGGTGGGCACAGGAACCACTGCCCTAGTCCATGGGACACAACAAATAACCCAGTGAGAAGTACCAATAGACCAAAACTAAAAGCTATTAAAAACCTCCATCACAGCTTTACAGGAATCTTTAACCTCGCTCTCTGATGTAGTTTTACAGAACAGGCGACGTTTGGACCTTCTCTTCATGAGAGAAGGGGCCTTTGTGCTGCATTGAGGGGAGAATATTGTTTTTATGCTGACGATACTGGAGTTGTAAAAGAATCTATGAGTAAATTAAAAAAAAAAAAAAAACGCCTTGAAGAGTTTCAACGAGAGACAGAGGCCCAAAAATGGTGGTTTGAGTCTTGGTTCACACAGTCCCCGTGGGTAACTACACTTTTATCAGCCTTGGCCGGTCCTTAATCATCTTCATATTATTGCTAACTGTAAGGCCCTGTATGCTCAACCGTGTAGTTTCCTTTCTCCAAGCTCAAATTGGACAAGTTAAACTTATGGTAATCAGACAACAACATTCCCGATTAGCAGACATAAATTGTGACACCCCTCAATGATCACTTTTATGATTAAAAGTAACCAGAAAAAGAAGTGGGGAATGAAAGGATAATAAAATAGGTACTTGTCAATTTCTGTTTTACTGTATGCTTAACAAAACACTATTGAAATCTTGAGAACTGTTTGCTTATCGTGTTCCCCGAATGTACTGTCCCCAATTGCCAAACTGCAGAATGTACTCCCTCACACATTTGCAAACAAACCGCCAACTTGCCATGACCCATCAATAAATTTCACTCCCCGCCCTCTCTAAGGAAAGTATATAAGCTCTGCTTAAGCTGTTCTCAGGGCTCTCTGCTAAATTCAAGTGAGCTCTGAGCCACAGCATGCTGGACCCCCAATAAACACTTTGCTGTTGCATGTGACAGTCTCTTGGTGGTCTCTTACTCCAATGCTCAACCAACCTTTACATTGGTACAATCATAAGTGTGACCTTTGCTTTTTGTGTCCAGAATATTACTGTGATAAAATGTATACGTAGGTCAGGTGACATGAGTATTTCTTCCACCATTTCAAGGAGGAATATTTTGAAGACATGTAAATTAGTATTGGGGGTATAAAGAGGTATACCCTGTGTCTATGAATATAGAGATAAAGCATGAATAGACATTATTGTGTATAAATAATATAACTGGTTCCACTTTAAATAATGGATTGAATTGATATCTGAAAATATATAAGAAATCATGTATTGATATACAATCATTCATTCTAACCAGTTATACATCTAATGGTAATATTAGGGTTATGGTTCATCATGTACCGTGTGTGAGATTTGCTTCAAAAGTACTTATGGATATCAAAAATAATGTGTTTGGAAAGAAGTCTCATGAAAAGACCAGTCAAGAAACATGAAGGAATATATGTGTTCTGAAGTAGAAAGTGATTGAAAGTGAAACAAATGCCTATAAATTTGCGAACTTGTGGATGAAATATATATACAATGATGTGCATAAACTAAAGAAATTGTAATGCACCAGTGTTGAAAAAAATTAACTTCAAAATACACATCATGTCCCATAGGAGTCTAGTTGCATTGATGTTAAACTTGGTCAGTTACTGTAGAAATATTAGGATTTTTATACACCATTCACTGAAGTTAGTTTTCAGTAGTAGGAAACAAATATGTATTTCAGGTGGATGAATATTTCTGAGAATAATCTTGTGCAAAGATGATTATAAATCCACATACATGAATATGAATGAATTTAGGAAATGTATAATAAGACAGATATATTTCATATTTTGAAAAATCTGGAGCGTGTGTGTGTGTATATATATATATATATACAGATATTAAAAAGTAGCACTATATGCCAATTGAAATTCACCATGAAATATATATCATTCACAGATCAAAAATATTCATTTTACTGAACATGGATTTATATATAATGTTGTTAAGCTAGGAAACTCACCCATAGGTTAAATTTTCAGTTCCATCAGCATTTAGGAGGAGTGATCTCTTCTCACAATTTGTATCTGCCAAGTCAGCCACCACAAAATAGTGTACGTGTGGTACCAGATAGGATTGTATATGTGCTTATAAATATACATATGCTGAATAGGCTACAGCGAAAGGGAGACAGGAATTCACATATTTGTTAACTTTAAAAACAACTGGAGAACTATTTCAACAAAAAATTGACAAGATTTATAACTCCTACCCTATACAGTACATAAGGCAAGTCCAACTATACACCATGCCACTTTTGAAATGCTTGTATTTCAATTTTTTGGGGTTATTTTTCACCATCATATTAGGATTAGTACACAGAGTCTAGTAGGGTATGGGGTAGTGTCAGGGGATCAGTATTTCAATTGGAAAATTGGAAAATGAATCCAATCTGTATGCAAACATGTGCTACACAAAAATCCTTCCTCTCTCATCCAGAACAATTCCTTGACATTTCCTTCGCCCCAAGTAAGAAACAATTTGAGGAGAAGAGTTATAAAATCTGTGAATACATACCTGAAATGGAAATTGCTCAGGAGTTCAGAACTTTGAAGGTGGTAGACGAGTTTCCAAAAGTAAGGGACAGTGTAAACTCCACAATCATGGAGCTCTGCTGGCCTAAAGACTTCTTCAGAAACTGCCTCTGAGGTTGGGCACTTGAAATATATGTTGTTGTCAGGAGCTTTAGCTTCCTTTGTAGTGAGACCATCAAAGCTGGGTCTGCATCTATGTGACCTGGAGGACATGGTCTGTTATATTCCAATGAACATTAGGCAGCAGTGCTGAATTCTCTCTTTGTAGATAATTGTGGCCACAGGGGGCTAAGTGTCTCCCCATGTGGACTGTGAAGCTATTTGGTCACCTTCCACTTTTTGTGGTGTTTCTTGCCGCTGCACTGGGATTTTGGTATTTGCTTCACGAAATACAAAAAGTTCAACTAGGACAAACTGCTGGAGGGAGTTCTGTCACGTGTCGTGGGTCAGGGTCTACAGGAGAATACACCAATCTGGCTTCTATCTCACATAGCTTGCCCCCTTGACCATAGCAACCTGATTCTGAACATTGCCCTGAAACTTCTCCATATAACAAGATGCCTTTACATACAAGGTTCTGCTGGCTGCTCCATGTAAGTCACAACCCATTTGAAAGCCAATGGCAGATCCACATGGCCACACCACAGATTTTTTAACACACATGTGCACAACACTGCTCTACGACCACTAATCAGCAGGCTCCAACTTACGGACATCTCTGTTCTACATCATTATCATGAAACCCTGTCAATCAAGGCAGTGTCTGGTAGACTCAAATCAGCAACAGGACATTCATGGTTGTCCAGTGCCACCTGGTCATGGAAATTTCAAAAATGACATGGTATTTATGTAGCCATTTTTCAAGGATGAATTTGGAGGCACTGTGGGTTTCAATTCATTCAGGTACCGTTAAATGGTGAGGAAGCTCATTTCAATGAATTCTCTAGAGAACTCTCACAGGCAAGGCTTCCCAAAGAGTGGCCAAAAAGTTACATGAAGCCAGGCCCATAGAGGTCTACAATGTGAGGTCCATGTTTGTTTTGACTCTCAACTATGGCTGCCAAGTCTTTCAGAATAAAATCATATGATATCATTGCTGAGATTCCCTGTGCTGTGTGGAAAGCCACCCTTGGTCTAGATCTCAGTTTCCACGGGTGACTCTCATGCGTGGCCTCCAAAAATCCCAACACATTTCATGGCAATAATTCTCTGAGGTCAGTTCCACAACACAGTCTCTAAGGGGAATCACACCAGAGTTTAAACCCCGGTGGACCCAGTCATCTCCCAACTGCCACACAAATGACCAGAATTAAAACCAAATCCTCCCACATAGCCCTCATATTCTTCCATATATACACTCATCATAACCTGTGGCTGGATATTTCCATGAGGGGCACATCGAAAGACAGTTTTTAAAAAAAGCCCCCCTTGCCCCTCATTTGCCTAAAGTCATTGTGGCCTGGACACCCTTCCTGTGAACCAGGAGTGATCAAGTAGGCCAGCTCTTAATACTGCTCTGCTTCTCTAATTTGAGGCCTACTGACTGTCAGGTATAGACTCTTCATGTGATTTGGAGTCATGAGGAAACCCAAGCACCTCTGCATGGATTTGAAGAACTCATTTGACCCAAAGGATCCCTATTCTCACTTGATGAAGGTCATGAAACTAAGAGAGAAAGGCAAGAAACTTCATCCACAAAAACTAAACTTTTGTCATTTTTGTTTTGGATGCACACATGGGATCTTTCTTTAGATCCATCTGGTGCTGAGAACTTAAGCCACAGCCTCATACAGGGCCAAGATGCTGATTCAGACGCATCCCTTTCCAAAGCAATTAAGCAAAGAGCCACAGGTGATGCCCATTCTTTTCCATATGAAAATTATTTTCTTCAGGCTTCACAAAGTGTGGCCTGAGGCAAAAACCTTCCTGACATTAAGGGCAACAGTACAATAGGCAAGCAAAAGGCCCAAAGCAGGGTTTCTGCTCTGAGACTTTCCTGGTCACACTGATATCTGAGTTTTCTGAGATGCTCCCATTCCCTTCAGCTATTCAGTACATGGCCATTTCACAGAGTGTGGAAGTGGTTTATATCTTGGACACAAAACCATGAGCCTATTCTGGAGAGTTTCCAGAATTCAGGAAGACAACTGAAACTTGGGAAGATAATAGGTTTTGCCCTTCTATAAGGCAAGCTGCAGTCCATTCATAAATTGGGCTGGATGAATGAAGGGAGCTTTCTATTAGACAGGACACATCCATTGATGAATTGTCTTTTCTAATGTCTACAACCGCGGACACAGTAGGATACACAGATATAGAAACACTTGCCTTGTCAAATGACATACAAGAAACAGTGCACTCCAAACCAAGCAAACCGACTTTCCTATCTATTCTCAGAACATGAGACAAAACCACATACTCACACCCATACTCAAACGGCACCTCCTTCTCCCAAGTAGGTGTGTGAATATATGGAGTGTCCTCTGACTGGTGGGCCATACTCTGTTCCCCCGAAATGCCCTGTACGGTCTCAGATCTTGTCTCCTTTTCCAACTCTGTGAAGTTGCCAGGAGCCATTGGTGAGCAACTATCTGCTTTCCCTGGAAAGGCCCCTCTTCAGAGCTCTCCTGGCATTTGGCCATCCTCACATCAGTAGGTACCAAGAAAGACTGACCCTGTCTTTGGTAAATCCAAACAAGTGAGCCCAATGTGACTGGGACTGGAACTGGCTCTGGATGCCTTGCTTCCTGGATCCCAAGTTCAGAGAGTTCCATCACCAAGGAAGTTAGGTAGGTCAATTCCTTCAGGAACTGAATGAGGTCACTGCCTTGACAACCACTTTGTCCTAACAGTTGTTTCATAGGGTACCATGAAATGGAGGCTGCCCCTACTTCCTGTGACACTTTCAAAAGTAAGAATGGTATTTCAACCATAGGCACCTGGGAACAGCTCTCCACACAGGCCTGGTTTGGTCCATCTTCTCTATATTAAGAAGAAAGCGGCTGTTTCAGACACATCCCTTCATCCTGACCAGAGTTTTTGCCATGGAAGATGATTTTTGCTCTGTTAGGTCCTCCATAGCTGCCTACATCTTATCCAGGATCATTTCTGCATGGACCTTTGAGGTTCTCAGCAGGTGGAAGATCCCCTACGTTCTTTTATGTAAGACCAACTCTGTACCTGCTCTTATGTAAAGTGAGATTGAGCGAACAGTGTATGGTTAGGGTTAATAACAGGTTCGATTTGGGTTAGGAATCATTCTGCGAGATGAATAATGGTATTGGAACCAACAGAAATCTAGGTAAATTTGAAGCCCAGTAAGGCATTAGGCCCTCGAGTGGGATACTTAGTTTTGAATTATATTTTGCACAGACGTCTCAGATGAATCGATATACAATGGCATAGACCTTGTATCTTCGATGATTGAATGTCGAAGAGAACATCCAGTCAAAAAGGGATAGTAAGTAGGATTAGGATGATAGTTGGTAGGTTTAGAAACAAGAGTGAGTATAGGAGTGGGACCAAAATTTCTTTAGCAATAGACTTTTGGGTAGAGATTGAATATAAATGTCAGCACATGTGAAGAGACAATCACAATAATGAACTGGGATAACATCCTCATTCCATGGGTGCATCCTCCCTCAAGTGGAGGGGCCCATGGGGGACGAAACCTATGGCAAGGGCAGAAGATGGTTGGTCAGAGCTGTTACTCATACTTTTATATAAGAAAGAGAGATCTGTGGGGATGTAAACTTAAGAAATAAGCCTGTGAGAAGGTTAGAACATCCTTTTAAATGTTGGCAGCACGGTCTTCCATCTCCAGACGATGATGGACCTGTATGGGCTTAGAGGCCGAATATTAATCTGTTCTTTAATAAATTGTACCAGCCTGTTTATAATGCAGGGTCCTATGGACACAATAATAAGTAAACCCAACAAAGGGCCTAATAGAGGAAGAAGGTAGGGTAGAAATCCATTAAGCCAAGTCCAGAGGGGATTTTCAAATAGTTCACGTCATCTCCTTCTAGATCTTATTGAAGGTGCTTAATTTTAGTGCATACTATGCCTGATTTATTTGCATAAAAGCAGCATCGTTCCCCTAAGCCCAAGCAAATACCTCCCTGGTTATCTGTCAGCAAATCTAAGCCTCTTCTTTTTGAAGGAACACTTCTGCCTGGAGTCTATAATGGTCCTGCAGATCTTTAATGGTTCCTGATAGAGTTTGTACATCATTTATAAGTTGTTGAGACAGGCGATGGTAAGAGTGTATAACTGTGCCTAAGCCAGTGTACCTGTGCCCACAGCAGCTGTTATTCCAAGGCTGGCAATGAGTGGTAAGGCCTGTATTGCCCGCCTGTGTCTTTTGACTAAGGTGTCTAGGCTAGGAATGGGTAGAGGTTCGTCTCCTGGGACGATAGTTTTATCAGGGAGTAATAAGGCAAGAACAGAGCCACCAGTCCAATTCGCTGGAAGCCTGGGAAAGGCCAAGTTTCCTCCACACATTAAAACTCTGCCATTGGGGGGACAAAGAGTTGGGGTGGGTGAGGAATAATTTTGTATGCTGAGCAATTTTCAAAGAAAGTAACTCCAACATCAATATCATAGGTGTTATTCTGCATCGCGCCTAAAAGACATAATGTAATAGTGCCTATAAGTTGTACTTAAAAAGGAAATCCGGGTTGGCATGTATTATCATTGTCTATGATAGAATTAATAGGAACTGCCATAGTCATGATTGCCCCTGTTGTCATGCAGAGCCAGCAATCACCAGCAAGGGTGTGGTTGGAATTATTAAGCAAAGAGAAGGTAGTTTCCAAAATATCTAAAGTATTGGTATCTAAACCTGGGAGCTGGGATGTAGGCTACATTAAGGGATGATATGTGAGCTCAGGGATTTGGGGTTTCAAAAGTTTGATTATCTGAGGATGCTTGACAGCATTAGTGGTTCTTCCACCATCAGTGACCCCTGTAGGGGCCTTAATGGGCCAGCAGGAGGGTTTACCGACAGGGCCTCGGCAACCAGCTGACTGTAGCTTGGTGTATTTGCCTTCTCCTCCCTGGTCAAATAGAACGGGGGTATAATGAATAGTTGTCCCCCCTGCTGCATGAGTTTTAGCTTGGGAGGCTTCAAAAAATTGTTCTCCCTGCTTGTTAACACAAATTGAGGGCGAAACATAACAAGAGTCATGCCTCGCCTGGATATGTGAACAGGTTGCAGAAGAATTTTGGAGAGCTTTACTTGTACTAGGGGGAATAAACTTTGGCTTCTTAACACATACCCATTTAGGCTGATGAACTCCTCCAAGTTTATGGTCAACCTCAGCATGGAGGTAAGCCACCTTAGTCACGCAGTCAGCAGTCTGGGTCCAACTAGTGGGAGCCTGAGTCCAAGATCATCCCTTGCATTCACAGGGGGGCCCAAAAACTTACTCCATGATGTTGGAACGTGGAGGGCCAAGGCCTCCATGTACAAACCTGTTAAGCAGAAGTGCCTAAAGCAGGATCCTCACACAGATTGTTGGCTGCATCTGAAAAAGAACAAAATTTGTCCTCAGGAAGAGGGCCTCCATCCCTGTGTTGAGGTAAGTCATTAACCTGTTTAACCAGGCATTCTGGTAACCATCTTGGGGCTGATTGCTCCTGGTCCAAAAGACAAGCTGAGCCTCGTCCCCAGATGAGGACAGGATCTGAACCTTTCCATTTACTTGTAAGGGAATTGCACCACATAAGAGGTGGGCGAACAGAATTGGACAAGGGATGCCAGTTTCTGTCTGCGGCCGAATGGCCTTCACTGTCTAGGGTAAGAAAAATAAGGGCAAATAAGGCATGGTTAAGGCGATGCCTGGGAGTGGTAAATACAAGGGCGGAAGCCTTATGGAGGGTTATCCAAGTCTATAAGGTAAGGTGGGCACATTCCACAACGCCTTGACCCTGAGGGTTGTATGGAATTCCAGTAGTATGACGAATTTGCAAGGTAGCACAAAACTATTTAAAGTTGGCACAGGTATATGCAGGATAATTATCTGTTTTAATATGTATTGGTTTACCCATTATGGAAAAGGCTGAAACAAGAGGAGAAAGGACATATTTGGTAGCCTCTCCTGAATGTGGTGATGCAAAAATAAAGTCGCTGAAGGTATCTATAGAAACGTGTATATATTTGGTAATTCCAAATTCAGGAAAATGAGTAACATCCATTTGCCAAAACTGATTGGGCAGTAATCCTCGGTGGTTAACTCTTATGTGTTGAATGGGGAGGGAGACAGTGCAACCTGGGCATGCTTTTACTATTTCTCGTGCCTGTGACCTGGTAATTTTACAAAGTAATTGAAGGCTCTTGGAATTTAGATGGTGAAGATTGTGTAACTCCGTGGCCTTTTGAATGGAGCCAACAAAAATTGGAAAGATGGAACGAGTTGCTGCATCAGCTTGGGCATTACCTTGTGTTAGAGGCCTGGGATGATCAGAGTGTGCCCTGATGTGTTCTAAGAAAAATGGGTATTGTCTGGCCTGAATTAGCTGCTGAAGCTGGTGAAACAGAAAGGCCACATTGGAAGAAGCCTTAATGGTGGGGGAAATCTCCAGCAGGGGCACAGAATGAGCAATGTAGGCACTGTCTGTATAAATATGAATAGGATTATAAAAAAATATTATAAAAACTTGTGTTATGGCAAACAATTCCACAAACTGTGCTGACTGATAGATAGTATCAAAGGTGGTAGGCTGGTTATTGACAACAAAGAGCGCTCAGCCATTACTGGAACTGTCTGTAAAGACATTAAGGGCTTGAGGAATGGGAGCCTTTTGAGTAATTTTGGGAAAAATAAATGGATGTAACTGGACAAAATATAAAAGGGGGTCATTGGGGAGGTGGTTATCAATTGTTCCCCAAAAGCCTGATAGGGCAATACCCCATTCATCCCCTGTCTGTATTAAAAATTCGGTTTGGTCCTTCGTATATGGAATTAAATTATTATGAGGTTCTTTGCCAAAATGTTGTCGAGAAACAAACGACCTTTAATAATAATAGAAGCTACCTGAGCAAGATTAACAGTAACAACCTTGGAGGATGTGGTGGGTAAATGGACCCAAAGCAACGGGCAGCCTTTATTTTTAAAATGTGGATCTCGCTGCCAAAATATTCCTGTGAGTGTATGAGGAGTTTGTAAAATAACCAGAACCAGAGGAAGGTTATAAGAAATTTGTGTAACAAACTGTTGGGCAATGGCTTCTGTGACTTGGTTTAATGCCTGTAATGCCTCGGGTGTAAGCTTTTGAGAGGAGGAGGGGTGGGAATCACGTCTCAAAATATCATTAAGGGACAAAAGTACACAAGTGGGTAATTTTAAATATGTTCTTAGCCATTTAATATCCCCCAGTAATTTTTGAAAATCATTAAGAGTGTGAAGATGGTCCACACGTAGTTGTATTTTAGGAATTTGAATCTGATTATTTTGAAGTTTAAGGCCCAAATAGGTATAAGGGTCCTGTGTTTGAACCTTATCAGAATCTATCTGTAGTCCCAAGGTAGTGAGGGTTTTGTAAAGGTCCAGGTAACAATTATTAACGTCATGGATATTAGGTGCAGCAATTGACAAATCATCCAATTAATGTAAAATATGAATTTGTGGACATTGCTCTCTCACAGGGTCTTCTGCTTTAGCAACGTATTTTTGGCAAAGACTAGGGCTGTTGGCCATACCTTGGGGAAGAACCTTCCATTGAAATCTCTGCATAAGGCCCTGAAAATTAATGTGAAAGAGACTAAAGGCAAAATAGGGTTTATCCTCAGGATGTAAAGCAATGGTAAAAAAGCAATATTTTAAGTCAATAACCATTTTAAAATAGTTTTTGGGAATAGCCACTGGTGTGGGAATGCCTGGCTGTAGTGCTCCCATCAGGCATATAACTTTATTAATGACACACAAATCTTGTAAAAGGAGCCACTTGCCTGATTTTTTCTTGATAACAAAAATATAATTATTCCATGGTGAGCTTGATGGCTCTACATAGCCGGCTGCCAGCTGTTCCTGCACTAACATGGAGGCAGCCTCCAATTTTTCTTGGGTAAGGGGCCACTGATCCACCGACACAGGAGTCTGGGTCTCACAAATAATTTTATCTGCATGGGGTACAGTAGGGTCAGGGACCAACACTAAAAATCCAAATACCCAAGTCTATATGTATTTGTTTTTTGTATGGGTTGTATAGGCTCAACCAGTCCTTGTCTCAGTCTCCCCATACCTGTACCAGGGACAAAATTCATATGAAGCATTTGATGAGTCACCATGGAATTGGGACTGGAAAGAATAACTTACATTTGACTCAAAATATCTCAGACGTATAGGTTAACAGGGAGGTCAGGAACAAAGAAAGGAGTGATAGTTCCCTTATTACCCTCTTTATCAGTCCAGCAAAGAGCCCTAGAGCTGACCAGAGGATTTTTTGACTGTCCTATCCCTTTAAGGTCTGTCAAGAATGGGGTGAGGGGCCAACCTGTTGGCCAGTATTTTTGAGAAATAATTGTGGCATCAGCTCCAGTATCAAGAATTCCTTGGAATTCCTTTCCTTCAATAGGTAAGATAAGGGTGGGTCTATTGTGAGAAATGGGCTGATCCCAAAATACATCAGAGGAGCCCAAGAAGGTAGTCCCCCTCGGTAGGTTTGAGTGGTGGAAGTGCCTCCTGAATCCAAGGGAAGGAGTATTAATTGTGCAAGTCTTGTTCCTGCTGGGATGGCCGCAACTCCATTAATAGCTGTGGCCAGTATTTTTATTTCTCCAGTGAAATCATTATCATAAATGCCAGGGAAGACCTGAACACCTTGTAAGGTAGTAGAGGCTCTTCCAAGAATAAGGGCACACGTATGAGATGGAGTGGGACCCATAATTCCAGCGGGTATTATCTGGGGCCCTTGCATTGAGTCTAATATTGTATCGGTGGCGGCAAAAAGGTCCAATCCTGCGCTGCCTGGGGTGGCTAATTGGAATGAGGCAATTGTGGAGAAGGATTTTGAGATTGGCTGCTGAGGGCATTTGTCGTAGATCTACACTCACTGGCCCAGTGATGACCTTTACCACATCTAGGGCAAAGGGTAGCTGGGGGCAGTTTAGCCTCAGTTTGAAAAGATACTATTCTTAGGCTTTGTTTGCCTGTCGGATACTCACGTGCAAAATGGCGAGGTTGTTTACAAGTAAAGCAAGTACGTGAGCCAGGATTGTGAAAGGCCTTGGTAAAGGCGGCACCGAGGGCGAGACCCATGGCAAGGGCTACACCCACCCCTGCACAGAGTCTAATAAAGTCAGAAAGTTTCACTTTTTTCTTATGTGGTCGAAGAACATCCTGACATGCCAGGTTGGTGTTTTCAAAGGCAAGATGTTTTACAAAGGTGCTTTCGCTTTCGCTTGGTCCAAGCAAGAATCCCGCAGCTAGGTTAAGCCAGGGAACAAAGTCGCTATAAGGCTTGTCGTGCCCTTGTCGAATTTTTGCCAGGGAAGTGGTAGCCGAGGCCTTTTGAGGGAGGCGTCTCCAAGCATGTAAGCCAGCCATCTGAATCTGTGTCAAAAGTCCAGCAGGGAAACGTGCCAGTTAAGTTTTAGTGTCAAAAGGCGCATTGCCCACTAGCTTAACATAAGTCCAGGAATTAGAGGAGGGCTTAGTTAAATTTTTCTGAGCAGTTTCCTGACAGTGCTCTTTGAAATCTGCATTCCATAACAGGAAGTCTACGGCTTTGAGGGTAGCTTGGTCTAAAAATTTCCAATCATTGGGAATAAGACATTGTGTCATGTAGCTTTCTAATAAAGCCTACGTGTAGGGTGCAGTGGGTCCATAGTGAGCACAAGACTTTTTAAGTTTTTTCAAGAAAACACAGGCTTAATGTTTTCTAGACACTCTGGGTTCCTTCCTGCCTAGGGATGAAGTCCTCCTGATCTCCTTGATCCATTTCCCCCGCTTCCTCCTCTTGATCCTTGTCTAAGTCTTTGACATCAACCTGGGCAGGCTTAACTATCTAACTGAGGGTGACTGAAAGGTGAGAACAGTCCAATGGAGCGCCTTAGCATTTGTATTAGACCACTTTGGGCCAGCTTGCGTTGACTCCATGCCTAAGGCTAATGAATGAAGCTCAGAGTCAAGGGATCTTAATTCTTTTTAAACTTGCATCTCTTCCAGTCTATGTTGGAGAGACTCTCCCAAGGGAGCCAGGTTAGGCAAGGGAATTGGGGAAAAAATATCTGGTGGGGGGATTTGGCCCCTGAAGGGCCGGAGCACAAAAGGCAGGAGAGATATAGGAGGGAGGTGGATGTGTATGTCCTATAGGCTGTGGCTGGGTCCTAAGCGGTGGCGGGTCTTCTGAATCATAGAGAGCTGCTTCCTTCTCCAAGTTAGCCTTCTCCCCAGGGGTCAATGTGTCTCCAGGATTTAAAACTGGATAAAGGCGGTTGGTAACCATTGGAGCCCTATTAATTAGGGTGGTATTTTGAGGGGGACCAGGAAGTTTTCCAGGGTCCTGGGGAGACTGAGAATGGTCTATGTCTATACTAACTGATGGGCATGCGAGGGGGGACGAGAGGTCTTTTGCATAGTCTCTTTCCCAATCCTGAAAAGTTTTAAGGTACCATTGTCAAAGGGTGAACTTTTAAGAAATTCATTAATTAATTTCCAGTAAGAAAAGGTGGGAACAGGCAATTTTTCTGTCCAAAGGATTCATAATAATCTTTTAAACAGTCTCCTACTCTAAGTCATCTTTTACCATTAATGGTCCCTTCAAGGTGAAATCATAGACACAATTCCACTATGTATGAAAAGAAAAATTTTAAGTCCTTTTTCTTAACCCGTGCCCCCCATGTCTTGAAGGACTCCTTGAGGCCCGACAAATACAAATCATGTGACAAAACTGCTTGTCCCATGGTGGGTCACTCCCCGTGCGTCATCCCCACTCTCCTCCTGGATGTGTCTCTCGGTGGTGTCTGCTGAGGCAATTGCGAGCTCCGCTTGACCAATTTTTCCAGGAGGATGGGGTTCCCTATCACTCAAAGGCTCGAGCCCTAGTCAGTGGGCGGCAGATGTCCCAGCTGGCAGGACACATCAACGTGGGCAGCGAACCTAGATAGGGAGGAATGAAGGGACAAGAGACACGAGAGATGACAGCAAGACAGGAGTTCTGATCAACCTTCAAAAGACATTGTTCACACAGGGGATTATAAATGCTGGAGATGGGAAAGCTATTTTATCGGCAGTTCCTGGATGTCTACACAAGGTGAGATAACCTCAGGATATTTCAGGAAGACAGATGGCGACAGGATGTCTCAGGGACACAGATGGCTAAATGATGTCTCCAAGAGATGATGTCTCCCTGGGTGTTGTTTCTTGTAAGTGTCAGGCTATTCTTTGAAGGAGAATTCCTTCTACCCCTGACAGTCAGGGATTCAGTATTTCCAATGGAAAACTGAAAAAAGAATGCAATGTGTATGCAAATATGTGCTACCCCAAAATCTTCCCACTTTCATTCAGAACAATTCCTTGGCATTACCTTCACCCCAAGTAAGACACAATTAGAGAAGATTTGAAAATCTGTGAATACACATCTGGAATGGAAAATGCTCAGGAGTTCACAAACTTGGAGGTGGTAGAGGTGTTTCCAAAAGCAAAGGACAGGGTAGAAACTCCACAAACATGGAGCTCTGCTGGCATAAAGATTTCTTGAGAAACTGCTTCTGAGGTTGGGCACTTGAAATATATGTTGTTTTCAGGAGCTTTAGCTTCCTTTGTAGTGAGACCATCAAATCTGGGTCTGCATCTATGTGACCTGGAGGACATGGTTTCATATTTTCCAATGGATATGAGGCAGCAGTGCTGAATTTTGTCTTTGTAGGTAAACTATTGCCACTGGGGGCTAAGTGTCTCCCAGTGTGGACTGTGAATCCATTTCATCATCCTCCACTTTTTTGTGGTGTTTCTTGTAGCTGCACTGAAGGTTTGGTATTTGCTTCTCGAAATACAAGGAGTTCAACTGGGACACAGTGCTCGAGGGAGTTCTGTCATGTGTGGTGGGTAAGGGTCTGCAAGAGAATGCACCAACCAGGCTTCTATCCCACATAGATTGCCCCCTTGACCATAGCAATCTGATTCTTAACATTGCACTGAAACCTCTCCATATAACAAGATGCCTTTACATACAAAGATCTAGAGGCTGCACTATGTCAGTCACAAACCATTTGGAAGCCAATGCAAATCCAAATGACCCCACCACAGATGTTTTAACACACATCTGCACTCCACTGCTCTAGGCTGACTACTCATCAGGTTCCAAATTACTGGCATTTCTCTTCTACACCATTTTCATGAACACTAGTCAATCAAGGCACTGTCTGGTACACTCATGATCATCAATAGGACATACAAAGTTTCTCCAGTGCCACCTGGTCATGGAAATTCAAAAATTTAATGGTATTTATCTAGCCATTTTTCAATGATGACATTGGAGGCACTGTGGGTTTCAATTCACTCAGGAACCATTAAATGGAGAAAAAGCTCATTTCAATGAAAGCTCTAGAAAACATTAACAGGCAAGGCTTCCCAAAGACAGGCCAAAAGGTCACAAGAAGCCAGGTCCATTGAGGTCTACAATGTGAGGTCCATGTGTGTTTTGACTTGCAACAATGGCTGCCACATCTTTAAGAATAAAATCATGTAATATCATTCCTGAGATTCCCAGTGCTCTGTGGAAAGCCACCCTGGGCCTAGATCTCAGTTTCCAAGGGCGAATCTCATGCGTGGCCTCCTAAAATCCCAACTCAATACACAGCAATACTTCTTGGAGGTGAGTTCCAGAAGTCAGTCTCTAGGGGAATTCACACCAGTGTTCAAGCCCCGGTGGATCCAGTCAACTCTTCCAACCATGACTTAAATAAAAACAATTAAAACCAAAACACTCCCACATGGCCCTCATCTTCTCCCATATAGACACTCATCATAACCTCTGGCTGGAGTTTTCCATGAGGGTCGCAGGCCACGACAATGTCCAAAATAATCTCCCTTTCACCTCATTTGCCTAAATTCAGGGTGGCCTGGACACCCTTCCTGTGAACCAGGAGTGATCAAATAGGCCTGCCCTTAATACTGTTCCATTTCTCCAATTTGAGGCCTTCTGACTGTGGGGTTTAAATTCTTTATTTGAATTGGAGTCATGAGTAAACCAAAGTCCTCTGCAGAGATTTGAAGAACTCACTTGACCCAAAGGATCCCTATTCTCAATTGATGGATTTTAGGAACCTAAAAGGGGTAGGCAATAGAATTCATTCACAATGACTAAACTTTTTGCTATTTTGCTTTTGGATGCAAACATGGGATCTTTCTTTAGATCCATCAGGTGCTGAGAATCTAAGCCACAGCCTCACACAGGGCCAAAAGGCTGATCCAGACACAGCCCTTTCCAAAGCAATTAAGCAAAGAGCCACAGGTGATGCCCATTCATTTCCATTTCAAAACTGTTTTCTTCAGGCTTCACAAAGGGGTGGCCTGAGGCAAAGACTTTCCTGACATTCAGGAAAACAGAACAATAGGTAAGCAAAAGGCCCAAAGCAGGTTATATCCACTGAGATTTTCCTGGTCACACGGATATCTGAGTTTTTTGATATGCTGGCCATTCCCTTCAGCTATCCAGAACATGGTCATGTCACAGACCTTGGAGTTGGTACATACCTAGGACACAAAACCATGAGCCTATTCTGGATAGTGGCTAGAATTCAGGAAGAAAACAGGGACTTATCAAGGTAGTAGGTGTTGCCCATCCATAGGGCAAGCCACACTTCATTCATAAATTGGGCAGGATGAATGCTGGGAAGCTTTCTACTAGACAGGACACATCCATTGTTGCATTCTCTTTTCTAATGTCTACAACCAGGGACACAGTGGGATACACAGACATAGAAACACTCACCTTGTCAAAGAACTTACTAGAAACTGTTCACTCCAAACCGTTCAAACCACCTCTCTGATCTGGTTTCTTTGGCCAACTCTGTGAAGTTGTCAGGAACAAATTGTTGAGCCACTACCTGCTTTCTCAGGAAATGTCCCTCTTCAGAGCTCTCCTGGCATTTGGCTCTCCTCACAGCAGTAGTTACCGAGAAAGACTGACTCTGTCCTTGGAAAATCCAAACAAGTGAGCCCACTGCGACTGGGATTTGGACTGTGTCTTGGTGCCTGGCTTCTTGGATACCAAGTTCAGAGAGTTCAATCACCAAGGAAATGATGTATGTCACTTTCTTTGGAACTGAATGAGGCCACTGCCTTGGCAACCACATTGTCCTAAGAGTTGCTTCCAAGGGTCCCATGAGATGGAGGCTTCCCCTACTTTCTGTGACACTTTCACAAGTTAGAATGATATATCATCCATAGGCACCCAGGAACAGCTCTCCACACTGGCTGGTTTGATCCATTTTCTCTACTATAAGAAAAGAAAAGCTGATTCAGACACATTGCTTCATCCTGACCAGGTTGCTTGCCATGGAATATGACTTTTGCTCTCTCAGGTCCTTCATACCTGCCTACAACTTCTCTGGGTAACATTTCTGTATGGACCTTTGAGGTTCTCAGCAGTTGGAAGGTCCCCTACTTTCCTGTATTCTAAGAACAACTCTGTCCCTGCTCTTCAGTAAAATGAGATTGAGGGAAGAGTGTATATTTAGGGTTAATAACAGGTTCAATTTGGGTTAGGAAATATTCTCTGTGATGAATTATGTTATTGGGAACCTGCGATATTTACAAGAATATAGAGGTGAAATATAAGAATGAAAACAGAAATCTAGGTATGATTTGAAGGCCAGAAGGGCATTGGGCCCTTGATTGGGATACTTAGCGTTGAATTATGTTCTGCACAGATGTCTCAGAAAATTTGATATACAATGGCATAGGACCTTGTACCTTGGAAGATTGAATGTAGAAGAGAACATCCACTCAAAAAAGGATAGTCATTAGGATTTGAAAGATAGTCGGTAGGTTTAGGAAGAAGAGTGAGTATATGATTTGGACCAAAAGTTCTTTAGCAATAGGGTTTCTTATTTTCCAATAAACATGAGGAAGCAGTGCAGAATCCTCTCTTTGTAGGTCAACTGTGACCACTGGAGACTAAGTGTCTCCCCGTGTGGACTGTGAAGCCATTTGGTCCTCCTCCACTTTTTGTGGTATTTTTGCTGCTGCACTGGGAGTTTGGTATTTGCCTCACGAAATACAAGGAGCTGAACTGGGACACAGTGCTGGAGGGAGTTCTGTCACGTTTGGTGGTTCAGGGTCTGCAAGAGAATGCACCAACCAGGCTCTATCCTTTAGAGCTTGCCCCATTGCCCCCTTGTCCATATCAACCTGATTCTGAACATTGCCCTGAAACCTCTCCATATAACAAGATGCCTTTACATATAAGGGTCTGCTGGCTGCACCATGTCAGTCAAAAGCCACTTGAAATCCAATGGTAGATCCTCATGGCCCTACCACTGATGTTCTTTCACACACCTGCCCACCACTCCTCTAGGCCCACTACTCAGCAGGCTCCAACATACTGGAATCTCTGTTCTACACCATTTTCATGAAACCCAGTAATTCAAGGCACTGTCTGGTACCCTCATGATCAGCAACAGGACATACAAAGCTTCTCCAATGAATTTAAAAATTTTCATGGTATTTTTCTAGCCATTTTTCAAGGATGAAGTTGGAGGCACTGTTGGTTTCAATTCATTCAGAAACCATTAAATGTTGAGGAAGTTCATTTCAATGAATGCTCTGGAGAACTCTCACAGGCAAGTCTTCCCAAAGAGTGGTCAAATGGACACATGAAGCCAGGCCCATTGAGGTCTACAATGTGAGGTACATGTGTGTTTTGACTCTCAACTATGGTTCCAAAGTCTTTCAGAATAAAATCATGTGATATCCAGGCTGAGATTCCCAGTGATCTGAGGAAAGCCACCCTGGGCCTAGATCTCAGTTTCCAAGGGCGAATCTCATGCGTGGCCTCCTAAAATCCCAACAAAATTCATGTCAATACTTCTCTGAGGTAAGTTCCAAAACCCAGTCTCTAAGGGAAATCACACCAGAGTTCAAGCCCTGGTGGACCCAGTCATTTCTTCCTACCGCCTCACAAATGACCAAAATTAAAACCAAAACTCTCCCACATGGCCCTCATCTTCTTCCATATAGTCACTCATCGTAACCTTTGGCAGGAGTTTTCCATGAGGGGCGCAGTCAATGACAGTGTCCAAAATAAACTCCCTTGCCCCTCATTTGCCAATATTCAAGGTGGCCTGGACACCCTTCCTGTGAACCACGAGTGATCAAATAAGCCTGCCGTTAATACTGCTCTATTTCTCCAATTTGAGGACTACTGACTTTTAGGTATAGATTATTTATGTGATTTGGAGTCATAAGAAAACACAAGGACCTCTGCGGGACTTTGAAGAACTCATTTGACCCAACGAATCTCTAATACGTTAATCCCTAACACTCGTTAATACGGCACTGCTTCTCCAATTTGAGGCCTATTGACTGTGGGGTTTAGATTCTTTATGTGAATTGGAGTCATGATAAAAACCAAGCACCTATGGGCTAGCCTCTGCAGGGTTTTGAGGAACTCATTTGACCCAAATGATCACTAGTCTCACTTGATGAAGGTCAGGAACCTTACAGAGGTAGGCGAGAGACTTCATCCACAATGACTGCTCTTTTGGCATTTTTTGTTTTAGATGCACACATTGGATCTTTTTTTAGATCCTTCAGGTGCTGAGAATCTAAGACACAACCTCACACAGGGCCAAAAATCTGATTCAGACACATCCCTTTCCAAAGAAATTAAGTAAAGAGCCACAGGTGATGCCCTTCCATTTCCATTTGAAAACTGTTTTCTTCATGCTTCACAAAGGTTTGGCCTGAAGAAAAGACCTTCCTCACATTCAGGGCAAGAGAACAATTGGTAAGCACAGAGCTTGGACGTGGTACAAATCATGGAAACAAAATCGTGAGCCTATTCTGAGAGTGACCAGTTTTCAGGAAGAAAAAAGGAACTTAGGAAGATAGTAGATGTTGCCCATCCATAAATCAAGCCACAGTCCATTTATACATTGGACAAGATGAATCCTGGGATGCTTTCTACTAGACAGGACACATCCATTGATGCTTTCTCTTTTCTAATGTCTACAACCACGGACACAGTGGATACACAGAAAAAGAAACACTCGCCTTGCAAAGTCTTACCAGAAACAGTTCACTCCAAACCAAACAAACCACCTTTCCTAACTATTCTCAGAACATGAGACAAAACCTCAAACCCACACCCAAACCAACAAAGGCACCTCCTTTCCCCAAGTAGGTCTGTAACTATCGGGAGTGTCCTCTGAATGGTGGGCCATACTATGTTCTGCTGAAATGGCCTGTCCTGTGTCAGATCTGGTCTCCTTGGCCAACTCTGTGAAGTTGTCATGAGCCAGCGGTGATCCACTACCTGGTTTCTCAGGAAAGGCCCATCTTCAGAGCTTTCCTGACATTTGGCCATCCTCACATCAGTAGGTACCAAGAAAGACTGACTCTGTCCTTCGTAAATCCAAACAAGTGAGAACACTGAGACTGGGACTGGGACTGGCTCTTGGTGACTGGCTTCCCGGATCAGAGACTTCCATCACCAAAGAAGTAAGGTGAGGTTACTTCCTTCAATATCTTAATGAGGTCACTGCCTTGGCAACCACTTTGTCCTAACAGTTCCTTCCAATGGTCCTATGATGGAGGTTGCCCCTACTTCCTGTGATACTTTCACAAGTTAGAATGGTATATCAACCATAGGAATCCGGGAACAGCTTACCACACAGGACTGGTTTGGTCCATCTTCTCTACATTAAGAAGAGAGAGTCTTATTCAGAAACTACCCTTCATCCTTACCAGGTTGTTTCCCATGGAAGGTGACTTTTGCTCTCTCAGGTACTTCATAGCTGCCTGCATCTTTCCCTGGGATCAAATCTGCATGGACCTTTGAGGTTCTCAGCAGGTGGAAGATCCTCTACATTCCTGTATTGCAAGACGAACTCTGTCCCTGTCCTTTTGTAAAGTTAGATTGAGGTAACAGTGTATGGTTAGGGTTAATACCTTGTTCGATTTGGGTTATAAGTCATTCTGCAGGATGTTTACTGCTATTGGTAACCTGCGATATTTATAAGATTATAGAGGTGAAATATAAGTACAAAAACAGAAATCTATGTAAGATTTGTAGCCCAGAAGTGCATTAGGCCCTTGATTTGGATACTTAGATTTGAATTACATTCTGCAGAGATGTCTCAGATAATGCGATATACAATTGCAAAGGACCTTGTACTTTGGATGATTGATTGTAGAAGAGAACATTTACTCAAATTGGGAGAGTCAGTAAGATTAGGAAGATAGTCGGTAGGTTTAGGAAGAATAGTGAGTATAAAATTTGGAACAAATGTTCTTTAGCAATAGGGTTTCGGTTATAGAGTGAATGTAAATGTCAGTACATGTGAAAACTCAGTCACGATGACGAACTGGAGAAAATATAGGAAAAAAGATATCAATAGAGACATTACAAAATTAGGCAATTATAATGTGAGTGATAGGATTAGACATTTTCAACATGGTTGAGATTGAATGCATAATCTTAGGAAGAAAAAAAATATGTAGTTACCAATAGGAATAACATTTGAAAGCATTAGGCAACCTGGACATGGATGTTTTTAGTAATCCATGTTCACTTTCCATTTAGGCTTTGTTACAATCATAAGTGTGACCTTTGCATTTTCTGCCCAGAAAATTATTGTGATAAAATGTATCTGTAGATCATGTGATATGAGTATTTCTTTCACCATTTCTGGGAGCAATATTTCAAGACATATAAATTAGTATTGGGGGTACAAAGTGGTGTACCCTGCGTCAATGAATACAGAGATAATGCATGAATAGAATGTACTGTGAATAAATAATCTAACTGGTTCCACTTTAAATAATGGATTGAATTGATATCTGAAAATATATAAGATATCATATATTGACATACAATCTTCATTCCAACCAGTTATATATCTAATGGTAATCTTAGGGTTATTGTTTATCATGAAGTGTGTGTGAGTTTTGCTTCAAAAGTGATTATGGAAATCGAAAATAATGTGTTTGGAAAGAAGTCTCATGAAAAGACCAGTCAAGAAATATGGAGGAATACATGTGTTGTGAAGCAGGAAGTGATTGAAAGTGAAACAAATGCCGATAAATTTGCTAAATTGTGGATGAAATATATATTCAATGATGTGCATAAACTGATGAAATAGTAGTGTACCAGTGTTGAATACAAATGAACGGCAAAATACATATCATGTCCCATAGGAATCAACTTGCATTGATGTTAAACTGAGTCAGTTACTGTAGAAATGTTAGGATTCGCGTGCATCATTCACTGAATTTAGTTTTCTTTTTTTAAAATTTTTTATTAATGGTTGTTCAAAACATTACATAGTATTGTGGGGAGCGTCACAGGTTGGGGGGCCTGGCTTGAGGAAACAAAAGAGAAGGCCCTAGACACTCAGGATTGGAGATCCGCCCATTCTGGGATAAAGAGTTGCTGCACAGTGATTGCTTCCCACCTATTGAGAGGAGAAGCTTGGCCCAATGCACACAGCTCCACCTACTGGAAGAGAAATTAATTGAACTCTATTACTGCTGTATTATTATTATTATTTTTTATTTTTATTTTCTTCTTTTTCTTTCATTTTCATTTTTTTGTTGTTGTTCTTTAACTTTTTTAAAAGTTTTTATTTTTTTAAATTTTTAAATTTTATTATTTTTATGATTCTTTTAAATTTTAATTTTCATTTATTAATTATCATTATTATTTCTAAAAAAATTATTTCTTTCTTTATTTTCTATTTTTTTTCTTTTGTCTTTTCATTTCTTTTCAATTTTATTATTCTCCCTTCCTTGAATTCTACCTGCCTACTCTCATTCTCTTTAGTGACTTCTTCCCATCCCTACTACTATCTTTCCTCCCAAGCTTCAAATAAATTTATAAGAGTAGGCAGTAACTCAGCTGTCAAACAGAACAAGAAGTAACATTAGCAGCATAAAAAAGCAAGGATGAAAAGGAGTACAAACAATGAAGGACAGCCTAAATAATCAGGAGGACCTAGAATCATCAGAAAAATGGTCATATAAAGAACTCAAGGAATACCTTAGACTGATGGAATGGAACCTTAAAGAGGATACGAGACAGAATTTCCAAACAGTGAAAGAACACATTGAAAATGAATTACATAAACAGATAAAAGAAGAAGTTAAGCGTCTTAATCAGGAGATAGAGATTATAAAAAAAATCAAACAATAATTCTAGAAATGAAGGAAACGATAAACCAAATTAAAAACTCAATTGAGAGTATCACTAACAGAGTGGAGCAAGGAGAAGCCAGAACGTCAAATAATGAAGAAAAAATATATCATCTTGAAAGGAGTCTAGCCAACTCCGAAAAACTGGTAAAAATCATGAGAAAAACATCCAAGAGATATGGGATAACATAAAAAAAAACAAACTTATGAGTCATCTAGATAGAGGAAGATACAGAGATTCAAACCAAGGGAATGAGTAACCTGCTGAATGAAATAATTTTAGAAAACTTTCCAGAAATAAATAAGGAAACGGATATACAAATTGTAGATGCATACAGGACACCGAGCACACAAAATCACAGTAGACCAACGCCAAGACACATTGTTATGAAAATATCCAATAAACAGAACAAAGAGAAATTATTAAAAGCTACATGAGAAAGGAGGCAGATGACATTCAGGGGTAAACCAATAAGGTTAACAACAGATTTTTCATCACAGACGCTGAAAGCGAGAAGATCCTGGAACAATGTATTTCAAATACTGAAAGACAATGGATGCCAACCAATAATTCTGTATCCAGCAAAATAAGGCTTCAGGTACTACAACAAAATAAAAATATTTCATAATAAACAAAAGCTAAAAGAATTTGCAGCCAGAAAACCAGCATTGCAAAGTGTCTTGAGCAAAACACTACTTGAGGAAGAAATGAAAAACAACAACCAAAACTATCACTGGGAAGTGCCTCAGTAATAACAGAGGGCGGGGGAAAAGCTAATCATGGAGAAACAAACTAAATTAAAAAAAAATAAATAATCAAAATGGCTGGCAGTACAAACCATATATCAATAGTAACTCTAAACCTTAATGGTTAAACTCTCCAATAAAGCGACATAGGCTGGTAACTTGGATTAAAAAAACAAATCCAACAATATGTTGCCTCCAGGAGACACATCTGAATGGAAAAGACATACACAGGGTGAAGGTGAAAGGTTGGGAAAAAGTATACCATGCACACGGTTCTCGTAAGCAACCAGGGGTGGCCATCCTCACATAGAATAAAATCGACCTCAAGACTAACTTATTCAAAAGGGATAAGGATAGATATTATATACCGTTAAAAGGAATCATTCACCAACAAGACATAAAAATTATCAATATTTATGCACCAAATAATGGTGCTGCGACCTTCATAAAACAAATTCTCCTCAAGTTCTGGAATCAAATAGACAACAACACAATAATTATCGGTGACTTCAACACAGCTCTCTCACCATTGGACACATATTCCAAACAAAAGTTGAATTAAAAAAATATAGAATTCAATATCACAATCAATAACCTAGACTTAACTAAAATATATAGAATATACCAACCATCATCAAATGGATATACTTTTTTCAGCAGCACATGGATCCTTCTCAAAAATAGACCATATATTATGCCATAGGGCAACCCTCAGTAAATATAAAGGGGTGGAGATAGTACCATGCATTTTTTCTGACTATAATGGAATGAAACTGTAAATCAATGATAAAAGAAGGAAGAAAAAGTCCTACATCACATGGAAAATGAACGATATGTTACGGAATGATCAATGGGTTACAGAAGACATAAAGGTAGAAATCAAAAAATTCTTAGAGATAAACGAAAACACAGACACAACATATCGGATTCTATGGGACACAATGAAAGCAGTTTTAAGAGGGAAATTCATCGCCTAGTGGTCATTCCTCAAAAAAAAAAAAAAAAAAAAAGGAAAAACCAACAAATAAATGAGTCACAACACACGTTACAGAACTCCCTCCAGCACTCTGTCCCAGTTGAACTCCTTGTATTTTGTGAAGCAAAAACCATATTCCCAGTGCAGCAGCAAGAAGCACCACAAAATGTGAAGGATGACCAAATGTCTTCACAGTCCCCACCAGGAGACACTTAGCTTCCAGTGGCCATAGTTCACCTACAAAGAGAGAATTCAGCACTGCTGCCTCATGTTCATTGGAATATAAGAAACCATGTCTTCCAGGTCACATAGATGCAGACCCAGGTTTGATAGTCTCACTACAAAAGAAGCTAAAGCTCATGACAACAACATATATTTCAAGTGCCCAACCTCAGAGGCTGTTTCCCAAGAAGTCATAGGCCAGCAGAGCTCCATGCTGGTGGAGTGTTTACCC
This sequence comes from Callospermophilus lateralis, assembly GCF_048772815.1. Classification (NCBI taxonomy): domain Eukaryota; kingdom Metazoa; phylum Chordata; class Mammalia; order Rodentia; family Sciuridae; genus Callospermophilus; species Callospermophilus lateralis. The sequence goes on along the minus strand of NC_135316.1, from coordinate 11,763,298 downwards.
TGTCCCTTACTTTTGGAAACTCCTCTACCACCTCCAAGGTTGTGAACTCCCGAGCATATTCCATTCAGATACGTAATCACAGATTTTCACACTTTTCTCCTCTAATTGTGTCTTACTTGGGGCGTAGGTAATATCATGGCACTTCTCTGGATGTGAGTGGGAAGATTTTTGTGTAGCACTTGTTTACATATACATTGGAGTCATTTTCCAATTTTCCATTTGAAATACTGAATCCCTGACATTAACCCCTACCCTACTGGACTCTAACTAATAATCTTAATATGATGGTGAGAAATAACCCAAAAAGAATAGAAATACAAGCAGTTCACAGGAGGCATGGTGTGTAGTTGGAATTACCTTTTGCATTATATAGTGTAGGAGTTATAAATCTAGTCAATTTTTTGTTGAAATAACTCTACATGTGTTTTTAAAGTTAACAAATATGTGAATTCCTGTCTCCCTTTCTCTGTAGCCTATACGGTGCATGTATTTTTATATGCACATAGAAACTCCTATCTGGTATCACACGTACATACTTGTGAGGTGGCTGAATTGGCAGATACAAATTGTGAGAAGACATCACTCCTCCTAAACGCTGTTGGAACTGAAAATTCAACCTATGGGTGAGCTTCCAAGTTGAATAACATTATACATAAATCCATGTTCAGTAAAATGAATATTTTTGCATCTGTGGATTATATATATTTCATGATGAATTTCGATTGGCATATATATTGCTACTTTTTTTCTTTTATTGGTTGTTCAAAAGATTACAAAGCTCTTGACATATCATATTTCATACATTAGATTCAAGTGGGTTATGAACTCCCATTTTTACCCCAAATACAGATTGCAGAATCACATCGGTTACACATCCACATTTTTACATAATGCCCTATTAGTTTCTTTTGTAAACTGCTACCTTTCCAATACTCTACTATCCCCCCTCCTCTCTCCTCCCATCTTCTCTCTCTACCCCATCTACTCTAATTCATTTCTCTCCTTGTTTATTTCCCATTCCCCTCACAACCTTTTACATGTAATTTTGTGTAACAATGAGGGTCTCCTTCCATTACCATGCAATTTCCCTTTTCTCTCCCTTTCCCTTCCACCTCATATCTTTGTTTAATGTTAATCTTTTCTTCTTGCTCTTCCTCCCTGCTCTGTTCTTAGTTGCACTCATTATATCAAAGAAGACATTTGGTATTTGTTTTTTTGAATTGACTAGCGTCACTAAGCATAATCTGCTCTAGTACCATCCATTTTCCTGCAAATTCCATAATTTTGTCATTTTTTAGTGCTGTGTAATACTCCAGGGTGTATAGAAGTCACATTTTTTTTTTTTTTATCCATTCATCTACTGAAGGGCAACTGTGTTGGATCCACAGTGTAGCAATTGTGAATTGTGCTGCTATGAACATCGATGTGGCAGTATCCCTGTAGTATACTCTTTTAAGGTCTTAAGGGAATAGTCCAAAAAGGGCAATAGCTGGGTCATATTGTGGTTTCATTCCCAGCCTTCCCCAGAATCTCCATACTGCTTTCCAAACTGGCCGCACCAGTTTGCGGGAACAACTCTCCACACAGGCCTGGTTTGGTCCTTCTTCTCTACATTAAGAAGAGAAAGTCTAATTCAGACACAACCCTTCATCCTTAGAAGGTTGTTTCCCATGGAAGATGACTTTTGCTCTCTCAGGTCCTTCATTGCTGCCTACATCTACTTCAGGGATCAATTCTACATGGAACCTCAAAGGTTCTCAGCAGGTGGAAGATACCCTAAATTCCTGTATTGTAAGATGAACTCTGTACTGCTCTTCTGTAAAGTTAAATTGAGGGAACAGTGTATGGTTAGGGTTAATAACATGTTCGATTTGGGTTAGTAATCATTCTGCTGGATGAATAATGGTATTGGAAAACTGCCATAATTACAAGAATATACAGCTGAAATATAAGTATGAAAACAGAAATCTAGGTAAGATTTGAAGTCCACAAGGGCATTAGGCCCTTGTTTGGGATATTTAGCTTTTAATTACGTTCTGCAAATTTGTCTCAGATAAATCGATAATCAATGGCATAGGACCCTGGACCTTGGATGATTGATTGTAGAAGAGAACATCCACTCAAAATGGGATAGTCGGTAGGTTTAGGAAGAAGAGTGAGTATAAAATTTGGACCAAATGTTATTTAGCAATAGGGTTTTGGTTATAGAGTGAATGTAAATGTCAGCACATGTGAAGAGTCAGTCACAATGATGAACTGGAAAAAGTATAAGAAAGAAGATATCAATAGAGACAATACAAAATCAGACAATTATAATGTGAGTGATAGGATTAGACATTTTCAACAGGATTGAGATTGAATACATAATCTTAGGAAGAAACAAATAGGTACTCACCAATAGGAATGATATTTGAAAGCATTAGGCAACCTGAACATGGATGTTTTTAGTAATCCATGTTCACTTTCCATTTAGGATTTGGTACAATCATAAGTGTGACCTTTGCATTTGTGCCCCAAAAATTATTGTAATAAAATGTATATGTAGATCATGTGACATGATTATTTCTTCCACTATTACTGGGAGCAATATTTGAAGACATATAAATTAGTATTGGGGGTACAAAGTGGTGTACCCTGAATCAATGAATATAGAGATAATGCATGAATAGAACTTACTGTGAATAAATAATATAACTGGTTCCTCTTTAAATAATAGATTGAATTGATATCTGAAAATATATTAGAAATCATAAATTGACTAAAATCAGTCATTCCAACCAGTTATGTACCTAATGGTAATCTTAGGGTTATTGTTTATCATGATGTGTGTGTGAGTTTTGCTTCAAAAATGATAATGGAAATGGAAAATATTGTGTTTGGTAAGAAGTCTCATGAAAAGACCAGTCAAGAAATATGGAGGAATACGTGTGTTGCGAAGCAGGAAGTGATTGAAAGTGAAACAAATGCCTATAAATTTGCTAAATTTTGGATGAAATATATATCCTATAATGTGCATAAACTGATGAAATAGTAGTGTACCAGTATTGAATAAAAATGAATGTCAAAATATACGTCATGTACCATAGGTATCTACTTGCATTGATGTTAAAACTGGGTCAGTTACTGTAGAAATATTAGGATTCGCGTGCATCATTCACCGAAGTTAGTTTTCTTTTTTTTAAAATTTTTATTTATGATTTTTCAAAACATTACATAGTTCTTGATGTATCATATTTCACACTTTGATTCAAGTGGGTTATGAACTCCTATTTTTACCCCGTATACAGATTGCAGAATCAAATCAGTTACCCATCCATTGATTCACGTATTGCCTTACTAGTGTATGTTGTATTCTTCTGCCTTTCCTATCCTCTACTATTCCCCTCCCATCCCCTCTCCTCCCCTCTTCTCACTCTAATCCCGCTACTGTAATAAATTTTTCCCCCTTGTATTTTTTTTCCGTTTCCCCTCACTTCCTCTTGTATGTAATTTTTTATAACCCTGAGGGTCTCCTTCCATTTCCATGCAATTTCCCTTTTCTCTCACTTTCCCTCCCACCTCACATCCCTGTTAAATGTTAATTTTCTTCTCATGCTTTTCGTCCCTACTCTGTTCTTAGTTACTCTCCATATATTAAAGAAGATATTTGGGATTTGTTTGCTAGGGTTTGGCTAGCTTCACTTAGCATAATGTCCTCTAATGCCATACATTTCCCTGCAAATTCTATGATTTTGTCATTTTTTAATGCAGAGTAATACTCCGTTGTGAATAAATGCCATTTTTTTATCCATTCATCTATTGAAGGGCATCTAGGTTGGTTCCACAGTCTTGCTATTGTGAATTGTGGTGCTATGAACATCGATGTAGCAGTTTCCCTGTAGCATGCTGTTTTTAGGTCTTTAGGGAATAGAATGAGAAAGGGAATAGCTGGGTCAAATGGTGGTTCCATTCCCAGCTTTCCAAGAAATCTCCATACTGCTTTCCAAATTGGCTACAACAATTTGCAGTCCCACCAGTAATGTACAAGTGTACCTCTTTCCCCACATCCTCCCAAGCACTTGTGGTTGTTTGGCTTCATAAATGCTGCCAATCTTACTGGAGTGAGATGGTATCTTAGGGTGGTTTTGATTTGCATTTCTCTGATTGCTGGAGATGGTGAGCATTTTTTCATGTACTTGTTGATTGATTGTATATCCTCCTCTGAGAAGTGTCTGTTCAGATCCTTGGCCCATTTGTTGATTGGGTTATTTGTTATCTTATTGTCTAATTTTTTGAGTTCTTTGTATATTCTGGATATTAGGGCTCTATCTGAAGTGTGAGGAATAAATATTTGTTTCCAGGATGTAGGCTCCCTATTTACCTCTCTTATTGTTTCTCTTGCTGCAAAAAACCTTTTTAGTTTGAGTAAGTCCCATTTGTTGATTCTAGTTATTAACTCTTGTGCTATGGGTGTCCTTTTGAGGAATTTGGAGCCCGACACCACAGTATGTAGATCGTAGCCAATTTTTCTTCTATAAGACGCCATGTCTCTGATTTGATATAAAGCTCCTTGATCCATTTTGATATAACTTTTGTGCATGGCGAGAGAAAGGGATTCAGTTTCATTTTGTTACATATGGATTTCCAGTTTTCCCAGCACCATTTGTTGAAGATGCTATCCTTCCTCCATTGCATGCTTTTAGCTCCTTTATCAAATATAAGACAGTTGTAGCTTTCTGGATTAGTCTCTGTGTCCTGCATTCTGTACCATTGGTCCACCTGCCTGTTTTGGTACCAGTACCATGCTGTTTTTTTTACTATTGCTCTGTAATATAGTTTGAAATCTGGTATCGCTATACCGCCTGATTCACACTTCCTGCTTAGAAAAGCTTTTGCTATTCTGGGTCTTTTATTTTTCCATATGAATTTCATGATTGCTTTCTCTATTTCTACAAGAAATGCCATTGGGATTTTGATTGGCATTGCGTTAAACCTATAGAGAACTTTTGGTAATATCACCATTTTGATGATGTTAGTTCTGCCTATGCATGAACAGGGTATTTTTTTCCATCTTCTAAGGTCTTATTCTACTTCTCTTTTTAGGGTTCTGTAGTTTGCATTGTATTAATCTTTCACCTCTTTTGTTAGGTTGATTCCCAAGTATTTTTTTTTTTTGAGAATATGTGAATGGAGTGTTTTTCCTCATTTCTGTTTCAGAAGTTTTGTCACTGATATACAGAATGCTTTTGATTTATGCATGTTGATTTTATATCCTGCCACATTGCTGAATTCATTTACTAGTTCTAGTAGTTTTTTTGTAAACCTTTTTGGGTTTTCTATATATACAATCATGTCATCTGCAAATAGTGATATTTTAAGTTCTTCTTTTCCTATTTTTATGCCTTTAATTTCTTTCATCTGTCTAATTACTCTGGCCAGTGTTTCAAAAACTATATTGAATAGAAGTGGTGATAGAGGACATCCCTGTCTTGTTCCAGATTTTAGAGGGAATGCCTTCAATTTTTCTCCATTCAGCATGATACTAGCCTGAGGGTTAGCATAGATAGCTTTTACAGTGTCGAGGTAAGTTCCTGTTATCCCTAGTTTTTCTAATGTTTTGAACATAAAGGGATGCTGTACTTCGTCGAATGATTTTTCTGCATCTATCGAGATGATCATATGGTTCTTATCTTTAAGTATATTTATGTTGTGAATAACATTTATTGATTTCCGTATATTGAACCGTCCTTGCATCTCAGGGATGAATCTTACCTGATCATGATGCACAATTTTTTTGATGTGCCTTTGTATCCAATTCGCCAGAATTTAATTGAGGTTTTTTGCATCTAGGTTCATCAGAGATATTGGTCTGTAGTTTTCTTTCTTTGAGGTGTCTTTGTCTGGTTTTGGAATCAGAGTGATGTTGGCCTCATAGAATGAATTTGGCAGAGCTCCCTCTTTTTCTATTTCCTAAAATATCTTGAAAATTATTGGTATTAATTCTTATTTAAAGGTCTTATAAAACTCCGCTGTATACCCATCTGAACCTGGGCTTTTCTTGGTTGGTAGTCTTTTGATTGCTTCTTCTATTTTATCCATTGATATTGGTCTGTTTAAATTGCGTGTATCCTCCTGACTCAGTCTGTGCAAATCATATGACTTAAGAAATTTATCAATGTCTTCACTATTTTCTATTTTATTGGAATATAGATTTTCAAAATAATTTTTAATTGTCTTCTGTATTTCTGTAGCATCTGTTATGATATTGCCTTTTGGATCCCATATGTCAGTATTTTGAGTTCTCTCTTTCTTCGCTTAAATCCAAAACACTCCCACATGACACTCATCTTCTTCCATATAGACACTCATCATACCCTGTGGCTGGAGGTTTCCATGAGAGGCAAGGCCAAGAAAGTGTCCAAAATAAGCTCACTTGCCCCTCATTTGCCTAGAATCATGGTGGCCTGGGTACTCTTCCTTTGAACCAGGAGTGATCAAATATTCCTGCTGGTAAAGTGTTCTGCTTCTCCAATTTGAGGCCTACTAGCTGTCAGGTATAGATTCTTTATGTGATTTGGAGACATGAGAAAACCCAAGCACCTATGGGATAGCCTCTGCAGGGATTTGAAGAATGCATTTGACCCAAAGGATCCCTATTCTCACTTGATGTAGGTCAGGAACCCAACCTAAGAAGGCAAAAAAATTCATCCACAATGACTGCTCTTTTGGCCATTTTGGTTTTGGAAGCACATGGGATTTTTATTTAGATCTATCAGGTGCTGAGAATTTAAGCCAAAACCTCACACAAGGACAAGAGGCTGATTCAAGCACATCCCATTCCAAAGCAATTAAGTAAAGAGCCACAGGTGATGCCCATTCATTTTCATATGAAAACAGTTTTCTTCAGGCTTCACAAATGGGTGGCCTGAGGTAAAGACCTTCTTGACATTGAGGGTAATAGAAACATAAGTAAGCAAATGGCCCAAAGCAGGGTTTCTCCACTAAGACTTTCCTGGTCACACTGATATCTGAGTTTTCTGAGATGCTCCCATTCCCTTCAGCTATCAGTACATGGCCATGTCACAGAACCTTGTGGTGGTACATATGTTGGACACAAAACCATGAGCCTATTCAGGAGAGTGGCCAGAATTCACGAAGAAACAGGAACTTAGGAAGATAGTAGGTATTTCCCATCCATAAGGCAAGCCACTCTCCATTCTTAAATTGGGCAGGATGAACGCTGGGACACTTTATATTAGACAGGACACAACCATTGATGCATTCGCTTTTCAAAGGTCTACAACCACGGATACAGTGGGATACACAAACAAAGAAACACTCGCCATGTCAAATGACTTATTAAAAACAGTCCACTCCAAACCAAACAAACTGCCTTTCCTACCTATTCTCATAACATGAGACGAAACCAAACTCACACCCACACCCACAAAGGCACCTCCTTTACCCAAGTAGGTCTGTGACTATCCAGAGTGTCCTCAGACTGATTGGCCATACTATGTTCCCACGAAATGGCCTGTCCTGTCTCAGATCTGGTCTTCATTACCAACTCTGTAAAGTTGTCAGGAGCCATCAGGGAGTCACTACCTGCTTTCTCAGGAAGGCCCCTCTTCAGAGCTTTCCTGGCATTTAACCATCCACAGATCAGTATTTACCAAGAAAGACTGACTCTGTCCTTGGTAAATCCAAACAAGTGAACCCAATGGGACTGGGACTGGGACTGGCTCTGGGTGCTTGGCTTCCTGGATCCCGAGTTCAGCGAATTGCATCAACAAAGAAGTGAGGTAGGTCAATTCCTTCAGGAACTGAAAGAGGTCACTGCCTTGGTAACCACTTTGTCCTAACAGATGCTTCGAAGGTTCCCATGAGATGGAGGTTACCCCTACATCCTGTGACACATTCAGAAGTTAGAATTGTATATCGACCATAGGCACCCGGGAACTGCTCTCCACACAGGCCTTGTTTGGTCCATCTTCTCTACAATAAGAAGAAAGAGACTGATTCAGACACATCAATTCATCCTGAACTGGTTGTTTTCCGTGGAAGATGACTATTGATCTCTCAGGTCCTACATAGCTGCCTACATCTTCTCCAAGGATCATTTCTTCATGGATCGTTGAGTTTCTCAGCAGGTGAAAGATCAGCTACATTACTATATTGTAAGACCAACTCTGTCCCTGCTCTCCTGTAAGTTATATTAAGGGAAGAGTGTATGGTTAGGTTCAATAATAGCATCAATTTGGGTTAGGAATCATTCTGCGGGATGAATAATGGTATTGGTAACCTGCGATATTTACAAGTGTATATAGGTGAAATATAAGTATGAAAGGAGAAATATGGTAAGATTTGAAGCCCAGAAGGGCATTGGGCCCTTGAGTGGGATACTTAGCTTTGAATTATGTCCTGCACAGTTGTCTCAGATAAATCAATATACAATGGCATAGGACCTTGTAACTTGGATGATTGAATGTTGAACAGAACATCCAGTCAAAAAGCAATAGTCGATAGGATTTGGAATGTATTCGGTAGGCGTAGAAGAAGAGTGAGTATAGAATTTGGGCAAAAAGTTCTTAACAATAGGGTTTCGGGTAGAGAGTGAAGGTGAATGTCAGCACATGTGAAGAGTCAGTCGCAATGATGAACTGGGGAAAACATGTATGAAAGCAGATATAAATAGAGACATTAGGAAATCAAGTAAAGTATAAAGTGAGTTATAGGATTATACATTTTCAACAGGCTGGAGCTTGAATTTATAATCTTAGGAAGAAACAAATATGTAGTCACAAATAAAATTGACATTTGAGAACATTAGGCAACATGGATGATTTTAGTAATCCATGTTCACTTCCCATTTAGGCTTTTATACAATTGTACATGTGACCTTTGCTTTTTGTGTCCAGAATATTTCTGTGATAAAATGTATATGCAAATCTGGTGACATGAGTATTTCTTCCACCATTTCTGGGAGCAATATTTTGAAGACGTATAAATTAGAATGGGGGTAAAAATAGGCGTACCCTGTGTCTATGAATATAGATATAATGCAAGAACACACCATTCTGTGAATAAACAATATAACTGGTTCCACTTTAAATAATGGATTGAATAGATATCTGAAAATATATAAGAAATGTTATATTGATATACAATCATTCATTCCAACCAGTTATATATCTAATGGTCATCTTAGGGTTATGGTTTATCATGAAGGGTGTGTGAGATTTGTTTCAAAATGATTATGGAAATCGATTATAATGTATTTGGAAAGAAGTCTCATTAAAAGACCGGTCAAGAAACATAGAGAAATACATGTGTTCTGGAGAAGAAAGTGATTAAAAGTGAAACAAATGCCTATAAATTTGCTAACTAGTGGATGAAATATGTATCCTATGATGTGCAAAAACTGAAGTAATAGTCAGGTACCACTGTTGAATAAAAATGAACATCAAAAGATGCATCATGTCCCATAGGAATCTACTTGCATTGATGTTATACTGGGTCAGTAACTGTAGAAATATTAGGATTTGTATGCACCTTTCACTGAAGTTAGTTTTCAGTACTACGAAACAAATATATATTTCAGGTGGATGAATATTTCTGAGAATAATGTTGTGAAAAGTTGATTATTAATCCACATACATGAACATGAATGAATTTAGGGAGTGTATATAAGACACATACATTTCATATTTTGAAAATTCTGAAGAGTGTGTGTGTATATATATATATATATATTTATATATATATATATATACACCAAAAAAAAAAAAACAACCACAGACAATAAACATACCAATACATATGCCAAACGAAATTCACCATGAAATATATATCATCCACAGATCCAAAAACATTCATTTCCCTGAACATGGATTTATGTATAATGTTGTTCTACTAGGAAGCTCACCAATAGCTTGAAATTTCAGTTCCAACAGCTTTTAGGAGGAGTGATCTGTTCTCACAATTTGTAACTGCCAAGTCAGGCTCCTCACAAAAATGTACTTGTGATATCATGTAGGATTCTATATGTGCATATAAAAATACATGTGCTGAATAGGCTACAGAGAAAGGGTGACAGGAATACACATTTTTTTTTAACTTTAAAAACACATGGAGAACTATTTCAATTAAAAATTGACTAGATTAATAACACCTACCATTTATCTTGCAAAAGGCAAGTCCAATATACACCATGCCTCCTCTGAACTGCTTGTATTTCAATTTTGTTTCGGTTATTTTTCTACATCATATTAGTATTAGTAGTTAGAGTCTCGTAGGGTATGGGTTATTGTGAGGGATATAGTATTTTGAATGGAAAATTGGAAAATGAATCCAATGAGTATGCATATATGTGGTATACAATAATCTTCCCACTTTCATCCAGAACAATGCCTTGACATTACCTTCGCCCCAAGTAAGACACAATTAGAGGAGTAGAGTTAAAAAATCTGTGAATACATATCTGGGATCGAAAATGCTCAGGAGTTCACAAACTTGGATGTGGTAGAGGAGTTTCCAAATGTAAAGGACAGGGTTAATCTCCCAACCTGATCTTTCAATAAAATTGGGAGTCATCTTGCCACACAGCTATGAAAAGATAATTTTTTCTTTACTATAAATTAGTGCAAATTCCGAACCTACTTGGAATTCCTGCCAATGATTTGAACTCACCCATATCTGGCTTTCTGACCAGATTGCAGCTCTCTCTGAAACTTTAGTGACACCTCATAAATATTGGCCTTCCCTGGCCAGACAAAGACCCTCTCTAGGCTCTAATGGTCCTGATAATTTTTGATGCTGGGGCCAGCAAATAAAAAATGTAAACTACAATTAGTGTGATGCTTGTCAAAGTTCTGTTTTCTGTAACTCCCCTTTTGTGTAACTTTCTGGGGTATAAAGCTGGGCTGTAGGAAAGGTGGGGATGCTGTCTTGTTTCCGCTGTTTGAGAGGGAGAGGCAGCCCACCCGGATGAAATAATAAGCTTTTATTAATTTGATTTTAATTGGAGTCAGTGGTCTTTTCTTGCATCCTGGTCTAATATTTTAGAGTTCCCCAGTGAGATGACCCGACCAGATCACAAGACCAGACTCCTGGAAATTCTGAAGCTGGCCTTTCCTCCAAGGCTCCGGGCTGGAGAGCCATGTTCAAAGGCCTTGGAGTGAGCCTTCAGTCCGGCGATCACTGCCGTGAACCATTACACTATTACTATTAGCAAGCACCTGGTGAAGGAGGCCTCCATAGGTAAGTGGCATCTTTATAACATCTGATAACCGGTTAAGGGAGATCTCTTCTGATGACAGAGAGGTGGTATGGGGAGGCTCACATATACGCCTGTCCGGGACAGTAACAAGAATCATTCTGTCCTCTGTTCTGTTCTGTAGGGAAATCCTCTGAAAGGGTAGAGAGGTGCCAACGGGCACGCAGGAGCTCCTTCCCCGGAGCTTTAGCAAGACGTTGTATTGCTCCTTTGTTTTTCTGTTTCTTCACCGGTTTTCTGTTTCTTTGTGTTTTTTTCTGTGTTCTGTATGTTTTTGGTTTGTTTGTTTTTGTGCGTTTTGTTGTGTGATTTCTGTGGTAAAAACTTAATGATATTGGAGGTGAAAATGGGTAATAAAGCAAGTAAGCCTGACACCCCTTTGGACTGTGTTTTAAGAAACTGTGATGAACTTCCCCCCCTTTGTTAAGCAGGATGAGAGAAGCCCCTAGCTGGTTGCCTGGAGCACACCCACTGCAGAGGGCAATGCCTGCTGGTGACCTAAGAACTGAGTATCTCTTAGGTGAAAAAGTGAAACTCCTTTAAAACCTCTTGTCCCTCCAGATCAAGAGAGTCACAACCTTTGGGCAGAGTCCCCTGTGTTTCTCCTTTGTTAGCAAAGCAGTAAACCTCCCTTCTTCTTTTTCTCAAACACTGTCCTCATTATTAAATTGGTATTAATTGGCTTCAACGTCAGGAACCAAAATTTAAGTTACAAATTTTGATACCCTCCCCCCGACCCCGGGAATTTTTGAGAGCTGACTACTGAAATATTAGGAGATGGAGCGTGCTCGGGGTGGAACTGAACCAGAGGAGCTAATCCTGTAAGTAAAAGGAGGGACTGAGGGACTCCCAGCAGCTGCCAAAGCCCTGTTGCTTCAGAGAATTCCCTCCTTCCTTCCCTGCACTGTAAGAATTATGCCACCTCTGTCTTATTAAAAAAGAGAATAAGAAAAAGGGGACACTAAATGCAGTAAAGTCACCACGGAGACCCTTGATTTCACATTTCAGGTTGCTCCTCTGTGAAAACATCTGATCCCCTTGTGGGGACATCTATCGTGCTACAGGTGTAGGAGATTTTTCTCTTATCTGTTATGTTTTAAAGGCTTCCGTCTGTCAGCCATAGTCTGGAGCTCCTTTCTGTCTGTCTTGTTTCTTTGTTTCTGGCCCTTAAAGACATGTGCAATAATGTGTTCATATTATAAATTGCTTCTTGGGAATGATCTTAGCTCAATGTGTGTCTAAATGATGACGTTTTATTGTAACAATCTGGTATCTGAATGGGTTTTTGAAGCATTGTACAATCTTGCAGTTAAAAGTCGGGTTCAGATAATTGTTTAGTTTATGATTTCAGATAATTCATGCCAGAGAACTTAAATACTTAGGATGGAAAACTAAAGAACTCTATTTCCAAGTTGGCAAGTAACTTCTCAAACATTCAGTCTTATTTTTCACCAGTTTTGAATTGGGTAGACTGGGAAAATATCACAGTGTGTACCAGTGCATTAATTTGGAAAAGGATAGTAAATCATAGTATGGTATCTGTTGACAGAACAAGATGTAAAGATATAAAATTTTGTGAATTGTAACTTAAAATTGTACCATAATTTTCAACATCCAAACTTGAAAATTATGGTTAAAATGCCTTAGGCCTGAGGTGTCTGCTCATAATAGCAGTTTTTCCCTGCTCCTTCCAGACCTCAGCCATGCCTTATGTTGATATGCAAATGAAAGAAGCCTACTAGCTCAGTAGGAGACTGATCTGAGGCCTAAGGGAGGGGGGAGAAAAAATTACATTGTATGGTATTTACTAATAACTGCCCAGTCACTTTTTCTAGGACTCTTATTTTTATCCTTAGATTTTGTATTTTTTTTTAACTCATGATTTTTATTCTACAGACCTAGGTTAAAGTTTTTCTGATCAGTTCTATCTTTCACCAACAGTGGAGTTTTTGAAACATTGCAATGGAGATTTCACCTGTGAAAAGCTACAAGGCCTTTACTATAATTATGTGTGCACACTCTTGTTATGTGTTGTATGTGTATATATACATATGTCCGTATATCATGTATATTATATACAAATTAACATACATAAGGAGCGCTCATAAAAAAAGGAGCACTCAGAAAAACAAATTTTAAAAAGCGGATCCAAAGATCTTTAATTCACGTGATTTAAATTGTTCATTTTAAATTGGATAAGCAGATAAAAATAAATGTCTTTAAATTTAAGCTTACATGTTTTTCTAGGTGTTCAAAAATCTAATAAAATATTAATGTCGACAAAAGGTCTAATATGCCTTGGTTCTAGGACTTTTCCTTAAAAAAAATGGTCTACACTGTTCAATACTTTTGTCTAATATTTTGATAAATAAGTAAATTAAATTTGATATGGGATTACTCATTCATGAGTACTCTTGTTAGATATCTGATTGATTTACTATGGTCTGTATAAGTTTGTTCTTAAGTCTGTATAAGATTGTATAAATCAGTCATGTGTAAAAGACACAAAAATTTCTTAAAACATAAGTTTACCAATAACATTGTGTTTATTAAGTTTTATTTTTCTAGAGCAAGCAACCATAAATATTAAACAACTGATTAAATACGATCTGTTATTTTAGAGCACTGTACTGCCATTTCTTTAAAAGCTAAACTTGGTTAATGTAGAAACATCAATGCAATTGTGATGCTATTAATGTGCTCATGTCTTCCAGGAATACAAGTCTCTAAGGTAGAAACTTTAAAAGAGCATTATGTGAAGCTGGTGTTCTGAAGTTGTATGGAAAAAAAATATACTGGGGATTTATTTACCTTTTATCAATAAGATATGTAAACTTTTTTGTTACTTTTTACATTGGGGAACAATTTAAATGTATTTTTATGTTAATGAGAGCCTTAGCTATGAAAAGGATAAAACTTTCAGCGTTTATTTTATTCATGTTTTAAATGTTATATTATATGGTGTTAGCTAATGTTCATGTGACCTCAAACAATTAATGTTAACTTTGTAAACTGATATTTAAAAACAAAGATCATATTTATAACTAAAACACTTAAGATTTATAAAGAGCCCTGCCTTACTTGAGATAAGGCTCTGTGTCCCTACTTACTACATGTGAGAATGACTACGAAAGCAGTGGGTCAGATGTTATTTCATTTAAAGTTATGTTCAAAAGTTCTTTTTTTTTTCCTATCAAGATTACTAGGATCTCAAACAAGAAATATAATAAAAAACTCAGCCTAAAAATTCAGGGTAGCTATTACACGAACTATGTATATTTACTCTTGCTAATTTTATTTTGTAATTTCCTTACAAGTGATCTAAAGATTCCCTGTTAGTGTTTTACAGAAGTGTTGCTTTAAGAACACAATATGGGTTAATTAAAGATAATAAGTCATCACCAAAAGACAGACAGAAAAATACAGATCCCATTTAATAAAAAGATAAATAATTTTAAATTACAGACATTAAAGCCCAGTACTCTTAATATAAGGCTGTTAAAATTTATTTGCTGGATGTTTAAGATTAGGATTTAAAATTAAAGTTAAATAAAAAGGGCCAAGAAAACCAATATTTGATTCTTGCCCTCTGAGTCAGTCTGTATCCAGGGAGCAGGGGACTTCTCTAAAGAGCTTTGCAACTCTGAGCCACATAACCTCCTGATTAAGGAGATTAATGAGACCACTGGAGAACAGAAAGCCAATCAGTGCATTTTCTATGAAGAAGACAGTCATCAGAGAAGGGAGACATCCCTGATGCTTCCGAGGGAAGCCACATGGTCAAGCAAGACCTGGACACACCTAGCAAAAATGGCACTAGCAGAACTGAGAAGCTGCTCTCAAGTTTCCCCAGGAATGACTCCCATAAAAGCTCAGCTGACTGTTCATAATAGATAGTAACAAAAGTCAGTTTGACTGCTTCATCTTAAACATTTAGCAAAGACAGTTAAACACAAAATACAGCCATTCCTGGGCATTTTAAATAATAATAGTAATAATAATATTTTAAGGTATACACTTTATGTTAGGCTCCCAAAATAAATAAGACTGGAGGCTACAAAGAAGGGTTCTCAGACAGGAATGCCTGATAACTATAAAAAGAGACTATCAAGAGTAGCTGCCAGAGGCAGAAGTTTTTAGTTTAAGGCCTACAGATATTCCTAACCTACACAGGTAACCTTGGTGTTTGCTAGTACAATTATCCAGCCTTGAGTAACAGAATTAAGGGTTTCTCTATTAGACACAGGGGTCATACTAGTAAAAGGATTTTGCAAGATCAGATGACATTAAATTATTAAACTGTATTTTATGGGGAGGGACAACTGTAACCCTAAATGTTAAATATTAAGATGACAGTCCTGATAACTGGGAATATTTAAGACTGGTGAGGGAACTTCTATACAGTGACATGTTCCAGCTGCTGCAACATTTATTCAGTACTCATGGTTTTTGTTTCTCTCAGAGAAGAACCCATCCCCAGATGACTTTACAACCTGTACTTCCCCAACCAGACTTCAAACCGAACTGACTTCTAAAAGGCAACTCATGTCTCTCAGGCCATATCCCCTCACGTCACCCTCTCTCAGCTCAGAAGAAGTCAAAATGAGTGACACCTCGCTTCTTACTACAATGGAGCCAAAAATAAATAGACTATCAATATAAGTCAGTAATTAAGTCAGTAAAATCAGGGAGACCGGTTTTGGGTGAGTTAAAAAAAATAGGGAGACTGTTACCTGAGGGATTAAATTTCCCTCAGTGCTCTTCCCCTACCCTATCAAAGATTTGAAAGGGACACATTAGAAAATGGGGGAATGATAGACCCAACCTGATCTTTTATTTAAATTGGGAGCCATCTTGCCACAAAGCCATGAAAAGATAATTTTGGCTTAACTATAAATTACAGCAAATTCTGAACCTGCTTTGAATGCCTGGCCATGCCTTGAACTCACCCATGCATGGCTCTCTGACCAGATAACAGCCCTCTCTGAAACTTTATTTACACCTCATAAATATTGGCCTTCCCTGGCCAGACTACACTCTCTGAGGCTCTAATGGTCCTCATAAATTCTGATGTTGGGGCCAGCAAAAAAAAAAATGTAAACTATCATTAGTGTGATGCTTGTCAGAGTTCTGTTATCTGTAACCACCCTTTTGTGTAACATTCTGCGCTATAAAGCCATTCTGTAGAAAAGGTGGGGTTGCTCTTTTGTTTCCGCCGTTTTGGGAGGGAGACACAGCCTGGGCGGTGGAAATAATAAGTTTGCTTTAATTTGATTTTAATTGGAGTCAGTGGTCTTTTCTTGCGTCCTGGTCTAAAAGGTAAACACTCCACCAACATGGAGCTCTGCCCGCCTAAAGACTACTTGAGAAACTGCCTCTGAGGATGGGCACTTGACATATATATTGTTGTCAGGAGCTTTAGCTTCCATTCTAATGAGACCATCAAAGCTGGGTCTGCATCTATGTGACCTGGAGGACATTGTTTCTTATTTTCCAAATAACATGAGGCAGCAGTGCTGACTTCTCACTTTGTAGGTAAACTGTGGCCACTGAAAGCTAAGTTTCTCTGCATTTGTACTGTGAAGCCATTTGGTCATCCTCCACTTTTCATGGAGTTTCTTGCTGTTGCACTGTGAGTTTGGTATTTGCTTCACGAAATACAAGGAGTTCAACTGGGACACAGTGATGGAGGGAGTCCTGTCACGTGTGGTGGGTCAGGGTCTGCAGGAGAATGCACCAACCAGGCTTCTATTCCACATAGCTTGCCCCCTTAACCATAGCAACCTGATTATGAACATTGCCCTGAAACATCTCCATATAACAAGATGCCTTTTATGGAGAGGATTCAGACATATATGTGATTCCTGTCTGCACCATGTCAGCCACAAGCCATTTGGAAGTCAATGACAGATCCACATGACTTGACCAGAGATGCTTTATCACACACTTGCACATCACAGCTCTGGGCCCACTACTCAGCAGGCTCCAACATACTGGTATCTCTGTTATACACCATTTTCATGAAACCCAGTCAATCAAGGCACTGTCTGGTACCCTCATGAACAGCAACAGGACATCCAAAGATTCTCCAGGGCCACCTGGTCATGGGAATTTCAAAAATTTTATGGTATTTATCTAGCCATTTTTCAAGCATGAATTTGGAGAAACTGTGGGTTTCAATTCATTCAGGAACCATTAAATTTTGAGGAAGCACATTTCAAGGAAAGCTCTGGTGAACTCTCAGAGGCAAGGCTTCCCAAAGAGTGGCCAAAAGAACACATGAAGCCAGGCCCATTGAGGTCTCCAATGTAAGGTCCATGTATGTTTTGACTCTCAACTATGGCTGCCAATCTTTCAGAATAAAATCATGTGATATCCAGGCTGAGTTTGACAGTACTCTTTGGAAAGCCACCCTTTTCTATATCTCAGTTTTCAAGGGTGAATCTCATGCATGGCCACCTAAAATCCCAACACAATTCATGGCAATACTTCTCTGAGGTCAGTTCCATTACTCAGTCTCTATGGGAAATCACACCATAGTTCAAGCTCAGGTGGACCCAGGCATCTTTACCAACTACCACAAAGCTGACCACAATTAAAACCAAAACACTCCCACATGGCCCTCATCTTCTTCCACATATACACTCATCATAACCTCTGGCTGGAGGTTTCCATGAGGGGCGCAGCCCAAGACACTGTCCAAAATAAGCACACTTGCGCCTCATTTGCCTAAAGTCAGGGTGGCCTGGACACCCTTCCTGTGAACAAAGAGTGATCAATTAGTCCTGCTCTATAACTGCTCCACTTCTCCAATTTGAAGCCTACTGACTGTCTGGTATAGATTCTTCATGAGAATTTGTGTCATGAGAAAACTCAAGCACCTATCGGCTAGCCTCTGCAGGGCTTTGAAGAACTCATTTGACCCAAAGGATCCCTATTTTCACTTGAAGGAGGTCAGGAAGGATGGCGAGACACTTCATCCACAAAGACTGCTCTTTTGGCCATTTTGGTTTTGAATGCACACTTGGAAATTTTCTTTAGATGCATCAGATGCTGACAATCTAAGCCACTGCCTCACAAAGGGCCAAGAGGCTGATTCAGCCACATCTCTTTCCAAAGCAATTAAGCAAAGAGCCACAGGTGATGCCCATTCATTTCCATTTGTAAACCGTTTTCTTCAGGCTTCACAAAGGGGTGGCCTAAGGCAAAGCCCTTCCTGACATTCAGGACAACAGAACAATAGGTAAGCAAAAAGCCCAAAGCAGTGTTTCTCCACTGAGACTTTACTGGTCACACAGAATTCTGAGTTTTTGAGATGCTCCCATTCCCTTCAGCTATTAAGTACATGCCCATGTCAGAGAGCTTGTAGGTGGTGCATATGTTGAAAACAAAACCATGAGGCTATTCTGGAGAGTGGCCCGTATTCAACAAGAAGAGAGGAACTTAGGAAGGTAGTAGGTGTTGCCCATCCATAAGGCAAGCCACTCTCCATTCTTGAATTGGGCAGGATGAATGCTGGGAAGCTTTCTACTAGACAGGACACAACCATTGATGCATTCTCTTTTCAAATGTCTATAACCATGGATACAGTGGGATACACAGACATAGAAACACTCATGATGTCAAACAAATTTCTAGAAACATTCCACTCCAAACAAACAAACCGACTTATTCTCAGAACATGAGACTAAACAACAAACTCATAGGGACACCCACAACAGCACATCCTTCCCCCAAGTATGTCTGTGACTATCCTCAGTGTCCTCTGACTGGTGGGCCATACTATGTTCCCCGAAATGGCCTGTTCTGTCTCAGATCTGGTCTTCTTTGCCAACTCTTTGAAGTTGTCAGGACCCCTGGTTGAGCCACTACCTGCTTTCTCAGAAAAGGCTTCTATTCAGACCTCTCCTGGCATTTGGCCATCATCACGTAAGTAGGTACCAAGAAAGACTGACTCTGTCCTTGATAAATCCAAACAATTGAGACCACTGGGACTGGGACTGGGACTTCTCTGGGTGCCTGGCAGTTAATAACCAAGGAAGTGTGGTAGGTGACTTCCTTCAGGAACTGAATGAGGTCACTGCCTTGGCAACCACTTTGTACTAACAGTTGCTTCCAAGGGTCCCATGAGATGGAGTCTGCCCCTACTTCCTGTGACACTTACACAAGTTAGAATGGTATATCAACCACAGGCACCCAGGAACAGCTCTCCACACAGGCCTGGTTTGGTCCATTTAATCTACATTAAGAAGAGAGAGGCTGATTCAGTCACATTCTTTCATCCTGACCAGGTTGTTTGACATGGAAGTTGACTTTTGCTCTCTCACATGCTTCATAGGTGCCTACATCTTCTTCAGGGATGATTTCTGCATGGAACTTTGAGGTTCTCAGCAGGTGGAAGATCGCCTACATTCCTGTATTGTAAGATCAACAATTTCCCTGTTCTTCTGTAAAGTTAGATTGAGGGAAGAGTGTATGGTTAAGGTTAATAACAGGTTCGATTTCGATTAGGAATCATTTTGCAGGATAAATAATGGTATTGGAAATCTGTGATATTTACATGAATATGCACGTGAAATAAAAGTATGAAAACAGAAATCTAGGTAAGATTTGAAGTCCATAAGGGCATTGGGTGGCCTGGACACCCATCCTTTGAAGCAGGAATGATCAAATAGCCCTGCTGCTAATATTGCTCTTCTTCTCCAATTTGAGGCCTACTGACTGTCAGGTATATATTCTTAATGTGATTTGGAGACATGAGAAAACCCAAGCACCTACGGGCTAGCCTCTTCAGGTCTTTGAAGAACGCACTTGACTCAAAGGATTGCTATTCTCACTTTAAGGTAGTCAGGAACTGAAAAGGTCATCGAACGTTGGAGGAAAAGACCAACAAGAAACTGTCTCATGCCAAAAGAAGTGGTTTATTGGGGGTCCAGCATCTGGGGCTCAGAGCTCACTCCAGAGGATGAAAGAAAAAAGAGCCCTGAGAACAACTTGAGCAGAGTTTATATACATTCTTTAGAGAGGGCAGGGACTTTACATACATCATAGCCTCCTTTAGGAAATCATCATATGCCGCAGGAAAATCAAATAGCAACTCTAAAACAAGATTAGCACATCCATTGGCGGGAACAGGTCGGGCAGGGGGTGATTGGTTAGCCCTGATAAGGGGTATACATTTAAACTGGTTGGTTGAAGCCCTGAGATGTATACGTGCTGAGCTGCAGGGTTTCTGGGAAGGGGTTGTTTAGCTACTAGGTGGTAAGGGAAGATTTCAACACACATCTAATGGGCAGTTCTGGGAATTGTCTTAACTGACACAGGAATTTCAGTTTCTGAGTGCAGCTTGGAAACTTTACAAAACCTGTTTCTTTACGTTTCAATTTAAATTTCTTTTATTCTTTCATTTTCCACTCCTTTTTCTGACTACTTTTAATCTTAAAAGTAATGAATTAAAATTATTGCGGGTTCTCAGATTCTATTTCTGCCAGTGGATAGTATTTTTATCTGATTACCATGAGTTCTTTCCTGCCCAATCTGAACCTGGAGAAAGAAAACTATTCAGTTTAGCAAACAAGGTCCCACAGTTAGTAACACCATAAGGATGATCAGGGGTCCAGCTAAGTCTGATAAAAGTTTAGTTAACCAGGGGGACTGGGTAAACCATGACTCAAAACACCCTTGTTGAATCTCCCTTTCTCTCTGGTGCTCTTCAAGGCATTTTCTCAATTTACTCATGGATTTTTTAAAACTCCACTATGGTCAGCATAAAAACAACATTCTTCTCTCAGTGCAGCACAGATGCCCCCCTCCCTCATGAAGATGACGTCTAATCCTTGCCTTTTCTGTAAAACAACTTCAGAGAGAGAGTTTAAGGATTCCTGCAAAACTGTGATGGAGGTCTCTAACATTTTCAAGTCTTGATCTATTTCTGTTTCTAATCGGGCCATTTGTTGTGACCCACGGATCATAGCAGGTGTTCCCGTACCCACTCCTGCAGCAACTCCTATACCCAGTAGGATGGCTAGAGTAAGAGACACTGGCTCCCGGTGAAATCAGGTTTTTTTGTCTCCCTAGTAGACCTTCAAATTATTCTGCATCATCATAGAGCACCCTGGGGACTATCTGCACCATTACACAATAGTTTACAGAGCTATCTAATACCTGGGCTGAAATGCAAGAAGTTCTGATTGTGTGGAGTTCAGTACCATAATGGTTCCTTTAATTAGTTCCCAGGGAGAGGAGTCAGCTGTATTCTAGACTGGGAAAGTAGGCAAAGACCGAAACCAGGTAGTATGAGATGGAAGAGGGGTTCTGGTAGATCTAGGCATGGGAGGTTTAGGAGGCTTAATTCCTGGCTTGAGGGGATTGGGCCCTATTGCTGTGGGATTTTCTTCCTTTTTAAGCTGGATGGTGAACCAGAGAACAAAGTCATAACCAGGGTCATAAATATAAAATCGCATTCCCCAAGTATTTCCCATAGGCCATGTTGTTCTGAGGTAGCCCCTTCCTTTGGAAGTGAAAGTTATTTGAGGGGGTAACATAGACTATTCTTTCCATAGCAAGTTTTTGACACCACTTGACTAGAGGCAATTTTCTTGGGATCAATCCAGGTGTCATTTGGTCCTACCTGAATCATACTGTCTGTAGAGTTTGGGTTCCACCATGCACTCCCGTTTGTTCACATCCCCAAGATCTACAATAAAAGTCAATGGGTCCTCCACAGGTTTGGGCCTGTTTGCAACATCGTAAATCAGCTGGGCACACATAAAAATCAAGACTGGCTAGTTTGCACCTGAGCTTGGGGAGATGACATCCATAATTCATGGGGTAAGGTGGTCTATGTTGCCCTGGTTTGGGTTTGAGTGGGATATGTGTGGGGTCCTCTATGTCAGGGAGATCCCAGTCAGAGAGGCCTATGGCAAGATGACAAATGTCTCGGTGGAGAGATGGCCACCTAGTCCATAAGGCGGCTGTATGTGAAATAGACCACACTACTTGCCCAGTAGGATTTATAACTTGCCATTGTTGCTGAACAGGCTGATGGGGATTAGGAATGCTGGTGGCCAGGGGAAGAATCCATAGCCCTATCCACACGACAGACACGCAACTTGAAAGGGTTACCAGTCAGTTTCAGTTTCAAGCCGGAATCTGTACAGGGCACAGGCTTGATGTGAGGCATGTATCCAGGAAGTTATCCCATCCAATTTCACCACTGTAGGTGTTATAAGAAGCACATGGTATGGTCCTTTCCAGTGGGGTTCCAGGAATGACACCTGATGCCGTCTCATGTAGACTAAGTCTCCCACTTGATAACGATGTGGGGTTTCCTTGTCTCCAGGCTGATAAGCAGTGGCCAACTATTTCCACAGGTATCGCTGGGTGCTGGGTTTGTTCAAGGGATTTAAGTCTGTCAAGCAAGGGTGTGTGAAAGGAATCATTAAGTCTCAGAGTTGGGGTTAGCTCCCTTACTGGAGAAGGGGCACCATAGAGAATTTTATAATTAGTGAGGTTACACAAAGAGGCATAGAGGTTATTTCTTGCAGGAAACAGTGCATAAGGTAGGAGCATAGTCCAATATTTTATGCCGGTCTCCAGGCTTAATTTCGTTAAGGTCTCTTTGATGGTTCTATTCATCCTTTCTACCTGTCCTGAGCTCTGGGGTCTATAAGCACAATGTAACTCCCAATTAATCCCCAGGGTCCTGGCGAATTCCTGACTTACTTGGGCTACAAATGCCGGTCCATTTTCGGACCCTATTACCTTAGGCAGGCAAAACCTTTGAAAAATGTCTTCTAGGATCTTTTTGACCACCATCTGAGCTGTTTTTTCGTCATGGGGAAGGCTTCGACCCATCCTGAAAAAGTATCTACAAAGACTAGGAGATATTTAAGTCCATAACTTGCTGGCTTAATTTTAGTAAAGTCCACTTCCCAGAATTGTTTTGGTCTGGTTCCTCGTAAGTGCTTCCCTGCAGGAAGCTTGGATGGGTAAGTATTAAGTTATTGACAGACTTGACAAGCTCTAGTCACGTGCTCAGCTATTTCTTTCCTCTGTGAGTCAATCAATAATAAGTCCTTTCTTCGGTGCTTTAAGAGTGCTACAACTTCTTTGAGTCTAATGGGTGAGCTTGTGTAAGTCTTTGACATAAAGGTGGGCTTTTTGAAATTGTAAACTTGGCTCTGTAGGGTCCCAGAGTTCTGTATCTGTCTCCTCAGATGATAAGTTGCCTGAAGGTTCCGGAGCTGCCAAGTCTCCTGATTGTTGTTCCCCCCTGGTGTGGAAAAAGTTAACAGAGTCACTTCGTTTAGGGCTGCCAATTAAGCTTCCTCATCTGCCCTTCTGTTTCCATCCACCACGGGGTCGTTTCCCTTCTGGTGCCCTGGACAGTGCCCTATAGCTAGTTCTTTAGGGCCCTGCACTGCTGAGAGAAGGTGGAGGATCTCATCTTTATTCTTTATTTCTTTCCTGGAAGAGGTTAATATTCTCTTTGCTGGTAAATAGCCCTGTGCACATGAGCAGTGGCAAATGCATAGCGGCTGTCAGTGTATATGGTGGCCGTTTTGCTTGTTGCTAGTTCCAATGCTTTCGTAAGAGCAATTAGTTCTGCTTTTTGGACTGATGTCCCTTCTGGGAGACCAGAGGACCAGATGACATTAGTTTTGCTAAGTACTGCTCGTGCAGCCCGCCGCTTACCGTCTTGGAGGAAGCTGCTGCCGTCCGTAAACCATACGACTTCAGGGCGAGGCAGTGGCTGATCCTTCAAGTCTTGTCATATACTGGTTTTCTCTGCCAGTGTCTTTTGACACTCTTCAGCGACGGGTCCTGATGATTCTTCTGGCAGCAGTGTAGCCGGGTTGAGTGGAGCAGGGGGTCCCAGCATTATTTTGTCTTTGTCAAGCAAGAGGCTCTGGTAGTGTTTAATTCTGGAGTTTGATAGCCACCTCTCTGGAGGCTGGCAGATGATGCTCTCCAGGGCATGGGGGACTATAATGGTGAGCTTCTGTCCCAACGTTCATTCATGAGCGTCTTTTATTAGAAGGGCTGCCACTGCTATAGCTCTTAAGCAAAGGGGCCACACGCTAGCCATTGGGTCCAGTTTTTTTTTATAAGAATGCTACTGGCCATTTCCAAGGTCCCAAAGTCTGAGTGAGCATTCCCTGTGCTATTCCTTTCTTTTCTTCTATGTAGAGATTGAAGGGTTTATCTACATCTGGTAGTGCTAAGGCTGAAGCAGAGAGCAGCACCTTTTTTTGACATTATCAATAGCTTGTTTGTGCTCAGGGGTACATTGGAAGTGGGCATCCCCCTTTATCAGCGTGTATAAAGGTGCAGTCAGAGATGCGAACACAGGAATCCATAACCTGCAAAAGCTGGCAGTCCCAAAAAACTCTCTGAGTTGTCTCTTTTTAGAAGGGGGAGGTATCTGCACAACGGTTTGTTTTCTGGGCTCAGTGAGCCATCGTTTTCCACCCCTAAGAGAATAACCCAGGAAGATTACTTCTTGCTGACAAAAGTGGGCCTTTTGGCAGAAGCCCTATATCCAAGCCGAGCAAGCTTGTATAATAGTGCTTGGGTCCCAGACTCAGAGTTCTCCTTGGTGTCGGCTGCCAGTAGCAGATCATCCACATATTGGAGTAGGGTGACTTCAGGGTGGGCAGTTCTGAAGTCGTAGAAGTCCCTGTGGAGGGCTTCATCAAAGAGAGTGAGGGAGATTTTAAACCCCCGTGGGAATCTAGTCCCGGTTAATTGGCCAGATGTTCCAGTTTTGGGGTTTATCCACTTGAAAGCAAACAGCAACTGACTGTCCTTACGTAGGGGCAAGGAGAAATAAGCATCTTTTAAGTCCAGCACAATGTACCATTCCCGCTCCGGATTCAGAGTGCTAAGCAAATTATATGGATTGGGTACTGTGGGGTGAATGTCTTGCACTCTGTTGTTGATCTCTCGTAGGTCTTGAACAGGACGGTAGTCCTCAGTTCCTGGCTTTCTAACTGGTAGCAGCGGGGTATTCCAGGCTGATTGACAGAGCCTTAAGACCCCAAGAGTCAGGTATTTCTGAATATGGGGCCTTATCCCATCCTTAGCTTCTTTGCTTAGAGGATATTGTTTAACACTGATTGGAGAGGCAGAGGCTTTTAATTATACTAGTATTGGAGGTTGTTTAAGGGCTAGACCTAACCCAGAAGTTTCTGCCGAGGCATTAGGATAATCTTTTATCCATTTCTGTGCAAGTTTGCTTTGTTGATCAGTCCTAGGGGACGCGAAGAGTGATGTTCACCTTCTACGAACATAGTCAAAGCCGTGACTATGGGAGCTTTTACTGAAGGCTTTAGAAACTCCACTTGGGGACCATCAGGGATAAAGGTTATTCTAGCCCAGAGTTTGGTAAGCAGATCCCTGCTCATCAATGGGGCTGGGAATTCTGGGATTACTAGGAAAGAGTGTGGACTTTTCCATTTACTAGGTTCATAATCCTCTTATTTGTCCAAGCCCAATATCTACTGCCATTAGCCCCTTGAACTAGGGACCATTTATTTGATAGGGGGCCCAGTGGGGTCTTAAGGGCTGAGTATACTGCTCCTGTATCCATTTCAAAGTTCACTGGAATCCCCTCCACTTCAAATGTTACCCTGAGATCGGGGAGGGGATCCAAGCCCCGAAATTCTTAGTCCTCTTCTAGAGTCAGCATGGCGGGCTCGTGTGGCTGCTCCTTTTTGGGCCACTCTTTGGCTCAGTGTCCTTTTTCTTTTCAGTAGGCACATTGATCTGATGCCAGGGGCAGCCTTTGGCGTGGGCCCAGGTATCCCTTTATGTCTCCCTGCATTTAACCTTCTGGAGTATTTGTTGTGAACAAAACCTTAGCCAATGCTTTTCTGCCTTTTGCTCCTTTCATCCTTCTTTTGTTCCCTTTCCTTCTCTCTCCTCTGTTCCTTATCCTCCTCAATTTCTCTCTTATAATATACTTTCTCAGCTTCTCTGACTAAATCTCTTAACATCATATCTTGTAATTCATCTAGACATTGTAACTTTCTTTTAATATCTAGGGCAGCCTGCTCGATAAAGGCCATTGCAACAGATGCCTTTTGGTCCTCTGCCTGAGGATGAAAAGAAAGTATATTTCCTTTATACTTCCATAATTCTCTCCTGAAACATAGATGGAGACTCATTAGGCCCTTGGATAATCTCTCTTACTTTGGCCAAATTAGACGGCCCTCTGGCGGTCGCTCAGAGACCCGCTATTAGAGCCTGGCAATAAGTGGACAGATGCTACCTACCTTCAAAGTTGTTGGGTTCCCAGTTGGGTCGGTTCATTGGCCCGTAGGGATGGAGAGGGAGCATCACAGGGGATTCTGAGTTTTCTATTATCCATCACCTCCAGGTTTCTTTAGGTGGCCCAGCTTCCTCCAGGGGAGGAGGGGCTGCTGCTGCTGCAGGGAAGTCCCCTGGAGGGCTTGAGTCTGGCCCAATTGCCTCTAGCAGCTGAGAGGCTGAGTCAGCGGAGGGAGGATCATCTGGAACATGTTGGGGGTTGGGGAGCGAGGGTAGAGAATGAGGAGGGGGAAGAGTATCCAGTCTTGTGACTCAGGGAGAATGGTGGGAAGAGGGGGAGTTGTGGAAGGTTTGAATGATATAATCGTGAGGGAAGGGGTATATGTCTGTTGATCTGGGTTGCCACGTGGCCCCAGCTAAAAGACAATATCTCTGACTTTTCGGATTAGAGGGAAGTGGAAGGATCCTTCTGGTGGCCATTAGACTCCCAGGATGGGCCATTCTGAAGCACAGAGAGTCTGCCAGGTCTGGCGTTTTACTGAAAAAGAAAGATTCTGGGCCCTTGAGCGGAAATCAGTCCAATGATCAAGGGTCAGAGACAGAGGCATGGAAGTGCTTTGTCCCATAATGGAAGTTACTCAAACAGGGACAGTGAAGACACAAACTCGACACACACAATGACAAACAGTAAACGTTTACCATGAGTCCAAGACAAAGATTAGAACTGAGTAACTGGCAAAACCTGATGGGTTAGACAATAAAGACAGACAGTAAACTCAACCTGAGTTCAGGACAATGAACAAAACTGAGTAGCCGGCAAAGACTTTTGGGCTGGAAAACCGAATCCTGAAGCAAAATATAACCCAGTTGAGGAAACTACTATTCCTTGATTTCCCTAGTCCTCTGGAGTGTCCCCTAGGGACGTGACCTTTGGCTCTGTGACACTTCTGTCAGCCAACATAGGAGAGACCTAATGCCCTCACCCACAGCAACTTTGCCACGCCCTAACCTGAAACCCAAAACAAGAAACAGGTGCCTTACTTACCCTAAGAGAAGTCAGTTGGGGTCTTTCGTCCGCTGCTTCCGAATATCTCACCTGGGGCCTCCAGATGAAAAGGTGGGGTGTAGGTCGGAGAAAAACACCACCAAGAGACTTTCTCATGCAACAGAAAAGGGTTTATTGGGGGTCCAGCATGCTGGGGCTCAGAGCTCACATCAGAAAAGCAAACAACAAAGAGCCCCGAGAACAATTTGAGCAGAGTTTATATACATTCTTTAGAGAGGGCAGGGACTTTACATACATCATAGCCTCCTTTAGCAAACTATCATGTACCCTGGGAAAATCAAATAACAACTCCAAAACATGATTAGCACATTCATTGGCGGGAACAGGTCGGGCAGGGGGTGATTGGTCAGCCCTGTGAAGGGGTACACATTTAAACTGATTGGTTGAAGCCCTGAGATGTATATGTGCTGAGCTGCACGGTTTCTGGGAAGAGGTTGTTAAGTAACAAGGTGGTCAGGGAAGATTTCAACACACATCTAATGGACACATCAAAGAATTGTCTTTACTGACTCAGGAATTTCAGGTTCTCAGTGCAGCTTGTAAACTTTACAAAACCTGGTTCTTTACGTTTCAATTTCAATTTCTTTTATTCTTTCTGAACTTTACAAAGGAAGGCCAGAGACTTCATCCACAATGACTGCTCTTTTTGCCATTTTGGTTTTGGATGCATGCATGGGATCTTCTTTAGATCCATTTGGTGCTGATATTCCAAGCCACAGCCTCACACAGGGTCAAGAGGCTGATTTAGACACATCCCTTTCCAAAGCAATTACTTCACTGAGGTCAGTTACAGAACTTAGTCTCTGAGCAGAATCACACCAGAGTTCAAGCCCAAATGGACCCAGTCATCTCTTCCAACTGCCACACAAATGACCACAATTAAAACCAAAACACTCCCCCAAGGCCCTCATCTTTTTCCATATATACACTCATCATAACGTCTGGCTGGAGGTTTCCATGAATGGCGCAGTCCAAGAGAGTGTAGAAAATAAGCTCCCTTGCCCCTCATTTGCCTAACCTCAGGGTAGCCTGGACACCCTTCCAGTGAACCAGAATTGATCACATAGGTCTGCCGTTAATACTGCTCTGGTTCTCCAATTTGATGCCTACTGACTGTCAGGTATAGATTCCTTATGTCATTTGGAGTCATGAGAAAACTGAAGTACCTCTGCAGGGCTTGGAAGAACTCATTTGACACAAAAGATCACTATTATCACTTGATGGACATCAGGAACATAACAGAGGAAGGCGAGAGACTTCATCCACAATGACTGATATTTTTGCCATTTTGGTTTTGGATGCACACATTGGATCTTTCTTTAGATCCATCAGGCACTGAGAATCTAAGCCATAGCCTCACAAAGGGCCAAGAGGCTGATTCAGACACATCCCTTTCCAAAGTAATTAAGCAAAGAGCCACAGGTGATGCCCATTCATTTCCATTTTAAAACTGTTTTCTTCAGGCTTCACAAAGGGTGGCCTGAGGCAAAGATCTTCCTGACATTCAGGACAACAGAACAATAGGTTAGAAAAAGGCCCAAAGCATGGTTTCTCCACTGAGACTTTCCTGGTCACACTGATATCTGAGTTTTCTGAGATGCTCGACATTCCCTTCAGCTAACCAGTATATGGCCATGTCACAGAGCTTGGAGGTGGTACATATCTTTGACACAAAAATATGAGCCTATTCTGGAGAGTGGCCAAAATTCAGGAAGAAAACAGGAAATTAAGAAGGTTGTAGGTGTTGCCTTTCTATAAGGCGAGCCACAGTCCACTCATAAATTGGGAAGAATGAATGCTGGGATGCTTTCTACTAGACAAGACACATCTATGGATGCATGCTCTTTTTTAATGTCTACAACCACAGACACACTGGGATACACAGACCTAGAAACACTCACCTTGTCAAAGGACTTTCTAGAAACAGTCCACTCCAAACCAAACAAACAGCCTTTCCTACCTATTCTCAGAACATGAGACAAAACCACAAACTCACAGCCACACTCAAAAAGTCACCTCCTTCCCCCAAGTAAGTCTGTGACTATCCAAAGTGTCCTCTGACTGGTGGGCCATACTATGTTTCCCCAAAATATCCTGTCCTGTCTCAGATCTGTTCTCCTTGTCCAACTGTGTGAAGTTGTCAGGAGCCTGTGCTGACCACTACCTGCTGTCTCAGGAAAGGCCCATTTTCAGAGGTCTACTTGAATTTGGCCATCCTCAAATATTTAGGTACCAAGAAAGACAGACTCTGTCCTTGTTAAATCCAAACAAGAGAGCCTACTGGGAATGGGACGGGTACTGGCTCTTTTTGCCTGGCTTTCTGGATCCCAAGTTCAGAGAGTTCCATAACCAAAGAAGTGAGGTAGGTCAATTCCTTCAATAATGGAATGAGGTCACTGCCTTGGCAACCACTTAGTCCTAACAGTTGGTTTCAAGGGTCCCTTGAGATGGAGGCTGCCACTACTTCCTGTGACACTTTCAGAAGTTAGAATGGTATATCAACCATAGGCACCCAGGAGAAGCTCTCCACACAGAGTTGGTTTGGTCCATCTTCTTTATATCAAGTGGAGAGAGGCTGATTCAGATACATCCCTTCATCCTGACTAGGTTGTTTGCCTTGGAAGATGACTTTTACTCTCTCAGGTCCTTCATAGCTGCCTAAATCTTCTCCAGGGATCATTTCTGCATCAACCTTTGAGGTTCTCAGCAGGTGGAAGATCCCGTACATTACTGTATTGTAAGACCAACTCTGTCCCTGCTCTTCTGTAAAGTTAGATTGAGGGAACAGTGTATGGTTAGGGTTAATAACATATTCTATTTGGGTTAGGAATCATTCTGCGGGACAAATAATGATATTGGGTACCTGCGATATTCACAAGAATATATAGGTGAAATATAAGCATGAAACCAAAATTCTAGGTACGATTTGAAGCCAGAAGGACATTGGGCCCTTTATTGGTATACTTAGCACTGAATTATGTTCTGCACAGACGTCTCAGATAAATCTATATGTAATGGCATAGGACCTTGTACCTTGGATGATTGAATGTTCAAGAGAACATCCAGTCAAAAAGGAATAGTCGGTAGGAATTGGAAGATGGTCAGTAGGTTTAGAAAAAAGAGTGAGTATAGGATTTGGACAAAAGGTTCATTAGCAATAGGGTTTCGGGTAGAAAGTGAAAGTAAATATGAGAACATATAAAGAGTCAGTCACAATGATGAACTGGGGAAAAATATGTAGGAAAGCAGATATCAATAGAGACATTAGGAAATCAGACAAAGTATAATGTGAGTGATAGGATTAGGCATTTTCAATATGGTTGAGGTGGAATATATAATATTAGGAAGAAAGAAATATGTAGTCACCAATAGGATTGACATTTGAGAGCATTAGGCAACCAGGACATGGTTGTTTTTAGTAATCCATGCTCACTTTTCATTTTGCTTTTGTGAAAGGTTAATAAAATAGGTATTTGTCACTTCCTGTTTTTCTTTATGCTTAACAAAACACTGTTGAAATCTTGAGAACTGTTTGCTAATTTTGTTCCTAGAATGTGCTGTCCCCAACTGCCAAACTGCAGAATATACTCCCTCACCCGGTTGCACAAAAACTGCCCACTTGCCCTGACCCATCAATTAATTTCCCTCCCTGCCCTCTCCAAAAATAATATATAAGCTCTGTTTAAGTTGTTCTCAGGGCTCTCTGCTCTAGTCAAGTGAGCTCTGAGCCCCAGCATGCTGGAACCCCAATAAACACTTTGCTGTTGCTGAGTGAAAATGGTATACTGTTCTGTACTTAAAAGATGCTTTCTTTTGCTTGCCTCTGCATAAAGATAGTCAGTTGCTGTTTGTTTTCGAGTGGGTAGACACAGATAACGGAACATCTTGTCAAATAACTTGGACTAGACTCCCACAGGTGTTCAAAACCTCCCCCAGTCTCTTTGATGAAGCCTTCCACAGAGATCTCAACAACTTCAGAATTATGCACCCCAAAGTCACCCTGCTTCAATATGTGGATGTCCAGCTACTGGCAGCTAACAACAAGAAAAACTGTGAGTCTGGGACCCAAGCACTATTATCCGAGCTTGCTCAACTCGGGTATAGAGCTTCTGCCAAAAAGGCCCAAATTTGCCAGCAAGAAGTAATCTTCCTGGGTTCTTCCCTTAGGGGCGGAAATGATGGCTCACTGAGCCCAGAAAACAAACTGTTGTGCAGATACCACCCCCATCTAACAGGAGACAACACAGAGAGATTTTTGGGACTGCTGCCTTTTCAGGTTATGGATACCTGGGTTTGTGTTCTTAGCTGCTCCTTTATACTCGTTGTTAAATAAGGATGCCCAATTCCAATGGACCCTTGAGCACCAGCAAGCTTTTGATAACATTTAAGAACACTGACACTGAACTCCTCAACTTCACTGAGCCCAGCCTGCAATTTCAGAAAGCCCTACACTACGTTAAAAATGTACATCAACTTACTCACCTTGGTTCAAAGAAACTGCAGGCATTCCTGAAGGACCAGGAACAGAGATTTCGACTAACTTACTCACAGTGAAAAAAAATACCTGAACGGGTAACAAAAGCCTGTCGGTTCTGTCAATTGGTTAATGCTTACCCTTCCAAGCTTCCTGCAGGAAAGCACCTATGATGAACCAGACCAGGACAATTCTGGGAAGTGGACTTTACTGAAATTAAGCCAGCAAGTATAGACTTAAATATCTCCTAGTCTTTGTAGATAAATTTTCAGGATGGATTGAATCCTTTCTCACAAAAGAAAACAAAAAACAAAAAACAAAAAAGGCTCAAATGGTGGTCAAGAAGATCCTGAAAGCTATTAAGATATTTTTTCAAGACAAAGCCTGCCTAAGGTAATAGGGTCTGATAATTGAATGGTGTTCATGGCCCGGGTAAGTCAGGGCTTATCCAGGACCCAGGGGATTAATTGGAAGTTACATTGTGCTTCTAGACCCCAGAGCTCAGGACAGGAAAAAAAGATAAATTGAACCATTAAAGAGACCTTAACGAAATTAAGCTTAGAGACCGGCATAAAATATTAGAATATGCTCCTGCCTTATGCACTGTTTCATGCAAGAAATACTCCCTGTGTTTCTTTGTGTAAACTCACCCCCTATGAATTTCTCTATGGTGCCCCTCCTCCAGTAAGGGACCTAACCCCAACTCTAAGACCTAACGATGCCTTCCTCACCCCCTTGCTTGACAGACTTAAATCTCGTGAAAGAACTCAATGATACCTGTGAAAACAGCTGACAACTGCCTTCCAACCTGGGGACAAGGGGACTCCACATTGATATCAAGTAAGGGAGTTCATCTACATAAGACAACATCAGGTGTCATCCCTGGAACCCTGCTTGAAAGGACCATACCGGGTGCTACTTATAACACCTACAGTGGTAAAAGTAGACGGAAACACTTCCTGGATCCATGCCTCTCATCTCAAGCCTGCGCCCTGTCCAGACTCTGGCTGGAAACTGGGAAAGACTGGTAACCATTTCAAATTGCATATTCGCTATGTGGATAAGGCTATAGACTCTCCCCTTGGCCACCAGTAGACCTAACGCTCATCAGCCCATTCAGCAGCGATGGCTTATCACAAATCCTACTAGACAAGAAGTATGCTCTAACTCGTATACAGTTCCCTTAGGGACCTGGTGGCTAGCTCTCCACCCAGACATTTGTCAGCTGGCTATAAGTCTTTCCTATTAGCAAATTGCTGATGAAGATCCCACTAAAATTCAATTAAATCCCTTCCGTACCATAGATAATGGAAACAAACTTTAGGGATTTAGGGACACGTGAGCCAGATGCAGGTTGGCTAGACTAGATTAGTATGTTTGCCCAGCAGACTATCAAAGCCACAAACAGCCATGGCTGTGTGGGGGAAAAGCCAACTTCTTCTGTAAGTCATGGGGATTTGAGCATACAGGGGCTGCCTGGTGGAACCCAAAATCCTCATCAAATTCAGTACACAGCATTGGCCATATTACCAATTAGACAACCATAACTGATGGCCCCCAGAGGAGTCTCTAGATCCTCAAATTCTGTGTTACCTTTTTAACTTCTGCAAGTGCTCAAGAGAGTGAAAGGAAATTCCCCTATGTGGAGGCCTTTGACCTCCTTCGCTCACTTCCTGAACTATGCATCTCCAATAGATCCTCACCCTCAGGCTTCTGCTCCAGACTCTCTACTGTTAGTCCCACCTCAGCAACCTGATTTCTCTCCTCCAGTTACTAGATCAAAAACCCAAACCTCCGCCAGTTCTCAGACCATTGCCCCCTTGTGAGGTACCAGGTACTGAGGTACCCCTCTAAACACTCACTCCTCTTTTCTCCTGTCAGTGCCTACACCAGGTCTCCCCAGGTCCTCTTACCAGCTAACCCAAAGCTCAAACCAGCTGAGAAGAGCCCTCAGACCCCTATCCAAGATGTAATAAAAATGGCCTTTAAAGTTGCTTTGTCATCACTGAAAACAGGTTGCCAAGAATTTAAAATCCCTCACAGGCTTTCTGGGATACTCACTCCCGTCTTCCCCTCTGCTCTACCTGTTCTACTGCTCAAGATTTTGTTGCTAGGAAAATCCCAAACCCCTTTCCCATTAGGCTTTTACATCTCTCCTTTCTCATTCTCAGATCCCCGGAGCTGCTCTCATTCCTCGCCTTCCCCGTCTTTTCCCTCTGTACCAGGCCCACAGAAAAATCTTAACTGAACTTCTCCAGAAGTCTTTACCATGGATGACTTTAGAACTTTCAGCAAAAGAGTCCCTATAAAAGAGTTCACTGTAGATAAACTTCCTCTTTTTCTGTTGCCCTGTTATACTTGGCCACTGCTTGGAAAAATCAGAACTTCTAAGCTAGACAATCCCTTAATAGTTTTTCACACAATATGTGAACAAGGCCTCTGGCCTTGAGCTGGGGCTTCACAGAGATGGCTACATTTCTAAAAGAAAAAAATACCAACTGGGCTCCATGGTAACAGCTGAAGGAGGATAAAAAAAAGGAATAAAAAGCTCTCCCCCTCCCAGGTGTCCTTGAAAAGTTAACTTGCCCAGAACAGAGGAAATAACAGAAAAAAAATCTTTTTGTGAATTTCTGCAGACTGTGAACTTCTGAGGCCCTTTTCTTTCATGTTGGGTACAAAATTCTGAAACTACCTAAACTTGGGGTTCAGGGCATTAATTGATTACAACAGAAGCAATGCACTCTGAATCCGGTTGCAACCAAATAGCACTGTTTCCCTGTTTTCGGTGCTATCTTATGTGCCTTGCCTTGTCTGTCCGTACAACAGTATAATTCTATATACTTAAACATTGTTTATGTTTTCATGAAATGGTCAACAGATGTGATTAATTGTGTAATGGTGCAGATGTTTCCAAGAGTGCTCTATAATGACGCAGGTTCATTTGAAGTTCAAACAGGCGGGCATACAACACGGTTCCGCTGGGAACATATATCCCTAACTTTAGCCATCCTATTAGGAATAGGAGTTGCTGCAGGGGTGGGAACAGAAACCCCTGCCCTAGTCCATGGGACACAACAAATGACCCAATTAGAAGCAGCAATAGAACAAAACTTAAAGATAGTAGAAACCTCCATCACAGCTTTGCAGGAATATTTATCCTCTCTGTCTGAAGTTGTTTTACAGAACAGTCGAGGGTTGGACCGCCCATTCATGAGAGAAGGGGGCCTTTGTGCTGCATTGAGGGAAGAATATTGTTTTTATGCCGACCATACTGGAGTTGTAAAAAAAATCTATGAGTAAATTAAAAAGACACCTTGAAGAGCGTCACTGAGAGAAGCCCAAAAAGGGTGGTTTGATTCTGATCCATACATTCCCTCTGGTTAACTACGTTTTTATCAACCATGGCCGGTCCAATAATAATCCTCATATTACTGCAAAGTATAAAACCCTGTTTGCTCAAACGTGTAATTTTTTTTCTCCAAGCTCAAATTGGACAAGTTAAACTTATGGTAATAACCCACTTGCAGACATAGAATGTGACACCAGCCTTGATCACTTTTATAATTAAAAGTAGCCAGAAGAAGAAGTGGGGAATGAAAGGTTAACAAAATAGGTACTTGTAACTTCCTATTTTTCTGTATGCTTAACAAAACACTGTTGAAATATTGAGAACTGTTTGCTAATTTTGTTCCCAGAATGTGCTGTCCTCAACTGCCAAATTGCAGAATGTATTTCCTCACCCGTTTACATGCAAACCGCCCACTCGCGGTGACCCATCAATAAACTTCCATCCCTGCCCTTTCCAAGGAACGAAAATAAGCTCTGCTTAAGCTGTTCTCAGGGCTCTCTGCTCTATTTCTGTGAGCTCTGAGCCCCAGCATGCTGGACCTCCAATAAACCCTTTGCTGTTGCATGAGACAGTCTCTTCGTGGTCTCTACCTCTGATGCTCACACGAACATTACTTGAATGATTGAATGTAGAAGAGAAAATCCAGTCAAAAAGGGATAGCCAGTAGGATTAAGAAGATAGTCGGTAGGTTTGGGAAGAAGACTGAGTATAGGATTTGGAACAAAAGATCTTTAGCAATAGGTGTTCTGTTAGAGAGTGAATATAAATGTCAGCACATGTGAACAGTCACAATATTGAACTGAGGAAAATATGTAGGAAAGCAGATATCAATAAAGACATTACTAAATCAGGCAAAGTATAAAGTGAGTGATACAATTAGACATTTTCAACAGGGTGAGTTAGAATATATAATCTTAGGAAGAAACAAATATGTAGTCACCAATAGGATTGACATTTGAGAGCATAAGGCAACCTTGACATGGATGATTTTTGTAAACCATGCTCACTTTCTATTTAGGCTTTGGTACAATCATAAGTGTGACCTTTGCATTTGTGTCCAGAATTTTACTGTGATAAAATATATATGTAGATCTGGTGACACGAGTATTTCTTCCACCATTTCTGGGAGCAATATTTTGAAGACATATAAATGGGTATTGGGTGTACAAAGAGGTGTACACTGTGTCCATGAATATAGAGATAATGCATGAATAGACCATACAGTGAATAAATAATATAACTGTTTCCACTTTAAATTATGGATTGAATTGATATTAGAAAATATATACGAAATCTTATATTGATGTACAATCATTCATTCTAACCAGTTATACATCTAATATTAATATTGTGGTTATGGTTTATCATGAAGATATGTTAGTTTTGCTTCAAAAGCGATTATGGAAATCCAAAATAATGTGTTTGGAAAGAGTCAGTCACAATGCTGGCAATATGTGAAAAAGGCCTCTGGCCTCGAATTGAGGCTTCACAGAGATGGCTACATTTCTAAGATAAAGAAGTTACCAACTGGACTCCATGGTAACAGCTGGCAGGGAGAAAAAAGAAAGAGAAGAAAAAAGCTCTCCCCCTCCCAGGTGTCCTTAAAATGTTAACTTGCCCAGAACAGAGAGAAAAAAAACAGAAACAAAAACTGCTTTCTGTGAACTTCTGCAGACTGTGAACTTCTGAGCCGCTCCTTTACATGTTGGGTACAAAATTCTGAAAAAACCTAAACTTGGGGTTCAGGGAAGTAACTGATTACAACAGAAGCAATGCCCTTTAAATCCGGTTGAAACCAAATAGGACTGTTTCCCTGTATTCGGTGCTATCTTAGGTGCCTTGCCTTGCCTTGTCCATCCCTTTTCTCATTTAAAGACCAGTCAAGAAACATGGAGAAATACATGTATTCTGAAGCAGAAAGTGATTGATAGTGAAACAAATGCCTATAAATTTCCTAACTTGTGGATGAAATTTATATCCTATGATGTGCATTAATTGAAGAAATAGTAATCTACCAGTGTTGAATAAAAATGAACGTCAAAATACACATCATGTCCGACTGGAATCTACTTGCATTGATGTTAAACTGGGTCAGTTACTGTAGAAATATTAGGATTCTTATGCACCATTCACTGAAGTTACTTTTCAGTACTAGGAAATAAATATGTATTTCAGGTGAATGAATATTTCTAGGAATAATCTTGTGAAAAGTTGATTATAAATCCACATACATGAATATGAATGAATTTGATGAGTGTAAAATAAGACACATATTTCATTTTTTGAAAAATCTGGAGAGTATATATATATATATATATATATATATATATATATATATACACACACACACACACACACACACACACACACATTAAAAATAGCAATATATATGCCAATTGAAATTTATAATGAAATATATATCATCGACAGATAGGAAAATATTTATTTTACTGAACATGGAT
The DNA here is from genome assembly GCF_048772815.1 of Callospermophilus lateralis. Taxonomy (NCBI): domain Eukaryota; kingdom Metazoa; phylum Chordata; class Mammalia; order Rodentia; family Sciuridae; genus Callospermophilus; species Callospermophilus lateralis. The sequence continues at coordinate 11,725,420 of NC_135316.1, read as the reverse complement.
TTATGAATAATATTGTTCAAGTAGGAAGCTCACCCATAATTTAAATTTTCAGTTCCAACATCATTTAAGAGGAGTGATCCCTTACAGTTTGTATCTGCCAAGTCAGCCACCTCACAAGAATGTACGTGTGGTACCAGGTAGGATTCTATCTGTGCATATAAAAATACAGGTGGTGAATAGGCTAGAGAGAAAGGGAGAAAGGAATTCATATTTGGTTAACTTTAAAAAAACATGGAGAACTATTTCAACAAAAAATTGACTAGATTTATAACTCCTACCCTATATAATGCAAAAGGTAAGTCCAACTATACACCATGCCTCCTCTGAAATGGTTGTATTTTTATTCTGTTTGGGTTATTTTTCTCCATCATATTAGTATTAGTAGTCAGAATATAGTAGGGTAGGGGTTATGTCAGGGATTCAGTATTTCGAATGGAAAATTGGAAAATGAATACAATGTGTATGTAAACATGTGCTACACAAAAATGTTTCCACTCTTATCCAGAACAATGCCTTGACAGTGCCTTCACTCCAACTAAAACATCATTAGAGGAGAAGAGTTAGAAAATCAGTGAAAACATATCTGGAATGGAATATGTTCAGGATTTTGAAACCTTGGAGGTGGTAGAGAAGTTTGCAGAAGTAAGGGACAGGGTGAACACTCCACAAACATAGAGCTCTGCTGGACTAAAGACTTCTTGAGAAACTGCCTCTGAATTTGGGCACTTGAAATATATCTTGTTGTCAGAAGCTTTAGCTTCCTTTGTAGTGAGACCATCAAACCTGGGTCTGCATCTATGTGACCTGGAGGACACGGTTTCTTATTTACTAATGAAAATGAGGCAGCAGTGCTGAATTCTCACTTTGTAGGTAACCTGTGGACACTGGGGGCTAAGTGTCTCCCAGTGTGGGCTGTGAAGTCAATTGGTCATCCTCCAATTTTCGTGGTGTTTGTTGCTGCTGCATTGGAAATTTGGTATTTGCTTCACAAAATACAAGGAGTTCAACTGTGTCACAGTGCTGGAGGGAGTTCTGTGACGAGTGTTGGGTCAGGGTCTGCAGGAGAATGCACCAACCAGGCTTTTATCCCACATAGCTTGCCCCCTTGACCATAGCAACCTGATTCTGAACATTGCCCTGAAAGCTCTCCATATAACAAGATACCTTTACGCAGAAGTATCTGCTGGCTGCACCATGTCATTAACAAGCCATTTGGAAGCCAAATGCAGATCCACATTGCCACACCACATGTTTTATCACACACCTGCCCAGCACTGTTCTAGGCCCACTATTCAGCAGACTCCAACATACTGGCATCTCTGTTCTACACAATTTTCATGAAACCCAGTGAATCCAGGTACTGTCTGGTATACTCAAGATCAGCATCAGGACATCCAAAGGTTCTCCAGTGCCACTTGGTCTTGGGAATTTCAAAAATTTTATGATACCTGTTTAGCCATTTTTCAAGGATGATGTTGGAGGCACTGTGGGTTTCAATATATTCAGGACCTGTTAAATGGTGAGGAAGCTCATTTCAATAAAAGCTCTGGAGAACTCTCAAAGGCAAGGCTTCCCAAAGAGTGGCCAAAAGGTCACATAAGGCCAGGCCTATTGAGTTCTACAATGTGAGGTCCATGTGTTTTTTGACTCTCAACTATGGCTGCCAAGTCTTTCAGAATAAAATAATGTGATATCCTCACTGAGATTCCCAGTGATCTGTGGAAAGTCAATCTGGGCCTAGATCTCAGTTTCCAATGGTGACTGTCATGCGTGGTCTCCTAAAATCCCAAAACAATTGATGGCAATACTTCTCTGAGGTCAGTTCCAGAACTCAGTCTCTAAGGGGAATCATACCAGAGTTTAAGCCCAGGTGGACCCAATCATCTCTTCCAACTGCCACACAAATGACCACAATTAAAACCAAAACACTCCCACACGGCCCTCATCTTCTTCATAACCTTTGGCTGGAGTTTTCCATTAGGGGCACAGTCAAAGACAGTGTCCAAAATAAGCTCCCTTGTCCCTCATTTTCCTAAAATCTCAGTGGCCTGGACACTCTTCATGTGAACCAGGAGTGATCAAATATGTCTGCCATTAATACTTTTCCACTTCTACAATTTGAGGCTTTCTGACTGTGGGGTTTAGATTCTTTATGTGATTTGGAGTCATGAGAAAACCCAAGGACACATTGCAAGCTTTTGCAGGGATTTGAAGAATTCATTTGACCCAAAGGATCCCTATTCTCACTTGATTGAAGTGAGAAACCTTACAGAGGAAGGCTAGAGACTTCATCCACAATGACTGCAATTTTTGCCCTTTGATTTTGGATGCACACATGGGATCTTTCTTTAGATACATAAGGTGCTGATAATCTAAGCCACAGTCTCACACAGGGCCAGGAGGCTGATTCAGTCACATCCCATTCCAAAGCAATTAAGCAAAGAGCCACAGGTGATGCCCATTCATTTCCATTTGAAAATTGTTTCTTAGGGCTTCACAAAGGGGTGGCTGGAGGCAAAGACCTTCCTGACATTCAGGGCAAAAGAAAAATAGGTAAGCAAAACGCCCAAAGCAGGGTTTCTCCACTGTGACTTTTCTGGTCTAACTGATATCTGAGTTTTCTGAGGTGCTCGCCAGTCCCTTCAGCTATCCAGTACATGGCCATATCACAGAGGTTGGAGGTGGCACATATCTTGGACTCAAAACCATGAGCCTATTCTGGAGTGTGGCCAGAATTCAGGAAGAAAATAGGAAATTAGGAAGATAGCAGGTGTTGCCCATCCATAAGGCAATCTTCTGCCTAATCATAAATTGGGCAGGATGAATACTGGGAAGCTTTCTACTAGACAGGACACATCCATTGATGCATTCTATTTTCTAATGTCTACAACCACGGACACAGTGGGATACTCAGACATAGAAACACTCTCCTTGTCACATGACTTACTAGAAACAGTCCATACCAAACCAAACAAACCGCCTTTCCTATGTATTCTCAGAACATGAGACAAAACCAAAAACTCACACCCACAACCAACAAGGCACCTCCTTCCCCCAAGTAGGTCGGTGACTATCCGGAGGGTGGTCTGACTCGTGGGCCATAATAAATTCCCCCAACATGGCCTGTCCTGTCTCAGATCTGGTCTCCTTAGCCAACTCTGTGAAGTTGTCAGGAGTCCGCGATGAGCCACTAATTGCTTTCTCTGGAAAGGCCAGTTTTCAGAGCTTTCCTGGCATTTGGTCATCCTCACAACAGTAGGACCAAAAAATAATGTCTCTGTCCTTGTTCAATCAAAACAAGCGAGCCCAATGGGACTGGGACTGGGACTGACTCTGGGTTCCTGGCTTCCTGGATCAAAAGTTCATAGTGTTCCATGACCAAAAGTGTGAGGTGTGGTCATTTCTTTCAGGAACTGAATGAGGTCACTGCCTTGGCAAACACTTTGTCCTCACAGTTGCTTTCAATTGACCAATGAAACGGTGGCTGCCCCTACTTCCTTTGAAATTTTCACAAGTTAGAATGGTAGATCAACCATAGGGTCCCGGGAACAGCTCTCCGCAAAAGCCTGGTTTGGTCCATCTTCTCTACATTAAGAAGAGAGAGGCTGATTCCGACATATCCTTTCATCCTGACCAGGATGTTTGCCATGGAAGATAACGTTTGCTCTCTCAGGTCTTTCATAGCTGCCTACATCTTCTCCAGGGATCATTTCTACATGGACCTTTGAGGTTCTCAGCAGGTGTAAGATCCCCTACATTTCTGTATTGTAAGTCAAACTCTGTCCCTGTTCTTCTGTAAAATTAGATTGAGGGAACGGGGCATTCTTAGGGTTAATAACATGTTCCATTTGGGTTAGGAATCATTCTGTGGGATGAATAATGGTATTGGAACATGCAATATTTATAAGAATATATTGGTGAAATATAAGTATTATAACAGAAATCTAGGTAAGACTTGAAGCCCAGAAGGGCATTTTGCCCTTGATTGGGATACTTAGCTTTGAATTACATTCTGCACAGTTGTCTCACATAATTCAATATCGAATGGCAAAAGACCTTGTACCTTGGATGATTGAATGTAGAAGAGAACATCGACTCAAACTGGGATAGTCAGTAGGTTTAGGAAGAAGAGTGAGTATAGGTTTTAGAACAAATTTCTTTAGTAATAGGTTTTCGGTTAGAGAGTGAACGTAAATGTCAGCACATGAGAAGAGTCAGTCACATGATGAACAGGGGAAAATATGTAAGAAAACAGATATCAATAGACACATTAGGAAATAAGGCAAAGTATAATGTGAGTGATAGGATTAGACATTTCCAACAGGGTTGAGTTTGAATATATAATCTTAGGAAGAAACAAATATGTAGTCACCAATAGGATTGATATTGAGCATTAGACAACCTGGACATGGATGTTTTTAGTAATACATGTTCACTTTCCATTTAGGCTATGGTACAAACATAAGTGTGACCCTTGCGTTTTGTGTCCAGAATATTACTGTGATAAAATATATATGTAGATCAGGTTACATGAGTAATTCTTCCACCATTTCTTGAAGCAATATTTTGAAGATGTATAAATTAGTATTGGGGGTACAACGAGATGTACCCTGTGTATATGAATCTAGAGAAAATGCATGAGTAGACCACACTGTGAATTAATAATATAACTAGTTCTACGTAAAATAATGGATTGAATTGATATCTTAAAATATATAAGAAATCTTATATTGAAATACTATCATTCATTCCAACTAGTAATACATCTAATGGTAATATTAGGGTTATGGTTTATCATGAAGGGTGTGAGTTTTGCTTCAAAAGTGATTATGTAATTCGAAAATCATGTGTTTAGAAAGTAGTCTCATGAAACGACCAGTCAAGAAACATGGAGGAATACATTTGTTCTGAAGCAGGAAGTGATTGAAAGTGAAACAAATGCCTATAAATATGCTAACTTGTGGATGAAATATATATCATATGATGTGCATAAACTGAAGAAATAGCAACGTACCAGTCTTGAATAAAAAGGAACGTCAAAATACACGTCATGCCCCATTGGAATCTACTTGCATTGATGTAAAAATGAGTCAGTTACTGTAGAAATATTAGGATTTGTATGCATCGTTCACTGAAGTTAGTTGTCCGTATTAGGAAACAAATATGTATTTCAGGTGGATGAATATTTCTGAGTATAATCTTGTGAAAAGTTGATTATAAATCCACATATATGAACATAATATAATTTAGAGAGTGTATAATAAAACACATATATTTCATATTTTGAAAAATCTGGATAGGAGATATATATATATATATATATATATATATATACACACACACACACACACACACACACAAAACAAAGACATTAAAAAGTAGCAATATGTATGCCAATTGAAATTCATAGTGAAATATATATCATCCACGGATGCACAAATATTTATTATACTGAACATGGATTTATGTATAATGTTGTTCAACTAGGAAAATTAATCCAAAGTGTATGCAAAATTGTGATACAAAAAATCTTTCCACTCTCATCCTGAACAATGCCTTGACTTACCCTCACCTTAAGTAATTCACAATTATATGAAAAGAGGTAAAAAAATCTGTGAATACATATCTGGAATTGAATATGCTCATGATTTCACAACTTTGCAAGTGGTTGATGAGTTTCCAAATGTAAGGGACAGGGTAAACACTTCACAAACATGGAGCTCTGCTGGACTAAAGACTTCTTGAGAAACTGCCTCTGAGGTTGTGCACTTGAAATATATGTTTCTGTCAGGAGCTTTACCTACCTTTGTAGTGAGACCATCAAAGCTGGGTCTGCATCTATGTGACCTAGAGGACATGGTTTCTTATTTTCCAATGAACATGAGGCACCAGTGCTGAAGTCTCTCTTTGTAGGTAAACTGTGGCCACATCGGGCAATGTGACTCCCCGTGTGGACTTTGAAGCCATTTGGTCATCCTCCAATTTTCGTGGTGTTTCTTGCTGCTGCACTGGGAGTTTGGTATTTGCTTCATGACATACAAGGAGTTCAACTGGCACACAGTGCTTGAGGGAGTCGTGTAACGTGTGGTGGGTCAGGCTCTGCAGGAGAATGCACCAACTAGGCTTCTATCCCACATAGCTGACCGCCATGACCATAGCAACCTGATTATGAACATTGCCCTGAAACCCCTGCATATAACAAGATGCCTTTTCATATAATGGTCTCCTGGCTGCACCAAGTCAGTCACAAGCCATTTGGAAGCCAATGGCAGATCCACATGGCCACATCACAGATGTATTATCACACACCTGCCCACCACTGCACTAGGCCCACTACTCAGCAGCCTCCAACTTACTGGCATCTCTGTACTACACAATTTTCATGAAACCCAGTCAATCAAGGCACTGTCTATTCCACTTATGATCAGCAACAGGACATCCAATGGTTCTCCAGTGCCACCTGGTCATTGGGAATTTCAAAAATTTCATGGTGTTTATCTATCCATTTTTGAAGAATGAAGTTGGAGGAACTTTGGGGTTTCCATTCATCTAGGAACCATTACATGGGGAGGAAGCTAATTTCAATGAAAGCTCTGAGGAACTCTCATAGGCAAGCCTTCCCAAACAGTGGCCAAAAGGTCACATGAAGCCAGGCCCATTGAGGTCTACAACATGAAGTTCATGTGTCTTTTGACTCTAACTATGGCTGCCATGTTTTTCAGAATAAAATCATGTGATATCTTTGCTGAGATTTTCAGTTCTCTGTGGAAAGCCATCCTGGCCCTAGATCTCAGGTTTCAAGGGCAACTCTCATGCATGGCCTCCTACAATCCCAACACAATTCATGGCAATACTTCTCTAAGGTCAGTTCCAAAACTCAGTCTCTAAGAGAAATCACACCAGAGTTCAAGCCCATGTAGACCCAGTCATCTCTTCCAACCACCACACAAATGACCACAATTAAAACCAAAACATTTCCACATGGCCCTCATCTTCATCCATATAGACACTCATCATAAACTCTGGCTGGAGGTTTCCATGAGGGGCGCAGCCCAAGACAGTGTCCAAAATATGCACCCTTGCCCCTCATTTGTCTAAATTTAGGGTGGCCTGGAAACCCATCCTGTGAACCAGGAGTGATCATATAGGCCTGCCGTTAATACTGCTCTGCTTCTCCAATTTGAGGCCTACTGAATGTCAGGTGTAGATTGCTTATGTGATTTGGCATCATGAGAGAACCCAAGCACTTCTGCAGGACTTTGAAGAACTCATTTGACCCATAGGAATCCTATTCTCACTTGATGGACATCAGGACCTAACAGAGGAAGACAAGAGACTTCATCTACAATGACTGATCTATTTGCCATTTTGATTTAGGATGCACACATGGGATGTTCTTTAGATTTATCAGGAGCTGAGAATCTTAGCCACCCCCTCAATCAGGGCCTAGTGTCTGATTAAGACACATCCCTTTCCAAAGCAATTAAGCAAAGAGCCGCACGTGATACTCATTCATTTCAATTTGAAAACTATTTCTTCAGGCTTCTAAAAGGATGGCCTGAGGCAAAGACCTTCCTGACATTCAAGGTAACAGAACCATAGGTAAGCAAATGGACCAAAGCAGGGTTTCTCCACTGAGACTCTACTGTTCACACTAATATCTGAGTTTTCAGAGATGTTCCCATTCCCTTCAGCTATCAAGAACATGGACATGTCACAGAGCATGGAGGTTGTACATATCTTGTACAATAAATCATGAGCTTATTCTGGAGAGTGGCCAGAATTCAGGAAGAAAACAGGAACTTAGGAAGTTAGTAGTTGTTTCCTATCCATAAGGCAAACCACAGTCCATTTATCAATTGTGAACGATGAATGCTGGGAAGCTTTCTACTAGACAGGACACCTCCATTGATGCATTCTCTTTTCTAATGTCTAAAACCACGGACATAGTGGATACACAGACATAGAAACACTCGCCTTGTCAAAAGAGTAACTAGAAACAGTCGACTCCAAACCAAACCAACCACGTTTTCTACCTATTCTCAAAACATGAGACAAAACCACAAACTCACACCCACACACATAAAGGCACCTCCTTCCCAAAAGTGGGTCTGTGACTATCCAGAGTGTCCTCTGACTGGTGGGCTATACTATGTTCCTCTCGAAATGGCCTTTCCACTCTCAGATCATGTCTCCTTGGCCAACTCTGTGATGCTGTGACTAGCCTGCAGTTAGCCACAACCTGCTATCTCAGGAAAGGCCCCTCTTCAGATCTCAACTGGCATTTGGCCATCCTCACATCAGTTGGTACCAAGAAAGTCTGACTCTGTACTTGGTAAATCCAAACAAGTGAGCCCCCTGGGACTGGGACTGGGACTAGCTCTCGGTGCCTGGTTTCTTGCATCAAAATTTCAGAAAGTTCTATCACCAAGGAGGTTAGCTAGGTCACTTCCTTCAGGAACTGAATGAGGTCCCTCCCTTGGCAACAACTTTGGCCTAACAGTTTCTTCCAAGGGTCCCTGAGATGGAGGCTGCTTCTACTTTGTGTGACAATTTGACTAGTTAAAATGGTATATCAAAATAGGCACCTGGGAACAGCTCTCCACGCAGGCCTGGTTAGGTCCATCTTCTCTACATTAAGAAGAGAAAGGCTGATGCATACATATCCCTTCGTCCCGTTCAGGTTGTTTGCCATGGAAGATGGCTTTTACTCTCTCAGATCCTTCATAGCTGCCTACATCTTCTCCAGGACTCATTTCTGCATCGAACTTTGAGGTTCTCAGCAGTTGGAAGATACCCTACATAACTGTATTGTAAGATGAACTCTGTCCCTGCACTTTTGTAATTTTAGATTGAGGCAACAGTGTATGGTTAGGGTTAATTACAGGTTCGATTTGGGTTAGGAATCATTCTGCGGGATGAATAATGGTCTTGGGAACCTGCAATGTTTATAGGAATATAGAGATGAAATATAAGCATGAAAACAGAAATCTAGGTAAGATTTGAAGCTCAGAAGTGCATTGGGCAACTGATTGTGATACGTAGCTTTGAATTACGTTCTGCATACATATTTCAGAAAAATCGATATACAATAGCATAGGACCTTGTACCTCGGATGATTGAATGTAGTAGAGAACATCCACTCAAAAAGGGATAGTTGATAGGATCAGGAAGATAGTCAGTATGTTTCGGAAGAAGAGTGAGTATAGGATTTGGACCAAAGATCATAAGCAATAGGGTTTCGGTTAGAGAGTGAATGTCAATGTCAGCACATGTGAAGGGTCAGTCACAATGTTGAACTGGAGAAAATATGTAGGAAATTAGATATCAATAGAGACATTAGGAAATCAGGAAAAGTACAAAGTGAGTGAAAAAATTAGACATTTTCAATGGTATTGAGGTTGAATATATAATCTTAGGAAGAAACAAATATGTTGTCACAAATAGGATTGACATTTGAGAGCATTAGGCAACCTGGTCATGGATGTTTTTAGTAATCCATGTTCAGTTTCCATTTAGGCTTTGGTACAGTCATATGTGTGACTTTTGCATTTTGTGTCCAGAATATTACTGTGATAACATGCATATGTAGATCAGGTGATATGAGTATTTCTTCCACCATTTCTGGGAGCAATATTTTGAAGATGTATAAATTAATATTGGGGATACAAAGATGTGTAACCTGTGTCTATGAATATAGAGATAATGCATGAATAGACCATACTGTGAATAAATAATATAACTGGTTCCACTTTACAAAATGTATTGAATTGATATCAGAAAATATATAAGAAATCTTATATTGATATAAAATCATTCATTCCAACCAGTTATACATCTAATAGTGATATTGTAGTTATGGTTTATCATGAAGTGTGTGTCCGTTTTGCTTTAAAAGTGATAAAGGAAATCGAAAATAATGGGTTTGGAAAAAAATCTCATGAAAAGATCAGTCAAGAAACATGGAGGAATACATGTGTTCTGAAGCAGGAAGTGATTGAAATTGAAACAAATTCCTATAAATTTGCTAACTTGTGGAGGAAATATATATCCTATGATGTGCATAAACTGAAGAAATTGTAATGTCCCAGTGTTGAATAAAAATGAACGTCGATATACACATCATGTCCCATAGGAATCTACTTGCATTGATGATAAACTGTGTCAGTTACTGTAGAAATATTAGGATTTGTATGCACCATTCACTGAAGTTAGCTTTCAGTACTAGGAAACAAATATGTATTTCAGGTGGATGAAATTTTCTGAGAATAATCTTGTGAAACGTTGATTATAAATCCACATTCAGGAACATGAATGAAATTAGGGAGTGTATATAAGACACATATATTTCATATTTTGAAAAATATGGAGAGAGTGTATATATATATATATATATATATATATATATATATATATATATACATACACACACACACACACACACACACACACACACACACACACAGGGAGACATTAAAAATAGCAATATATGCCAATCCAAATTCACCATGAAATATATATCATCCACAGATCCAAAAATATTCATTTTACTGAACAAAGATTTGTGTATAATTTTGTTCAACTAGGAAGCTCACCCATAGGCTGAATTTTCAGTTCCAACGGCTTTTTTGAGGAGTGATCTCTTCTCTCAATTTGTATCTGCCAAGTCAGCCACCTCACAAGAATGTACGTGTAGTACCAGGTAGGATTCTCTATGTGCATATAAAAATATATGTGCTGAGTAGGCTACAGAGAAAGAGAGACAAGAATTCACATATTTGTTATCTTTAAAATCACATGGACAACTATTGCAACAAAAATTGTCTAGATTAATAACTCCTAACCTTTATAATGCAAAAGGCAAGTCCCACTATACACCATGCCTCCTCTGAACTGCTTGTATTTCTATTATGTTTGGGTTATTTTTCTGCCTCATATTAGGATTAGTAGTCAGACACTAGTAGGGTATGGTTTAGTGTCAGGGATTCAGTATTTCAATTGGAAAATTGGAAAATGAATCCAGTATGTATGCAAATATGTCCTACACAAAAGTCTTCCCACTCTCATCCAGAAAAATCCATTGACATTATCTTCACCCTACGTAAGATGCAATTCGAAGAGAAGAGTTAGAAAATCTGTGAATACATATCTGGAATGGAAAATGCTCAGGAGTTCACAACCTTGGAGGTGGCAGAGGAGTTTCCAAAAGTAAATGACTGCGTAAACACTCCACAAACATGGAACTCTGCTGGCCAAAAGCCTTCTTGAGAAACTGCCTCTCAGTTTGGACACATGAAATATATCTTGTTGTCCGGAGCTTTAGCTTCATTTCTGGTGAGACCATCAAAGCTGGATCTGCATCTATGTGACCTGGAGGACATCGTTTCTTATTTTCCATTGAACATTAGGTACCAGTGTTGATTTCTCTCTTTGTTGGTAAACTGTGGCCACTGGAAGCTTAGTGTCTCCCTGAGTGGACTGTGACGCCATTTGGTCATCCTGAACTTTTTGTGGTGTTTCTTGCTGCTGCACTGGGAGTTTGGTGTTTGCTTCACGAAATACAAGGAGTTCAACTAGGATATAGTGCTAGAGGGAGTTCTGTGACGTGTGTTGGGTCAGGGTCTGCAGGAGAATTCACCAACCAGTGTTCTATCCCACATAGCTTGCCCCCTTGATCATTGCAACCTGATTCTGAACATTGCCCAGAAACCTCTCCATATAACAAGATGCCTTTTCATATAATAGTCTGCTGGCTGTACCAAGTCACTCACAAGCTATTTGGAAGCCAATGGCAGATCCACATGGCCACACCACAGTTGTATTATCACACACCTGACCACCACTGCTCTAGGCCCACTACTCAGCAGGCTCCAATTTACTGGCATCTCTGTTCCACACTATTTTCATGAAACCAAGTCAATCAAGGCACAGTCTGTAACACTCATGATCAGCAAGAGAACAACTAATGGTTCTCCAGTGCCACTTGGTCATTGGGAATTTCAAAAACATCATGGTATTTATCTATCCATTTTTCAAGAATGAAGTTGGAGGCACTTTGGGGTTTCCATTCTTCAAGGAACCATTAAATGGGAAGGACTCTCATTTCAATGAAAGCTCTGAGAAACTCTCACAGGAAGGCTTCCCAAACAGTGGCCAAAAGGTCACATATATCCTATGATGTGCATAAACAGAAGAAATTGTAATGTGCCTGTGTTGAATTAAAATGAACATCAATATACACATCATGTCCATTGGAATCTACTTGCTTTGATGATAAACTGTGTCAGTTACTGTAGAAATATTAGGATTTGTAAGCACCATTCACTGAAGTTAGTTCTCAGGACGAGGAAACAAATATGTATTTCAGGTGATTGAATGTTTCTGAGAATAATCTTGTGAAAAGTTGATGATTTATCCATATACATGAATATGAATGAATTTTGAGAGTGTTTAATAAGACACATTTTTTCATATTTTGAAAAATCTAGAGAGTGTATATATATTTAAATATATATATATATATATATATATATATATATATATATATATATATATATATATATATATATAACTCATGGAGAAATATTACAATTAAAATCTGACAAGTTTTATAACACATACCCTTGATAAAGCCGAAGGCAAATCCAAGTATATTCCATGCCTCCTATGAAAGGCCTGTATTTCTATTCTGTTAGGTTTCTTTTTATCCATCATATTAGCATTAGTAGTCAGAGTCTATTAGGGTATGTGTTAGTGTCAGGGATCATTATTTCAAATGAAAATAGAAAAATGAATCTAATGTGTATGCAGATATGTGCTACACAAAAATCTTGCCACTCTCATCCAGAACAATTCCTTGACATTAACTTCGCTCCAAGTAAGACACAATTAGTGGAGAGGAGTTCGAAAACCTGTGATTACATATGTGGAACTGAAAATGTTCAGGAGTTCACAACATTGGATGTGGTAGAGCAGTTTCCAAAAGTAAGGGAGAGGTTAAACTCTCCACAAACTTGGAGCTCTGCTGGCCTAAAGACTCTTTGAGAAAATGCCTCTCAGGTTGGGCACATGAAATATATGAAGTTGTCAGGAGATTTAGCTTCCTTTGTTGTGACACTATCAAATGTGGGTCTGCATCTATGTGACCTGGAGGAAATGGTTCCTTATTTTCTAATTAACATGAGACAGCAGTTCTGAATTCTCTCTTTCTTGGTAAACTGTGGCCACTGGGAGTTAAGTTTCTCCCCGTGTGGTCTGTGAAGCAGTTTGGTCATCCTCCATTTTCGTGGTGTTCCTTACTGCTGCACTGGGAGTTTGGAATTGGCTTAATGAAATACAAGGAGTTCAACTGGGACACAATTCTGGAGGGAGCTCTGCCACGTGTGATTGGTCAGGATCTTCAGAAGAATTTTTGAAACATGGATCTATCCCACATAGCTTTCCCCCTTGACTATAGCAACCGGATTCTGAACATTGCCCTGAATCCTCTCAATATAACAAGATGCCTTTACATATAAGGGTCTGCTGCCTGCACCATGTCAGTCACAAGTATTTTGGAAGCCAATGGCTGATCCACGTGGTCCCACCACAGATATTTATTCACAAACGTATAGTCCACTGCTCTAGCCCCAATACTCAGCAGGCTCTCTCTTATGACATCTCGGTTCTATACCATTTTCATGATAACCAGTCAATCAAGGAACTGTCTGGTACACTCATGATCAGCAACAGGACATCCAAAGTTTCTCCAGTACCACCTGGTCATGGGAATATTAAAAATTTCATGGTATTTATATAGCCATTTTTCAAGGATGATGTTGGAGGCACTGTGGGTTTCAATTCATTCAGGAACCATTAAATGGTGAGTAAGCTCATTTCAATGAAAGCTCTGGAGAACTCACACAGACAAGGATTCCCAAAGAGTGGCCAGAAGGTCACATGAAGCCAGGCTCATTGAGGTCTACAATGTGATTTATATGTGTGTTTTGAGTCTCAACTATGACTTCCAAGTCTTTCAGTAAAAAAATCATGTATTATCCTGGCTGAGATTCCCAGTGCTCGGTGGAAAGCCACCCTGGGCCTAGATCTCAGTTTCCAAGGGCTAATCTCATGTGTGGCCTCCTATAATCCCAACACAATTCATGGCAATACTTCTCTCAGCTCAGTTCCAGAACTCAGGCTCTAAGGAGTATCAGAGCAGAGTTCAAGCCCTGGTGGACCAAGTCATCTCTTCCAACCGCCACACAAATGACCACAAATAAAACCAAAACACTCCTACATGGCCCTCATCTTCTTCCATAAAGACACTCATCATAACATATGGCTGGAGGGTTTCATGAGGGGCACAGCCCAAGACAGTGTACAAAATATGCTCCCTTGCCCCTCATTTGCCTAAAGCAAGGGTGGCTTGGACACCCTTCTTCTGAACCAGGAGTGATCTATAAGGGTAAAAGAAGTTGAAATTAAAGTGTTAAAGTTAAAGTGTAAAAGACCAGGTGTTGTAAAGTTTCTAATCTTCGAGGCCTGATTTAAAATGTAAATGACCAGGTATTTTTAAGTTCCTATGCTACACGCAAAACCTGAAATTCCTGTAACTTGTAGGACAATTTCTGGACTGCCAAGTAAATATTCCCCCTGACCACCTGGTTGTTTAATAACCTAGGACCCTGTGTGGCCTAGCACATATGCATCGCAGGGCCTAAACCAATCAATTTCAATGTGTACCCCGCTTTAGAACTGACCTATCACTCCCGCCTGACGTGTTCAAGCCAATGAATGAACTAATCATGTTTAGGATTTGTTGTTTGATTTTCCCACAGTGTATGATGATTTGTTAAAGGAGACTGTGATATATGTAAAGTCTCACACTCCCCAAAACGTGTACTTAAGCACTGCTCAACCCCTGCTCGGGGATCTGGGCTGCTCTCCCTTCTTGAGTGAGCACGGAGCCCCAGCATGCTGGATTAGATCCTCAATAAATGTCTTTTGCTGTTGCATGAGCCGTGGTCTCATACATGAACACGAATGAAATTAAGGTGTGTATAATAAGACACATATATGTCATATTTTGAATAATCTATAGAGTGTAGATTTTTCACAAAACACATACAGAGATATTAAAAAGTAGCAATATATATGCCAATCAAAATTCATCATGAAATACATATCATACACAGATCCAAAAATATTTATTTTACTGAACATGGATTTATGTGTAATGTTGTTCAACTAGGAAGCTCACGCAAATGTTGAATTTTCAGTTCCTACAGCGTTTAGGAGGAGTGATCTCTTCTCACAATTTCTATCTGCCAAGTCAGCCACCTCACAATAATGTACGTGTGGTACCAGGTAGGATTCTATTTGTGCATATAAAAATACATGTGCTGAATAGGCAACAGAGAAAGGGAGACAGGAATTCACATATTTGATACCTTTCAAAACACATGGAGAACTATTTCAATTAAAAATTAACCAGATTTTTAACAACTACCCTTTATCATGCAAAAGGCAAGTCCAACTATACACCATGCCTCCTCTGAATTGCTTGTATTTCTATTCTGTTTGGGTTATTTTTCTCCACCATATTAGCATTAGTAGTCAGAGTCTAGTAGGGTATGCATTAGTGTCATGGATTCAGTAATTCAAATGAAAATAAAGGAAAATGAATCCATTGTGTACGCAAATATGCGCTACAAAAAATCTTTCCACTCTCATTCAGAGCAATGCCTCGACATTACCTTCACCCCAAGTAAGACACAATTAGAGGACAAGAGTTAGAAAATCTGTGAATACATATCTGGAATGGAAAATGCTCAGGAGTTCACAAGCTTGGGCATTTTAGAGGAGTTTTCATAATTAAGGGACAGGATAAACAGTCCACAATCATGGAACTCTGCTGGCCTAAAGACTTCTTGAGAAACTGCTTCTGAGGTTGGGCACTTGAAATATATGTTGTTGTCAGGAGCTTTAGCTTCCTTTGTAGTGATACCATCAAAGATGGGTCTTCATTTATCTGACCTGGAGGACATGGATTCTTATTTTCCAAAGAACATGAGGCAGCAGTGCTCAATTCTTCCTTTGAGGGTAAACTGTGGCCACGGAGGGCTAAGTGTCTCCCCGTCTTGACTGTGAAGCCAATTGGTCAGCCTACAATTTTCGTGGTGTTTCCTGCTGCTGCACTGGGCTTTTGGTATTTCCTTCATGAAATACAAAGAGTTCAACTGGGACACAGTGCTGGAGCGAGTTCTGTCACATGTGGAGGGTCAGGGTCTACAGGAGAATTCACCAACCAGGCTTCTATCCCACATAACTTGCAACATTGTCCATAGCAAAATGATTCTGAACATTGTCCTGAAACATTTCCTTATAACAAGATGCCTTTACATATAAGGGTCTGCTAGCTGCACCATGTAAGCCACAAGCCATTTGGAAGTCAATGGCAGACTCACATGGCCCCACCACAGATATTTTATCATACACTTGCACAAAACAGCTCTGGGCCCACTTTTCAGCACTCTGCAACTTACTGACATCTCTGTTCTACACAATTTTCGTGAAACCCAGTCAGTCAAGGCACTGTCTGGTACACTCATGATCAGCAACAATACATCCAAAGGTTCTCCAGTGCCACCTGGTCAGGGGAATTTCAAGGTATTTATGGAGCATTTTTTCAAGGATGAAGTTGGAGGCACTGTGGGTTTCAATTCATTCAGGAACCATTAAATGTTGAGGAACCTCATTTCAATGAAAGCTCTAGAGAACTCTCACAGGTAAGGCTTCCCAAAGAGTGGCCAAAATATACATATATTTCATATTTTGAAAAATCTTGACAGTGTATCTATATCTATATCTATCTATCTATCTATCTATCTATATATATATATATATATATATATATACACACACACACACACAAACACACAGACATTAAAAACTAGCAATATATATACCAATCGAAATTCATCATGAAATATATATCATCCACGTATCCAAAAATATTCATTTTACTGAACATGGATTTATGTATAATGTTGTTCAACTAGGAAGCTTACCCATAGGTTGAATTTTCAGTTCCAACAGTGTTTAGGAGGATTGAACTTTTCTCACAATTTGTATCTGCCAAGTCAGCCACCTCACAAGAATATATGTGTGATACAAGGTACAATTCTATATGTGCATATAAAAATACATGTGCTGAATAGGATACAGAGAAATGGGGGAGACAGGAATTCACATATTTGATAAGTTTAAAAATACATGGACAACTCTTTCAACAAAAAAATTGACTAGATTTATAACTCCTACCATATAAAATGGAAAAGGCAATTCCAACGGTACACCATGCCTCCTCTGATGTGTTTGTATTTCTATTCTATTTGGGTTATTTTTCTCCATCACGTTAGGATTAGTTTTCAGAGTCTTGTAGGGTATGGGTTACTGTCAGGGATTCAGTATTTCAAAAGGAAAATTGGAAAATGAATCCAATGTGTATGCAAATATGTGCTACACAAAAATCTTCCGACTCTCATCCAGAACAATGCCTTGTCCTTAACATCGTCCCAAGTAACACATGTAGAGAAGATGAGTAAGAAAATCTGTGAGTACATATCTGGAATTGAATATGCTCAGGAGTTCACAACCTTACAGGTAGAAGGGGAGTTTCCAAAAGTAAGGGAGAATGTAAACACTCCACAAACAAGGAGCTCTGCTAGCCTAAAGCCTTCTGGAAAAACTGCCTCAGATGTTGGGCTCTTGAAATATATGTTGTTGTCAGAAGCTTTAGCTTCCTTTGTAGTGAGACCATAAAAGCTGGGTCTGCATCTATGTGACCTGGAGTAGATGCTTTCTTATTTACCAATGAAAATGAGGCAGCATTGATGAGTTCTCTCTTTCTGGGTCAACTGTGGCCACTTGGGTCTCAGTGTCTCCTCATGTGGACTGTGAAGCCGTTTGATCATCCTCCAATTTTTTTGATGTTTCTTGCTGCTGCACTGGGAGTTCAGTATTTGCTTCACGAAATACAAGGAATTCAACTGGGACACAGTGCTGGAGGGAGTTCTGTCACGTGTGGTGGAACAGGGTTGCAGGAGAATGCACAAACCAGGCTTCTTTCTAACATAGCTTGCCCCCTTGACCATAGCAACCTGATTCTGAACATTGCCCTGAAACTTATCCATATAACAAGAATCATTTACATATAAAGGTCTGCTGGATACACCATGTCAGTCACAAGGCATTTGGAAGCCATTGGCAAATCCAGATGGAAGCACCACAGATGTTTTATCTCACACATGCCCACCTTTGCTCTAGGCCCACTATTCAGCAGGCTCCAACTTACTGGCATCTCTGTTCTACACCATTTTCCTGAAACCCAGCCAATCAAGGCACTGTCTGGTACACTCATGATCACCAACAGGATATCCAATGGTTATCCAGTGCCTCCTAGATATGGGAATTTCAAAAATATAATGGTATTTATCGAGCCCATCATTCAAGGTTGAAGTTGGAGTCACTGAGTGTTTCATTTAATTCAGTAATCATTAAATGGTGAAGAAGTTCATTTCAATGAAAGCTCTGGAGAACTCTAATTGCTAAGGCTTCTAAAAAAGTGGCCAAAATGCCACATGAAGCCAGGCCCATTGAGGTCTACAATGTGAAGTGCATTTGTGTTTTGACTCTCAACTATGACTGCCAAGTGTTTCAGAATAAAATTATGTGATACCCTGGCTGAGATTCCCAGTGCTCTGTGGAAAGCCACCCTGGGAATAGATCTCTGTTTCCAATGGCGAATCTCATGCGTGGCCTCCTAATATCCCAACAAAATTCATGGCAATACTTCTCTGAGGTCAGTTCCAGGACTCAGTCTCTATGGGGTATCACACCAGAGTTCAAGCCCAGGTGGACCCAGTCATCGCTTCCAACTGCCACACAAATAACCACAGTTTAAACCAAAACACTCCCACATGGCCCTCATCTTCTTCCATATAGACACTTCTCATAACCTCTGGCTGGATGTTTCCATGAGGGGCGCAGCCCAACACAGTGTCCAAATAAGCTCGCTTTCCCATCATTTTCCTAAAGTCAGGGTGGCTTGTACACCCTTCCTGTGAAACAGGAGGGATCAAATATGCCTTCCGGTAATACTGCTTCTCCAATTTGAGGCCTACTGACAGTCGGGTATAGATTCTTTATGTGATGTGGAGTCATGAGAAAACACAAGCATGTATGGGATTGCCTTTGCAGGGCTTTGAAGAACTCATTTGATTCAAACGATCCCTATTCTCACTTGATGGTGATAAGGAACCTAACAGAGGAAGGCGAGAGACTTCATCAACAATGACTGATCTTTTTCCCATTTTGGTTTTGGATGCACACATGGGATCGTTCTTTAGATTCATCAGGTGCTGAGAACCTAAGCCACAGCCTCACACAGGGCCAAGAGACTGATTCAGACACATCCATTTCCAAAGCAATTAACAAAGAGCCACAGGTGATGCCCATTTAATTCCATTTTAAAACTGTTTTCTTCAGGCTTCACAAACTGTGTCCTGAGGCCAAGACCTTCCTCACATTCAGGGGAAGAGAAGAATTGGTTAGCAAAAGGCCCAAAGCAGAGTTTCTCCACTGAGGCTTTCCTGGTCACACTGATATCTGAGTTTTTTGAGATGCTAGCCATTCGATTTAGCTATCCATTACATGGCCTTGTCACAGAGCTTGGAGGTGGTACATATCTTGGACACAAAAACTTGAGCCTATTCTGGAGAGTGGCCAGAATCAGGAAGAAAACAGGAACTTAGGAAATTAGTAGGTGTTTTCCATCCATAAGGGAAGCCACAGTCCATTCATCAATTGGGCAGGATGAATGCTGGGAAGCTTTCTACTAAACAGGACACATCCATTGATGAATTCTCATTTCAAATGTCTAAAACCATGGACACAGTGGGATACACAGACATAGAAACACTCACTTTGTGAAACGACTTACTAGGAACAGTCCACTCCAAACCAAACAAACCACCTTTTTTACCTATTCTTAGAACATGAGACAAAACCACAAACTCACACCCACACCCACAAAGGCACCTCCTTCACCCAAAGAGGTCTGTGACAATCCGGAGTGTCCTCTGACTTGTGGGCCTTATTATGTTCTCTGAAATGTCCTGTCCTGTCTCAGATATGGTCTCCTTGGCCAAACCTGCGAAGTGGTCAGGAGCCAGCTGTGAGCAACTACCTGCTTTCTCAGGAAAGGCTCTACTGAAATTTGGCCATTCTCACATCAGTAGGTACCAAGAAAGACTGACTCTGTTCTTGGTAAATCCAAATAAGTGAGCCCACTGGAAATGGTACTGGGACTGCCTCTGGTTGCCTGGCTTCCTGGATCCCAAGTTCAGAGAGTTCTATCACCAAGGAAGTGAGGAAGGTCACCTCCTTTGTGAACTGAATGAGGTCACTGCTTTGGAAACCACTTTGTCCTAAAATTTGCTTCCAAGGTTCCCATGAGATGGAAGCTGCCCCTATTTCCTGTGAAACTTTCACAACTGAGAATTGTATATCAAACATAGGCAGCCGGGAACAGCTGTCCACACTGGCCTGGTTTGGTCCATCTTCTCTACATGAAGAGTGAGGCTGATTCTGACACATCCCTTCATCTTGACCAGGTTGTTTGCCATGGAAGATGACTTTTGCTCTCTCAGGTCCTTCATAGCTGCCTAAATCTTTTCCAGGGATCATTTCTGCATGGAACTTTGAGGTTTTCAGAGGTGGAAGATCCCCTACATTCCTTTATTGGAAGACCAATTCTGTCCCTCCTCTTCTGTAAAGTTAGATTGAGGGAACATTGTATGGTTAAGGTTAATAACAGGTTCCATTTTGGTTAGGAATCATTCTCTGGGATGAATAATGGTATTGGGATTTTGCGATATTTTCAAGAATAGATAGGTGAAATATAAGTATGAAAAAAGAAATCTAGGTAATTTTCGAAGGACAGAAGAGAATTGGCCCCATGATTGGGAATCTTAGCTTTCAATTATGTTCTGCACAGGTGTCTCAGATAAATAGATATACAATATCATAGGACCTTGTCTTTTGGATGATTGAATGTCGAAGAGAACATCCGGTCCAAAAGGGATAGTTGGTGGATTAGGAAGATATTCAGTAGGTTTAGAATGAAGAGTGTTTATATAATTTGGACCAAAAGATCTTTAGCAATAGGGTTTTGGGTAGAGACTGAAAGTAAATGTCAGCACATGTGAAGAGTCAGTGACAGTGATGAACTGGGGAAAAAATACAGGAAATCAGATATCAATAGAAACATTAGGAAATCAGGAAAAGTATAAAGTGAGTGATTGGATTAGAAATTTTCAACAGGGATGAAGTTGAATATGTAATTTCAGGAAGAAACAAATATGTAGTCACAAATAGGATTCACTTTTGAGAGCATTAGGCAACCTGGATATGGTTGTTTTTTTTTTAATCCATGCTCACTTTCCATTTAGGATTTGGTACAATCATAAGTGTGACCTTGCTTTTTGTTTCCACAATATTACTGTGATTTATGTATATATAGATCAGGTGACATGAGTATATCTTCCACCATTTCTGGGAGCAATATTTTGAAGACATATAATTTAGTATTGTGGGTACAAATAGGTATATGCTGTGTTATACGAATATATAGATAATGCATGAATAGACCATACTGTGAATAAATAATATAACTGGTTCCAAATTTAAATAATGGATTGAATTGATATCTGGATATATACTGCAAAACTTATATTGATATTCATACAATCATTCCAACCAGTTATACATCTAATGGTAATATTAGTGTTATGGTTAATCATGAAGTGTCTGTGAGTTTTGCTTCTAAAATGATTATGGAAATCGAAAATAATGTGCTTGGAAAGAAGTCTCATTAAAAGAGCAGTCAAGAAATCTGGGGGAATGCATATGTTCTGAAGCAGGAAGTAATTGAAAGTGAAAAAAGTCCTATAAATTTGTGAATTTGTGAATGAAAAATGGATTCTATTATGTGCAAAAACTGAAGAAATGTTAATGTACCAGTTTTGAATAAAAAAGAACGTCAAAGTACATATCATGTCCCATAGGAATCTACTTGCATTGATGTTAAACTGAGTCATTTACTGTAGCAATATTAGGATTTGTATGCACCATTCACTGAAGTTAGCTTTCAGTACTAGAAAACAAATACGTATTTCAGGTGGATTAATATTTCTGAGAATATTCTTATGAAAAGTTTAATAAAAATCCACATTCATTAACATCAATGAATTTAGGGAGTATATAATAAGACACATACATTTCATACTTTGAAAAATCTGGAGAGTTTATACATATATATATGCACACACACACACACACGTATATATTAAAAAGTAGCAATATAAATGCCAATCGAAATACATCATGAAATATATATCATCCACAAATCCAAAAATCTTCACTTTTCTGAACATCAATTTAAGTATAATGTTGTTCAACTAGGAAGCTCACCCATAGTTTGTTTTGTAAGTTCCAACAGCATTTAGGAGGAATGGTCTCTTCTCACAATTTGTATTTGCCAAGTCAGCAACCTCACAAGTATGTACGTGTGATACCAGGTAGGATTCTACATGTGCATATAAAAATACATGTGCTGAATAGGGTACAGAGAAATGGAGACAGGAATTCTCATATTTGTTAACTTTAAAAACACATGGAGAAGGGAGGGGCAGAGCCGCCAACTGCGCCTGTAAGGTAGGCGGGCCTGCGAGCTACCGGTAGAACAGGCCTAGAGGCCCGCAATCGTACAAAACACATGGCCCTGGTTGGGGGTTGGGCAGAGCCGCTGTGCGCCTGCAAGGAACGCGGACATGCGACCCACAGGCAGAACAGGCCCAGCAACCTGCGGAGGGGCAGAGACACGCCTTGCGACTTCTAGATTGGTGAACCTGCGACCCACCGGCAGAAGAGGCCCAGCTGCCTTCAGAGGGGCAGAGCTGGCCCCCGCGCCTGTGAAGTAGGCAGACCTGCGAACACTGACAGACCAGGCGCTAGGCCCCGCCAGGGTGCTAGACACATAACCAGGTTTGGGGAGGGGCCGAGCCACTGCCCGTGCCTGGAAAGCAGGTGGACCTCTCACCCTCCGGCAGAACAGACCCAGCAACCTACCAGCCTGGTAGATATATTGCCCCGGTTTAGGGAGGGGAAGAGCTGCCACTCGCGCCTGCAATATAGACAGCCATGCAATCCACAGGCAGAAGAGGCCCGGCGGCGCGCGGAGGGGCAGAGCCGACACATGCGCCTGCAAGGTAGGTGGACCTGTGACCCACTGGCTGAACAGGACCAGCGCCCGAAGAGGGGTAGAGCAACTGCCCGCTCCTGCAAGGTAGGCGGACCAGCTACCGACCAGCAGAACAGGTCCAGAGGGTTGCTGGTGTGGTAGGCACATTGCCCCAATTGGAGGAGGGGCAGAGCCGCCGCCCACACCTGTGAGGGAGACTTTTCATGAATACAATAGCAATATAAACATTTAGGGGTAAAATTCAATAACACACAAGTTTCACCAAACAGAAAGAAACACAAACAGTAGGAAAAGACAAGGAAAGAAAGGGCCACAAGCAATGCAGGTCAACTCAACATTAGAAGAGGTAATATCTGCAGCAGATGGAATGTCAGATAAAGAATTCAGGATATACTTGCTTCCGATGATCTGGAGTCCCCAGGGAGACATTAGACAGCAAAATCAGACAATGAAAGATCACTTCAACAATAAATTACATAAACAAATTCAAGAAGCGAAAGATCAACTATACAGGGAGATAGAGGTTATAAAAAACAAACAAACAGAAATCATAGAAATGCAGGAAGCAATAAACCAACTTAAAAACTCAATTGAGAATACTACCAGCAGAGTAGATCACTTAGAAGATAGAACATCAGACATTGAAGACAAAGTATTTCAACTTGAAAAGACATAGACAGCTCAGCAAGACTGTTAAGAAACCGTGAGCAGAACATCCAAGAAATATGGGATAACATGAAGAGACCAAACTTAAGAGTAATTGGGATACAGGAAGGTATACAGGTGCAAAACAAAGGAATGAGCAATCTATTCAGTGAAATAATATGAGAAACCTTCCCAGACATGAAGAATGAGACAGAATCCCAAGTCCTAGAAGCCTACAGGACGCCGAATGTGCAAAATCATAAGAGATAAAGACCTAGACATATTATAATGAAGATGCCAAACATACAGAATAAAGAGAGAATTTTAAAAGCTACAAGAGAAAGGAAGCAGATTTAATTTAGGGGTAAACCAATCAGGATAACAGCTGATCTTTCAACACAGACTCTGAAAGCTAGAAGATCCTGGAATAACATTTTTCAAACACTAAAAGAAATTGGGTTCCAACCAAGAATTGTGTATCCAGCGAATTTAAGATTCAGGATGGAAGATAAAATTAAAAACTTCCATGATAAACAAAAGTTAAAAGAATTTGCAGCTGGAAAACCATCTCTTCAAAAGATCTTTGGCAAAACATTATAGAAAGACGAAATGGAAAATAACAATGAAAACCAACAGTGGGAGGTAGTACAGTAAAGGGGGGAAAATTATCAAAGAGGTAAAAAAACCATGTTTAGTAACATAAATAAACAAATATGGCTGGAAGAACAACCCATATCTCAATAGTAACCCTAAATGTTAATGGCTTAAACTCACCAATTAAGAGACACAGGCTAGTAGAATGGATCACGAAAGATGACCCAACAATTTTCTGCCTACAGGAGATGCATTTGATAGGAAAAGAGAAACATAGACTGAAGTTGAAAGGTTTGGAGAAATCATATCACTCATATGGACTTCAGAAACAAGCAGGAGTGTCCATACTCATATCAAATAAAATAGATTTCAAGCCAAAGTTAATCAAAAGGGATAAAGAGGGACACTACATACTGCTCAAGGGAACCATACACCAACAAGACATAACAATCATAAATATATATGCCCCAAACAATGGTTCAGCTATGTTCATCAAAAAAACTCTTCTCAAGTTCAAGAGTCTGATAGACCACAATACAATAATCATGGGAGACTTCAACACACCTCTCTCACTACTGGACAGATCTTCCAAACAAAAGTTGAATAAAGAAACTATAGAACTGAATAACACAATTAATAACATAGACTTAATAGACATATATAGAATATACCACCCAACATCAAGCAGTTACACTTTTTTCTCAGCAACACATGGATACCTCTCAAAAATAGATCATATGTTATGTCACATGGCAACTCTTAGATAATATAAAGGAGTATAGATAATACCAGGCATCTTATCTGATCATAATGGAATGAAACTGAAAAATCAACAATAAAAGAAGGAAGGAAACTTCATGCATCACTTGGAGAATGAACAATACGTACTGAATGATCAATGGGTTATAGAAGACATCAAGGAGGAAAATAAAAAATTCTTAGAGATAAATGAAAAAGACAGACAGAACATATCAGAATCTATGGGACACATTGAAAGCAGTTCTAAGAGGAAAATTCATTGCTTGGAGTTCTTTCCTTAAAAAAAGAAAAAAAAAACAACAACTAAATGATCTCATAGTTCATTTCAAAATCCTAGAAAAAGAAGAGCAAAACAACAGCAAAAAAGTAGAAGGCAAGAAATAATTAAAATCAGAGCTGAAATTAATAAAATCGAAACAAAAGAATCAATTGAAAAATTTGACAATACTAAAAGTTGAAAAATAAATAAAATCGATAGACTCTTAGCCATGTTAACAAAGAGAAGAAGAGAGAGAACTCAAAATACTATCATACTGGATGAAAATGGCAATATCAAAACAGACACTTCTGAAATAATGAAGATAATCAGAAATTATTTTGAATCCTTATACACCAATAAATTAGAAGATAGTGAAGGCATCGATAAATTTCTTAAGTCATATGATCTGCCCAGATTGAGTCAGGAAGATATAGACAACCTAAGCAGACCAATATTAATTGAGGAAATAGAAGAAACCATCCAAAGACTACCAACTAAGAAAAGCCCAGGACTGAATGGGTATACAGCCGAGTTTTTCAAAACCTTTAAAGAGGAACTAATACCAGTACTTTTCAAGATATTTCAGGAAACAGAAAAAGAGAGAGAACTTCCAAATTCATTCTAGGAGGCCAATATCACCCTGATGCCTAAACCAGACAAAGACACTTCAAAGAAACAAATCTACAGACCAATATCTATAATGAACCTAGATGCAAAAATCCTCAATAAAACTCTGGCGAATCAGATGCAAAAACATATTTAAAAAATTGTGCAACATGATCAAGTAGGATTCATCCCTGGGATACAAGGCTGGTTCAATATACGGAAATCAATAAATGTTATTCACCACATCAATAGACTTAAAAATAAGAACCATATGATCACCCCAATAGATGCAGAAAAAGTATTCAACAAAGTACAGCATCCCTTTATGTTCAAAACTTTAGAAAAAAATAGGGATAACAGGAACATACCTCAATAATGTAAAAGCAATCTATGCTAAGCCTCAGGCTAGTATCATTCTGAATTGAGAAAAAATTGAAGGCATTCCCTCTAAAATCTGGAATAAGACAGGGATGCCCTCTCTCACGACTTCTGTTCAACATAGTTCTCGAAACACTGGCCAGAGAAATTAGACAAATGAAAGAAATTAAAGACATAAAATTAGGAAAAGAAGAACTTAAATTATCACTATTTGCAGATGACATGATTCTATACCTAGCAGACCCAAAAGGGTCTTCAAAGAAACTATTACAGTTAGTAAATGAATTCAGCAAAGTGGCATGATATAAAATCAACAATCATAAATCAAAGGCATTCCTGTATATCAGTGACAAATCCTCTGAAATGGAAATGAGGACAACCACTCCATTCAGAATATCCTCAAAAAAATAAATAAAATACTTGGGAATCAACATAACAAAAGATGTGAAAGACTTACACAATGAAAACTACAGAACCCTAAAGAGAGAAATAGAAGAAGATCTTACAAGATGGAAAAATATAACCTGTTCATGGATAGGCAGAATTAACATCATCAAAATGGTGATATTACCAAAAGTTCTCTATAGGTTTAGTGCAATGCCAATCAAAATCCCAAGGGCATTTCTTGTAGAAATAGATAAAACAATTATTAAATTCATATGGGAAAATACAAAACCCAGTATATCAAATACAACTCTAAGCAGGAAGTGTGAATCAGGCCGTATAGCGATTCAAGTCCTCAAATTATACTACAGAGCAATAGTAACAAAAAGAGCATGGTACTGGTACCAAAACTGGCGGGTGGACCAATGGTACAGAATAGAGGACACAGAAATCAATCCACAAAATTACAGCTATTTTATATTTGATAAAGGAGCTAATAGCATGAAATTAAGGAAGGATAGCATCTTCAAAAAATGGTGCTGGAAAAACTGGAATTCCATATGTAACAAAATGAAACTGAATCCCTTTCTCTCACCATGCACAAAAGTTAACTCAAAATGGATCAAGGAGCTTGATATCAAATCAAAGACACGGCATCTGATAGAAGAAAACTTTGGCTATGATCTACATACTGTGGGGTCGGGCTCCAAATTCCTCAATAGGACACCCATAGCATAAGAGTTAATAACTAGAATCTACAAACTGGACTTACTCAAACTAAATAGATTTTTCTCAGAAAAAGAAACAATAAGAGAGGTAAAAACGGAGCCTACACGCTGGGAACAAATCTTGACTCCTCACACTTCAGATAGAGCCCTAACATCCAGAGTTATACAAAGAAATCAAAAAATTAACAATAAGAAAATGAATTACCCAATCAACAAATGGGCCAAGGACCTGAACAGACACTTCTCAGAGGAGGACATACAATCAATCAATAAGTACATCAAAAAATTCTCACCATCTCGAGCATTCACAGAAATGCAAAACAAACCCACCCTAAGATACCATCTCACTGCAGTAAGCTTGGCAGACATTATGAAGTCAAACGACAACAAGTTCTGGCGAGGATGTGGGGAAAAGGGTACACCTGTGCATTGCTGGTGGGACTGCAAATTGGCACAGCCAATTTGGAAAGCAGTATGGAGATTTCTTGGAAAGGTGGGAATGGAACCACCATTTTACCCAGCAATTCCCCTTCTCGGTCTAATCCATATAGACCCAAAAAGAGCATGCTACAGGGACACTGATAAATCTATGTTCATAGCAGCACAATTCACAATAGGAAGACTGTGGAACCAACCTAGATGCCCTTCAATAGATGAATGGATTAAAAAAAATGTGGCATTTATACACAATGGAGTATTACTCTGCATTAAAAAATGACAAAATCATACAATTTGCAGAGAAATGGATGGCATTAGAACGTATTATGCTACGTGAAGATAGCCAATCACTAAAAAACAAATGCCAAATGTTTTCTTTGATATAAGGAGAGTAACTGAGAACAGAGTTGGAAGGAAGAGCATGAGAAGATGATTAACATTAAAAAGGGGTGAGAGGTGGGAGGGAAAAGGAAAGAGAAGCAAAATTGCATGGAAATGGAAGGAAACCCTCATGGTTATACAAAATTAAATACAAGATGAAGTGAGGGGAAAGGGGACGAAAACAAGGGGAAGAAATGAATTACAGCAGATGGGGTAGATTGAGAGGATTGCAGGGGAGGGGATGGGAGATAGTAGAGGACAGGAAAGGCAGCAGAATACAACAGACACTAGTATAGCAATATGTAAAACAGTGGATGTGTAACTGATGGGATGCTGCAATCTGTATATGGGGAAAAATGGGAGTTCATAACCTACTTGAATCAAAGTGTGAAATATGACATGTCAAGAACTATGTAATGTTTTGAAAAACAAACAATAAATATCAAAGGAAAAAAAAACACATGGAGAACTATTTCAATTAAAAATTGACTAGGTTAATAACACCTACACTTTATCATGCAAAAGACAAGTCCAACTATACACCATGCCTCTTTAGAACTGCTTGTTTTTCTATTCGGTTTGGGTCATTTTTCTCCATCATATTAGGATTAGTAGTCAGAGTTTTGTAGGGTACATGTTAGTGTCAGGGATACAGTCTTTGGAATGGAAAATTGGAAAAGAATCCAATGTGTATGCAAATATGTGCTACACAAAAATCTTCCCACTCTCATCCAGAACAATGCCTTGACGTTACCTTCTCCCCAAATAAGAAACAATTAGAGGAGAAGAGTTAGAAAATCTGTAAATACACATCTGGAATGGAAAATATTTAGGAGTTCACAAACTTGGAGGTGGTAGAGGAGTATCCCAAAGTAAGGGACAGGGTAAACACTCCACAAATATGGAGGTGTGCTGGCCTAAAGACTTCTAGAGAAACTTCCTCTGAGGATGGGCACTTGAAATATATATTGTTGTCAGTAGCTTTAGCTTCCTTTGTAGTGAGATCATCAAAGCTGGGTCTGCATCTATGTGACCTGGAGGACATTCTTTCTTGCTTTCCAATGCACATGAGGCAGCAGTGCTGAATTCTCTCTTTGTATGTAAACTTGGCCACTGAGGTCTAAGTGTCTCCCCGTGTGGACTGTGAAGTCTTTTGTTCATCCTTCACTTTTCGTGGTGTTTCCTGCTGCAGCACTGGGAGTTTGGTATTTGCCTCAAGAAATAGGGAGTTCAACTGGAACACAGTGCTGGAGGGAGTTTTGTCACTTGTGGTTTTTCACGGTCTACAAGAGAATGCACCAACCAGGCTTTATTCCCACATAGCTTTCCCCCTTGTCCATAGCAATCTGATTCTGCACATTGCCCTGAAAACTATCAATTTAACAAGACACCTTTACATATAAGTGTCTGGTCACTGCACCGTGTCAGTGACAAGCCATTTGGAAATCAATGGCAAATCCACATGGCGCAACCACAGATGATTTATCACACACCTGCACACCACAGCTCAGGGCTCACTACTCAGGAGGGTCCAACTTAATAGCATCTCTGTTCTACACCATTTTCATAAATCCCAGTCAATCAAGGCACTGTCTGGTACACTCATGATCAGTAAAAGTGCATCCAAATGTTCTCCAATACCATCTGGTCATGGGAATTTCAAAAATTTCATGGTATTTATCTAGCCTCTTGGTAAATCCAAACAAGTGAGCCCACTTGGACTGGGTCTGGGACTGGCTCTGGGTGCCTGGCTTCCTGGATCACAAAATTCAGAGATTCCCATCACCAAGGAAGTGAGGTGAGGTCACTTCCTTCAGAAAATGAATGAGGCCACTGTCTTGGCCACCACTTTGTCCTAACAGTTGCTTCCTAGTGTCTCAGGAAAAGGAGGCAGCCTCTATTTCCTGTGACACTTTCACAAATTAGAATGGTATAGAAACATAGGCACCTGGGAACAGCTCTCCACACATGCCTGGTTTCATACATCTTCCCTACATTAAGAAGAGATAGGCTGATTCAGACACATCCTTTCATCCTGATCGGGTTGTTTGCAAAGGAAGATGACTTTTGCTGTTTCAGGTCCTTCTTAGCTGCCTACGTCTTCTCCAGGGATCATTTCTGCATGGATTTTGAGGTACTCAGCAGGTGAAAGATCTCCTAACTTCCTGTATTGTAATACTAACTTTGTCCCTGCTCTTCTGTAAAGTGAGATTGAGTGAACAATCTCAGTTTACAGAATGGTTAGGGTTAATAGCATGTTCGATTTGGGTTATGAATCATTTTGCTGGATGAATAGTGATATTGGGAACCTGCAATATTTATAAGAATATGGAGGTGAAATATAAGTATGAAAACAGAAATCTAGGTACTATTTGAAGCCCAGAAGGACTTTGGGCCCTTGATTGGGATACTTAGCTTAAATTGCGTTCTGTGTGACCTTTGCATTTTGTGTCCAGAATATTACTGTGATAATATGTATATGTAGCTAAGGTGACATGAGTATTTCTTCCACCATTTCTGTGAGCAATATTTTGAAAACTTATAAATTAGTACTGGGGATACTAATAGGTTTACCCTGTTTTGATGACTATAGAGATGATGCATTAATAGACCATACTGTGAATAAATTATATAACTGGTTCCAAATTTAAATAATGGATTGTATTGATATCTGAAAATATATAGGAAATCTTATATTGATATACATACATTCATTCCAACCAGTTATATATCTAATGGTAATGTTAGGGTTATCATTTATCATGAATAGTGTGTGAGTTTTGCTTCAAAAATGATTATGAAATCGAAAATAATATGTTTAGAAAGAAGTCTAGTAAAAAGACCAGTCAAGAAACATGGAGAAATATATGTCTTCCAAAGGAGGGAGTGATTGAAAGTGAACCAAATGTTTATAAATTTGTGAACTTGTGAATGAAACGATATATCTTATGATGTCCATAAACTGAAGAAATAATTACTTACCAGGTTTGAATAAAAATGAACTTTAACAAACACAATAGAAACATTAGGAATTCTGGCAAAGTATAGTTCGCAGTGAAAGGTTAATAAAATAAGTACTTGTCACTTCCTGTTTTTCTGTATGCTTAACAAAACACTGTTGAAATCTTGAGAACTTTTTGCAAGTCTTATTCCCAGAATGTGCTGTCCAAAACTGCCAAACTGCAGAATGTACTCCCTCAACCAGTTGCACACAAACCGCTCACTAGCCCGGACCCATCAATAAACTTCCCCTCCTGCTCTCTCCTAGGAAAATATATAAGCTCTGCTTAAGCTGTTCTCAAGGCTCTCTGCTCTATTCAAGTGAGCTCTGAGTCCCAGCATGCTGGAACCCCAATAAACCCTTTGCTTTGCATGAGACAGTCTCTTGGTGGTCTCTTCACCCGATTGTCACCAGACCTTTACATATGGAGGTTCCACCGAGATCCGACAGCCATGGACAAGCGACCCCAACGAACTCCTCTCGGGGTAAGTAAGGTGCCTCTTTCTGGTTTCAGGTTTCAGGTCAGGGCTTGGCAAAATGGATGTCGATGAAGAGCGTGAGCTCTCTCCGATGGTGGCTGACAGTCATGTCACAGAGCCACAGGCCAAGTCTCTGGGGGACGTCATAGAGGACTCGGAAAATCGAGGAACAATAGTCTCCATGACTCAGTGATATTTTGTTTCAGATTCGGTATTGCCAACCCATCGGGTTTTACCAACTACTCAGTCCTGGTCTCAGTGTTGAACTTCCATATCCTGTCTTTATTGTCTTGTCTTGTCTGTGTCATGTGTTGTTGCTTTTACTGTTTGTGTATCTTTCATTATGGGACAGAGCACATCAATGCCTCTGTCTCTGACCCTTGTTCACTGCACCAAAGTTTGCTTAAGAGATCAGAATCTTTCTTTTTCAGTACAACGCTGGACTTGGCAGACTCTCTGTGC
Source organism: Callospermophilus lateralis (assembly GCF_048772815.1). Taxonomy (NCBI): domain Eukaryota; kingdom Metazoa; phylum Chordata; class Mammalia; order Rodentia; family Sciuridae; genus Callospermophilus; species Callospermophilus lateralis. Next base: position 11,693,001 of record NC_135316.1, on the reverse strand, counting down.
CTCAGAATGGCTCACCTTTGGATTTGGATGGACCCTAGAAGGATCTTTCTACTTCCCAATAATTTAAAAAGTCAGAGATATTGTCTTTCAGCCAGGGCCACATAGATACCTGTGAAGACAGATGGCCACTGCCTACCAACCCGGTGACGAGGGGAATCAACATCAATTTCAAGAAAGAGACTTTGTCCACATTAGACGAAATCAGGTGTCATCCCTGGAACCCCGCTGGAAGGGACCATAGCAGGTGCTACTTATAAGGCCTACAGCAGTAAAGGTAGACAGAATCACTTCCTGGATCCATACCTCTCATCTCAAGCCTGTGCCCTGTCCAGACTCTGGCTGGAAACTGTAAAAAACTGGAAACCCTTTCAACTTGTGTATTTGCCATGTGGATAAGGCAATAGACTCTCCCCTTGACCACCAGTAGTCCTAACCCTCATCAGCCCATTCAGCAGCGATGGCTGATCACAAATCTTACTGGACAAGAAGTATGGTCTATCTCGCATACAGCCCACTTAGGGACATGGTCGCCATCTCTCCACAGAGACATTTGTCAGCTGGCTATAGGTCTTTTCCATTGGGATATCCCTGATGAAGTTGATCCCACTAAAATTCCATTAAATCTCTTCTCTACCATAGATAATGGAAACAAATATTATGAATGTAGGGACACGCAAGCCAGATGCAGGTTGGCTAGGCTAGATTACTATGTTTGCCTGGCGGACTATCAAAGCCACAAACAGTCAAGGCTGTGTTGGGGGAAAGCCGGCTTCTTCTGTAAGTCATGTAGATGTGAGCATACAGGGACTGCTTGATGGAACCCAAACTACTCATCAAATTCTGTACACAGCATTGGCCATATTACCAATTAGATAACCAAAATTGATGGCCCCCAGAGGGGTCTCTAGATCCTCAAATTCTGAGTGACCTTTTTAACTTCTGCAAGTGCTGAAAAGGGTGAAAGGAGATTCCCCTATGTGGAGGCCTTCTCCCTCCTTTGATCACATCCTGAACTATGCTTCTCCAATAGATCCTCACCCTCAGCCTTCTGCTCCAGACTCTCTGCTCTTACTCTCACCTATGCAACCTGATTTCTCCCCTCGAATTACTAGATCAAAAACCCAAACCTCCGCCTGTTCTAAGACTGTTGCCCCCTTCTTGAGGTAGCAGGTACTGAGGTACACCTCAACCAACTCACTCCTCTCTTCTCCTGTCATTGCCCGCACTGGGTCCCACCAGGTCCTCTTACTAGCTAACACAAAGCTCAAACCATCTGAGAAGACCCCTCACACCCTTATCCAAGTTGTAATGTAAATGGCCTTTAAAGTTGCTTTTTCATCACTGAAAACATGTTACTAATTATTTAAAGTCCCTCAAACACTTTTTGGGATACTAACTCCCATCTTACCCTCTGCTCTACCTGTTGTACTGCTCAAGATTTGTTCCTAGATAAATCCAAAACCCCTTTCCCATTATTCTTTTACATTTCTCCTACCTCATTCTCAGATCCACGGAACTGCTCACAGCCACGCCTTCCCCGTCTTCCCCCTCTGTACCAGGCCCACAGAAAAGTCTTAACTGACCTTCTCCAGAAATCTTCAACATAGCTGAATTTAGGACTTTCAGCAAAAGAGTCCCAATAAAAGATTTCTAAGTAGATAAACTTCCTCTTTTCGTGTTGCCCTATTCTACTTGGCCACTGGCTAAAAAAATCTGCAATCCTAAGCAAAACACCCCCATACTAATTTTTCACAAAATATGTGAACAAGGCCTTGGCCTTGAGCTGAGGCTTCACAGAGATGGCTACATTTGTAAGATAAAGAAGTTACCAACTTGGCTCCATGGTAACAGTTGGCAGGGGGAAAAATAAAGGGAATATAAAGCTCTCCCTCACCTGGGTGTCCTTGGAAAGTTAACTTTCCCAGAACAGAGGAAAAAAAAGAAGACAAACTGCTTTTTGTGAACTTCTTAAGACTGTGAACTTCTGAGCCCCTTCCCTTATATGTTGGGTACAAAATTCTGAAACTACCTAAACTTGGGGTTCCGGGGATTTAATTGATTACAACAGAAGTAATGCCCTCTGAATATGGTTGCAAACAAATAGGACTGTTTTCCTGTCTTTGGTACTATCTTAGGTGCCTTGCCTTGTCCATCCCTACAACAGTATAATTCTATATACTTAAAACATTGTTTATGTTTTCATGAAGTGGTCAAAAGGTGTGATTAATTGTGTAGTTGTGCAAATGTTTCCCAGAGTGCTCTATCATGACACAGGTTCATTTGAAGATCAAATAGGGGGGCATAAAACCTGGTTCCACTGGGAACATATATCCCTCACTTTCGCCATCCTATTAGGAATACATGTTGCTTCTGCAGGGGTGGGCACAAGAACCACTGCCTTGGTCCATGGGACAAAACAAATGACCCAAATAGAAGCAGCAATATGCCAAAACTTAAAGATATTAGAAACCTCCATCACAGCATTGCAGGAATCTTTAACCTATCTCTCTGAAATTGTTTTACAGAACAGTCGAGGATTGGAACTCCTCTTCATGAGAGAAGAGGGCCTTTGTTTTGCATTGATGGAAGAATGTTGTTTTTATGCCAACCATACTGGAGTTGTAAAAAAATCTATGAGTAAATTAAAAAGACGACTTGAAGAGCGTCAACGAGAGAGAGAGGCCCAAAAAGTGTGGTTTGAATCTTGGTTCACAAAGCCCCCCTGGTTAACTACGCATTTATCAACCCTGGCCGGTCCAATAATAATCCTCACATTATTGCTAACTATAAAACCCTGCTTGCTCAACCATGAAATTTATTTTCTCCAGGCTCAAATTGGACAAGTTAAACTAATGGTAATACCCCACTAGCAGACATAGAATGTGACACCACCCAATGATCATTTTTATGATTAAAAGTAGCCAGAAAAAGAAGTGACGAATGAAAGGTTAATATAATATGTAGTTGTCACTTCCTGTTTTTCTGTACACTTAACAAAACACTGTTGAAATCTTGAGAAATTTTTGCCAATCTTGTTCCCAGAATGTGCTGTCCACAACTGCCAAACTGCAGAATGTACTCCCCCACGAGGTTGCATGCAAACTGACCACTCGCCCTGACACATCAATAAACTTCCCTCCCTGCGCTCTCAAGGAAAAGTATATAACCTCTGCTTAAGCTGTTCTCAGGGCTCTCTACTCTTTTCAAGTGAACTCTGAGCCCCAGCATGCTGGACCCCCAATAAACCCTTTGCTGTTACATGAGATAGACTCTTGGTGGTGTCTTCTTCCGATGCTCGCCCGACCGTTACTTGGATGATTGAATGTAGAATAGAACATCCAGTCAAAAAGGGATAGTCGGTAGGATTAGGAATATAGTCCGTAGGTTTAGGAAGAAGAGTGAGTATAGGATTTGGACCAAAAGTTCTTTAGCAATAGGGTTTCGGTTAGAGAGTGAATATAAATGTCAGCACATGTGAAGAATGAGTCATAATGATGAAATGGGGAAAATATGTAGGAAAGCAGATATCAATAGAGACATTAGGAAATCAGGCAAAGTACAAAGTGAGTGATAGGATTAGACATTATCAACAGGGTTGAGTTTCAATATATAATCTTAGGAAGAAACAAGTATGTAGTCACCAATATGATTGACATTTGAGAGCATTAGGCAACCTGGACATGGATGATTTTAGTAATCCATGTTGACTTTCCATTTAGGCTTTTGGGAGAATCCTAAGTGTGACCTTTGCATTTTGTGTCCAGAATACTACTGTGATAAAGTGTATGTATAAATCAGTTGACATGAGTATTTCTTCCACCATTTCTGGGAGCAATATTTTGAAGATATACAAATTGTTTTTGGGCGTACACAGAGGTGTACCCTGTGTCTATCAATATAGAGATAATGCATGAATAGACCATACTGTGAATAAATAATATTACTGGTTCCACTTTACATAATGGATTAAATTGATATCTGAAAGTATACAAGAAATCTTATATTGAAATACAATCATTCATTCAAACCAGTTTTACATCTAATGGTAATATTAGGGTTATGGTTTATCATGATGGTTGTGAGTTTTGCTTCAAAATTGATAATGGAAATCGAAAATAATGTGTTTATAAAGAAGTCTCTTAAAAAGAGCAGTCAAGAAACATGGAGTAATCCATGTGTTCTGAAGCAGGAAGTGATGGAAAGTAAAACAAATGCTTATAAATTTGCTAAATTGTGCATGAAATATACATCCTATGATGTGCATAAACTGGAGAAATAGTAATGTACCAGTTTTGAATGAAAATGAACGTCAAAATACACATTATATCCCATAGGAATCTTCATGCATTTATGTTAAACTGGGTCAGTACTGTAGAAATATTTGATTTTTTTGGTGTCATAATACACTTTATTTTAGCACTAGCATGCCACAGAATGTAGAGGAAAGAGCAATGGATTTTTAGTTATAGCACTTATAATCTAACATTTAATGACTATTTTGGGGAGTCTAGAAATTGCATAAGGCTATGTAACATAATTGTTTTTTATTTAACATTCAAAAAAACTTGGAATTTTGGTAATATTTCTCCTTTTTCATTTTTTGTTTTTTCAGTTGTTCATAGACCTTCATTTTATTTATTTGTATGTGGTGATGAGAATATAACCCAGTGCCTCACACATGCTAGACAAGCATGTTAACACTGAGCCAGAAACCCAGCACCTCCACTTTATCTTATCATCAAACACTCCTCACCCTCTTCATTACTCACTTTCTTAATCGTTTTCCCCCTTCTCTCTATTCTTTTTCACTTTCCCTCCTTATGTATTTTTCTCTCATGTCATTACAAACACTAGTATGGTATGAAATTTACATTTAAGACTGATTTTAAAGTCATTCTTTTTTCTTGAGAAAATTTAAAAATTATAATCACCTGATAGATATATTACAATACATTTATTATACATATGCATCTATATTCATTCACATGTATTATATATATTTAAAATTACTTTGATTAGCCTGTTAGAAATAATATATACCAAGTCTTTCTTAATTCTCAAGTCTTCCAGAATTAACATCTTACAGTGAAAATCAAATAAACATGTTTAAGTTAACAGGTATCATTCTTATTTATCAATACTGATAATTTAAGGTTTTATATAACATTAAGCTGTAATATTAACTGGCATATTAACTCTTATGAATTAGAGAAATTTTTTTGAACAACCTATTATTTAAGGACCATATGCACTGACATTTCAAATGCCCTTCTTGTGATTTCAATTTCTATCAATTGTGTGTTAATTGAAAAATACTTATTTTAGTAATTTTCCTATTCATAATTGATATAAAGTCAATTGTTTAATCCTTTTTGTAAGTAGTTACTTATTACAGTAGGGGCAGTATTAATAATTCTAAATCTTTATAAGAAAAATGGTACAAAGATATTTTCATGCAAAATTAAGAATAATTGCGATCTCTAAATGTTTGGTTGTTGATACATATAATACAGAGCTTTTGATGAGCCTCTTTCCCAGTAAAACATAAAATGCAAAGATACAGTTGGGTATGTATGTCCAAATAAAGATAAGAAAAAATACACATTATCAGTTAGAAACTATTAAATAAAAGATGAAATGAACAATCCAACACATTGTACAAACTTGTCAGTTGAGTTAGTATTCTGGAAGAATAGCCTAAGACTAGACCTGGTCCATGAAAAAATATTCACGAAAAAAATGAAATATGAAAAGTATAGGAAATACTATGAATTTTTCAGGAGGGTAGGTGGATTATCCTTTAATCTCAATTATGTGCATTTTCAAAACCAGTTTTCTGGTAAAATAAATTTGTGATAGATACAACTAAACAAAACAAAGTTTCTGCTTAGCAAAATGAATGCATCTCAACACTTTTTTAGCTGATATCTTCCCACTCAATTTTAAACCTTTATTTATTTATTTTTTATTGGTTGTTCAAAACATTACAAAGCTCATGGTATATCATCTTTCATACATTTGACTCAATTGGGTTATGAACTCCCAATTTTCCCCAAATACGAGTTGCAGAATCACAATGGTTACACATTCATATTTTTACAAAATGTCATATTAGTGACTGTTGTATTGTGCTACATTTCCTATCCCCTACTATCCCCCCTCCCCTCCCCTCCCATCTTCCCTCTCTACCTCATCTGCTGTTTTTTACTTCTCTCCCTTGTGCACCCCCCTTTCCCCTCACTACCTCTTATATGTAATTTTGTGTAACATTGAGGGTCTCCTACCATTTCCATATGCTTTCCATTCTCTCTCGCTTTTGCTTTCCTCTCTCGTCTTTGATTAATGTTAATCTTTTCCTCAAGTTCTTTCTCCCTGTTCTAATCTTAGTTGCTCTCTTGATATCAAAGAAGACATTTGACTTTTGTTTTTTAAAGATTGGCTACCTTCTCTTAGCATAATCTGCTCTAATGCCATCCATTTCCCTAAAAATTCTAAGATTTTGTCATTTTTTAGTGCTGCGTAATACTCCATTGTGTATAGGTGCCACATTTTTTTTTATCCATTCATATATTGAAGGGCATCTAGTTTGTTTCCACAGTCTAGCTATTGTGAATTGTGCCACTATGATCATTGATGTGGCAGTATCCCTATAGTACGCTCTTTTAAGATCCTCAGGGAATAGTCCGAGAAGGGCAAAAGCTGGTTCAAAGGGTGGATCCATTCCCAGTTTTCCCAGGAATCTCCATTCTGCTTTCAAAGTGTGCTTCACCAATTTGCAGTCCCACCAGCAGTGTACAAGTGTACCCTTTTCCCCACATCCTCGTCAACACTTGTTGTTCTGTGACTTCATAATAGCTGCAAATCTTACTGGAGTGAGATGGTATCTTAGGGTGGTTTTGATTTGCATTTCTCTGACTGCTAGAGATGGTGAGCATTTTTTCATGTACTTGTTGATAGATTGTATGTCTTCTTCTGTGAAGTGTCTGTTCAGGTCCTTGGCCCATTTGTTGATTACATTATTTGTTATCTTATTGTTTAATTTTTTGAGTTCTTTGTATATTCTGGATATTAGGGCTCTATCTGAAGTGTGAGGGGTAAAAATTTGTTCCCAGGATGTAGGCTCTCTTTTTACCTCTCTTATTGTTTCTCTTGCTGAGAAAAAACTTTTTAGTTTAAGTAAGTCCAATTTGTTTATTCTTGTTATTAACTCTTGGGCTATGGGAGTCTTATTATGGAATTTGGAGCCCGACCCCACAGTATGAAGATCGTAACCAACTTTTTTTCTATCAGACGCAGTTTCTCTGATTTTATATCTAGCTTCTTGATCCATTTTGAGTTAACTTTTGTGCATGGCGAGAGAAAGAAATTCAGTTTCATTTATTTGCATATGGATTTCTAATTTTCCCAGCACCATTTGTTGAAGATGCTATTCTTTCTCCATGCATGCTTTTAGCCCCTTTATCAAATATAAGGAAGTTGTAATTTTGTGGATTGGTTTATGTGTCCTCTATTCTGTACCATTGGTCCACCTGCCTGTTTTGGTAAAAGTACCACACTGTGTTTGGTACTATTGCTTTGTAGTACAGTTTGAACTCTGATATCGCTATAACTCCAGATTCACACTTACTGCTTAGAGTTGCTTTTGCTATTCTGGGTCTTTTGATTTTCCATAAGAATTTCATGATTGCTTTATCTTTTTCTACAAGAAATGCTGTTGGGATTTTGATTGGCATCACTTTAAACCTGTAGAGAACTTTGGGTAATATTGCCATTTTGATAATGTTAGTTCTGAGTATCCATGTCCAGGGTTCATTTTTCCATCTTCTAAGATCTTCTTTTATCTCTCTCTTTAGAGTTCTGTAGTTTTCATTATATAAATCTTTCACCTATTTTGTTAGGTTGATTCCCAAGTATCTTATTTTATTTGAGGATATTGTGAATGGAGTGGTTTTCCTCATTTCCATTTCAGAAGTTTTGTTGCTGATATACAAAAATGCCTTTGATTTATGTGTGTTGATTTTATATCCTGCCACTTTGATGAATTCATTTAATAACTCAAGCCGTTTCTTTGTAGACCATTTTGGGTCTGTTAAATATATTATCATGTCATCTGCAAATAGCGATAATTTAAATTCTTCCTTTCCTATTTTTATGCCTTTAATTTCTTTTGTCTGTCTAATTGCTCTGGCTAGTATTTCAAGAACTAAATTGAATAGAAGTGGTGATAGAGGGCATCCCTGTCTTGTTCCAGATTTTAGAGGGAATTTCTTCAGCTTTTCTCTATTTAGGATGATGCTAGCCTGATTTTTAGCATACATAGCTTTTACCATGATGAGGTAAGTTCCTGTTATCCCTAGTTTTTATAGTGTTTTGAACATAAAGGGATGCTGTAGTTTGTCGAATGCTTTTTCGGCATCAATGGAGATGATCATATGGTTCTTGTCTTTAAGTCTATTGATGTGGTGGATTACATTTATTGATTTCCATATATTGAACCAGCCTTGCATCGCAGGGATGAATCCTACTTGATCATGAAGCACAATTTTTTTGATATGCTTTTGTATTCGATTCGCCAGGATTTTATTGAGAATTTTTGCATCCAAGTTCATTAGAGATATTGTTCTGTAGTTTTCTTTCTTTAAATTGTCTTTGTCTGGTTTCGGGATCAGGGTGATGTTGGCCTCATAGAATGAATTTGGAAGAGCTCCTTCTTTTTGTTTTTCTTGAAATAGCTTGAATAATATTGGTATTAATTCCTCTTTGAAGGTTTTGTAGAACTCCGCTGTATACCCATCCAGTCCAGGGTTTTTTTTGGTTGGCAGTCCTTTGATGGCTTCTTCTATTTCTTCCTTTCTTATTGGTCTGTTTAAATTGTGTGTGTCTTCCTGACTCAATCTGCACAGATCGTATGACTTAAGAAATTTATCGATATCTTCACTATCTTCTATTTTATTGGAATATAGTGTTTCAAAATACTTTCTAACTATCTTTTTATTTCTGTAGTGTCTGTTGTGATATTGCCTTTTTCATCCCGTATTTTAGTAATTTGAGTTCTCTCTCTTCTTCTGTTCATTAGCATGGCTAAGGGCCTGTCGATCTTAATTATTTTTTCAAAGAACCAACTTTTAGTTTTATCAATTTTTTCAATGTTTTTCTTTATTTCAATTTTGTTGATTTCTTCTCTAAATTTGATTATTTCTTGTCTTCTACTACATTTTCTGTTGTTTTGCTCTTCCTTTTCTAGGTTTTTGAGGTGTATCATGAGTTCATTTTTTTGCTGGTTTTTCTTTTTTTTGAGGAAAGAACTCCAAGAAATGAATTTCCCTCTTAAAACTGCTTTCACTGTGTCCCATAGATTCCAGTACATTGTGTCTGTATTGTCATTTGTCTCTAAGAATTTTTTTATCTCCTCCTTTATATCTTCTGTTACCCATTGATCATTCAGTAGCATGTAGTTCATTTTCCATGTGATGCAGGATTTTTCCTTCCTTTTTTTATCATTGATTTCCCGTTTCATTCCATTATGATCAGATATGGTGCATGGTATTATTTCCATGCCTTTATATTTATTAAGAATTGCCCTATGGCATAATATATGGTCTATCTTTGAGTAGGATCAATGTGCTGCTACTGAGAAGAACGTGTATCTACTTGATGATGGTTGATATATTCTATATATGTCTGTTAAGTCTAGGTTATTGATTGTGCTGTTGAGTTCTATAGTTTCTTTATTCAGTTTCTGTCTAGAGGATCTGTCCAATGCCGAGAGTTGTGTGTTGAATTCACCCATAATTATTGTGTTGTAGTCTATGTGACTCTTGAACTTGAGGAGAGTTTGTTTTATGAACATTGCAACTCCATTGCTTGGTGCATACAAATTGATAATTGTTAGTCTTGTTGGTGGATGGTTCCTTCTAAAAGAATATAGTGTCATTCTTTATCCCTTTGATTTACTTAGGTTTGAAGTTGATTTTATTCCATATGAGTATGGCCACTCCTTCTTGCTTCCGAGGGCCATGTGAGTGGTATGATTTTTCCCAACCTTTTACCTTCAGCCTGTGTATGTCTTTTCCTATCATATGGGTCTCCTGAAGGCAACATATTGTTGGATTTGTTTTTTTGATCCACGTTACTAGCCCATGTCTCTTGATTGGTGAGTTTAGGCCATTAACATTTAAGGTTACAATTGAAATATGATTTGTACTTCCAGTCATGTTTATTTATTTATTATATTTTAGTTTGGCTAGTTTTTACTTTTTTTGGTTATTTTCCTCTCCCTTTACTGAAATACCTCCTGCTGTTAGTTTTGGACACTATTTTTCAATTCTTCTTCTTGTAGTGTTTTGCTCAAAATGCTTTGCAGTGCTGGTTTTCTGGCTGCAAATTCTTTTAGATTTTGTTTATCATGAAAGACTTTAATTACATTTTCAAATCTGAAGCTTAATTTTGCTGGATACAGTATTCTTGGTTGGAATCCATTATTTTTCAGCATTTGAAATACATTGTTCTAGGATCTTCTCGCTTTCAAAGTCTGTGATGAAAAATCAGTCGTTAACCTAATTGGTTTACCCCTGAATGCAATCTGCCTCCTTTCTCTTATACCGTTTAATATTGTCTCCTTGTTCTGTATGTTGGCTATCTTCATAATTATATGTCTTGGATTTGGTCTATTATGTTTTTGAATGTTTGGCGTCCTGTAGGCTTCCAGGATTTGGCAATCCAATCCATCTTTCATCTCTGGGATGTTTTCTAGAATTATTTCATTTAATATGTTGTCCATTCCTTTGGTTTGAATCTCTATGCCTTCTTCTATCCCGATGACTCTCAAGTTTTTTTTTATGACATCCCATATCTCTTGAATTGAATGCTCGTGGGATTTAAGAATCTTTTCTGTGTTGATTATATTCTTTTCAAGTTGATAAACTTTGTCTTCATTATCTGATTTTCTGACTTCTACTTGATCTACTCTATTTGTAATATTCTTGTTTGAGTTTTTAATTTGGTTTATAGTTTCCTGCATTTCTAGAATTACTGTTTGAATTTTTTTAAGATCTCTATCTTTTGGTAAAGCTAATTTTTTGCCATTTGAATTTGTTTATTTAATTCATTTTCAAAATATACTTTTATTCCTTGGACTTGCTGCCTCATGTCTTCTCTAATATTTCTTTCCATCTGAGTTAAGTATGCCTTGATTTCTTTCCCTATTCTGTTTATGGTGCTTCTAGGTCCTCCTGTAGAATTAAGTTGTCCTGCATTGTTTGTACTCCTTTTTTTCCCTTTTTTATTCATGATGTTCACGTTACTTTCCAGCTCTATTTGATTGCTGTGTTTCTGCTTTATTCTAGAGATTTGTTTTGGTGTTGTATGTCTCTGTTGTCTCTCCTTTGTGTTGGTAGACTATGCCTGCTAAAGTGGATTCTGATTGGAAGAAATTCCGAAGGTCGAGCTTCAGTGACGTCACCTCCCTGTTTTGGCGGGCCCAAGGTTCCTTGCTGAGGGGTCCGAATAGGGGGGTGGGACTGGACTGTCACTTGTTGGTTTCAGCTCCGGGTCACTGGCGGGCAGGTGGTCTCCAGCTGCCCAGTCGTGTGGTCGGTGGCCGGCGGGCAGGCGGTCTCCAGCTGCCCAGTCACGTGGGCAGCAGGTGGGCTGTCACTGGCGGGCGGGCGATCTCTAGCCACCCAGTGGTGCGGTCGGTCACCGGCGGCAGGGCGTTCTCCAGCCGCCTAGTCACGCGGGCAGCGGGTGGACTGTCGCCTGTGGGCCTGCAGTCTCCAGCTGCCCAGTCACAAGGGCCTGGCCTCTAGTCCCCTGGTTTCTCCTGCTAGTCCTGGTTTTTCCTGCAAGACCAGATTTCCCCGATTGATGGCTCTTGGCAGTTCAAACTGTACTCTGGGCCTGCCGTTTGTTTGGTGTGGAGGGTGTCTATTGGGAACCCAGACACTCTATTGTTTTGATTTTTTCCACTTGCCCCTCCCCCAGCACTGGTTAAACAGGTTTTATTTTTGCAGCTGATGAGAGGGGGAGTTGAAGGTCAGTTGCCTCTTGTTTTCCCCCATCTTTATGCAGGCTCGCTCTGATAATCTCTCCCCCAGAAATCCTATGAGAGATTTTATGCGAATTCCCTGATATATGGGAGATGGGCTGAATATCACACACCTGTTTTATTGTTGTAATCTGTAGGAGAGTGGCTGTGGTTACTTCAGCTCTCCAAGATGATGGCCATTGGTTACCTTGGAAGAGTTTCCATTGTGGGAGATAGAACTGTACCGCTTCCTTCCCTGTCTGAAATACTGAACTCAGCTCAGGGCTCAGTGGGGGCTCTGCTGGCAGGATTCCACAGAATCCGCATCAACGTTTCTCCCTGCTTATTGGTCCCATCTCGGTGGTGCCGCGCCATCTTTAGCCACTGGGTGGGCCGCGCAGATCAGTCAAACGGCATCACGGGTCGCACATTTGGCTTGTGTTTGAGACTCAATTACTGGACCATGGTGATAGAAATCCTTCTTCTAGATTTTGGTGCACCCCCATTTTGCTGTAATTTCCTAACAAGATAGTTTTTTTTTCACTCTAACTCGTTATTCACCTGTGCAGTGGTGCAGTACACTTGGTGTGATGCACTCTATTCGTGGCCATCTTGCAATGATGAAATATTATGATTTGTATGCACCATTTACTGAAGTCAGTTTTCAGTATTAGAAAACAAATATGAATTTCAGGTGTATGAATATTTCTGAGAATAATCTTGTGAAAAGTTGATTATAAATCCACATACATGAATATGAATGATTTTAGGGAGTGTATAATAAGACACATATATTTCATATTTTGAAAAATATGGAGAGTATATATATATATATATATATATATATACACACACACACACACACACACACACACACACACACACACAAACACAGACATTAAAAAGAAGCAGTATATATGCCAATCGAAATTCATCATGAAATATATATCTTCCAAATATCCAAAAATATACATTTTACTAAAAATGGATTTATGTATAATTTTGTTCAACTTGGAAGCTCACCCTTAGGTTGAATTTTCAGTTCCAACAGCGTTTAGGAGGAGTGATCTCTTCTCACAATTTGTATGTACCAAGTCACCCACCTCAGAAGAAGGTACGTGTGATACCAGGTAGAATTCTATATGTGCATATAATAATACATGAGCTGAAAAAGGCTAAAGAGAGACAGGAATTGACATATTTCTTAACTTTAAAAACACATGGTGAACTATTTCAATAAACATTGACTTATTTATAACTCCTACCCTATAATGAAAAAGGGAAGTCCAACTATACACCATGCCTCCTCTGAACTGCTTGTATTTCTATTCTGTTTGAGTTACTATTCTCCATCATATTAGGATTAGTAGTCAGAGTCTAGTAGGGTATGGTTAGTGTCAGAGATTCATTATTCCGAATGGCAAATAGGAAAATAAACCCAATGTGTTTTCAAATATGTGCTACACAAAAATCTTCCCACTCTCATCCAGAACAATTCCTTGATATTACGCTCGCCTGAAGTAATGCACAATTAGAGGAGAAGAGTTAGAAAATCTGTGAATACATATCTGGAAGGGAATATGCTCAGGAGTTCACAACCTTGGAGGTGGTAGAGGAGTTTCCAAAAGTAAGGGACAGGGTAAACACTCCACAAACATGGAGCTCTGCAGGCCTAAAGACATCTTGAGAAACTGCCTCTCAGTTTGGGCACTTGAAATATATGTTGTTGTCAGGAGCTTTTGCTTCCTATGTGGTGAGAGCACCAAAATTGGGTCTGCATCTATGTGACCTGGAGGACATGGTATCTTATTTTTCAATGAACATGAGGCAGCAGTGCTGAATTCTCACTTTGTAGGTAAACTGTGGCAACTGCGGTCTAAGTGTCTCTCCGTGTAGACTGTGAAGCCATTTGGGCATCCTCTAGTTTTCCTGATGTGTCTTGCTGCTTCACTGGGAGTTGGGTATTTGCTTCAAGAAATACAAGGAGTTCAACTGGGACATAATGCTGGAGGGAGTTCTGTCACATGCGGTGGGTCAGGGTCTGCAGGAGAATGCATCAATCATGCTTCTATTCCACATAGCTTGCCCCCAGGCCCATAGCAACCTGAATCTGAACATTGCCCTGAAACCTCTCCATATAACAAGATGCCTTAACATATAAGGGTCTGCTAGCTGCACCATGTCAGTCACAAGCCATTTGGAAGCCAATGGCAGATCCACATGACCCCAACACAGATGTTTTATCACACACCTGCCCACCACTGCTCTAGACCCGCTACTAAGCAGGCTCCAACTTACTGGCATCTGTGTTCTACACCTTTTTCATAAATCCCAGTCAATCAACGAATTGTCTGGTATACTCATGATCAGCAAATGGACATCAAAAGGTTCTCCAGTGACACCTGGACATGAAAATTTCAAAAAATCCATGGTATTTAGCTAGCCATTATTTGTGGATGAATTTGGAGGCACTATGATTTTCAATTCATTCAGGAACCATTAAATGTTGAGGAAGCTCATTTTAATGAAAGCACAGGAGAACACACACAGGCAAGTCTTCTCAAAGAGTGGCCAAATGGTCACATGAAGCCAGGCCCATTAAGGTCTACAATGTGAGGTCCATGTGTGTTTTGACTCTCAACTATGGCTGCCAAGTTTGTCAGAATAAAATCATGTGATATCCTTGCTGAGATTCCCCGTGCCTTGTGGAAAGATTTCCTGGGTACACATCTCAATTCCAAAGGTGACTGTCATGCATGGCCTCCTAAAATCCCAACACAACTCATGGCAATACTTCTCTGAGGTCAGTTCCAGAACTCAGTCTGTAAGGAGAATTACACCAGAGTTCAAGCCCAGGTGGAGCCAGTCATCATTTCCAACCGTCAAACTAATAACCACAATTAAAACCAAAACACTTCCGCATGGCCCTCATCTTCTTCCATATAGACACTCATTATAACCTCTGTCTAGAGGTTTCCATGAGGGGCGCAGCCCAAGAAAGTGTCCAAAATAACCTCCCTTTCCCCTCATTTGCCTAAAGTCGGGGTGGCCTGAACACCTTCCGGTGAACCAGGAGTGATCGAGTAGGCCTGCCATTAATACTGCTCTGTTTCTCCAATTTGAGGAATACTGACTGTGGGGTTTAGATACTTTATGTGAATTAGAAACATGAGAAAACCCAAGCACCTATGGGCTTCCCTCTTCAGGGCTTTGAAGAACTCATTTGACCCAAAGGATCCCTATTCTCACTTGATGAAGTTCAGGAACCTTACAGAGGAAGGCGAGAGACTTCATCCACAATGACTGCTCTTTTGGCCATTTTGGGTTTGGATGAAAACATGGGATCCATCAGGTGCTGAGAATCTAACCACAGCCTCACACAGGGCCAAGAGTCTGATTCAGACACATCCATTTCCGAAGCAAATAAGCAAAGAGCCACAGGTGACTCCCATTCATTTCCATTTGAAACTGTTTTCTTCAGGCTTCACAAAGGTGTGGCCTGAGGCAAGGACCTTCCTGAAATTCAGGGCAACAAACAATAGGTAAACAAAAGGCACAAAGCAGGGTTTCTCCACTGAGACTTTCCTGGTCACACTGATATCTGAGTTTTCTGAGATGCTCGCCATTGCCGTCAGCTATCCAGAACATGGCCTTTTCACAGAACTTGTAGGTGGTACATATCTTGGACACAAAACCATGAGGCTATTCTGGAGAGTGGCCAGAATTCAGGAAGAAAACAGAAACTTTGGAAGATAGCAGGTGTTGCCCTTCGATAAGGCAAGCCACAGTCCATTCATAAATTTGGCAGGATGAATGCCTGGAAGCTTTCTACTAGTCAGGACACATCCATTGATGCATTCTCTTTACTAATGTGTACAATCACGGACAGAGTGGAATACACAGATATAGAAGCACTTGACTTGTCAAACGACTACTAGAAACAGTCAACGCCAATCCAAACAAACAGCCTTTCCTACCTATTCTCAGGACATGAGACAAAACCAGAAACACACATCCACACCCACAAAGGCACCTCTTTTGCCCAAGTAGGTCTGTGACTATCCGGAGTGTCCTCAGACTGATGGTCAATATTATATTCCCCCAAAATGGCCTCTCCTGTCTCAAATCTGGTCTCCTTGGCCAACTCTGTGAAGTAGTCAGGATGAAGCAGTGAGTCACTACCTGCTTTCTCAGGAAAGTCCCCTCTTCAGATCTTTCCTGGCATTTGGCCATCCTCACATCAGTAGGAACAAAGAAAGACTGACTCTGTCCTTGGTAAATTGAAACAAGTGAGACCACTGGAACTGGGACTGCGAGTGCCTCTGGGTGTCTCTCTTCCTGGATCACAAGTTCAGAGAGTTCCATCACCAAGGAGGTGAGGTGAGGTGACTTCCTTCAGGAACTGAATGAGGTCACAGCCTTGTGACTTCTAAGGGTCCCATGAGATGCAGGCTGTCCCTACTTTATGTGACACTTTCACAAGTTAGAATGGTATATCAACCATAGGCACCTGTGAACAGCTCTTCACACAGGCCTTGTTTGGTCCATCTTCTCTATATTTAGAGGTTGATTCAGACACATCCCTTCATCATGACCAGGTTGTTTGCCATAGAATTTGACTTTTGCTTTCTCATGTCCTTCATAGCTGCCTATATCTTCTCCAGGGGTCATTTCTGCATGGACCTTTGATGTTCTCAGCAGGTGGAAGATCCCCTACATTCCAGTATTGTAAGACCAACTCTGTCCCTCCTCTTTTGTAAAGTTAGATTGAGGGAACAGTGTATGTTTAGGGTTAATAAAATGTTTGATTTGGGTTAAGAATCTCTCTGCCTGATGAATAATGGTATTGGGAACCTGTGATATTTACAAGAATATATAGCTGAAATATAAGTATAAAAACGGAAATCTAGGTAAGATTTGAAACGAGAAGGGCATTGTGCCCTTGAGTGGGATACTTAGGTTTTAATAATTTTCTGTATATATGTCTCAGATAAATTGAAGTACAATGGCTTAGGACCTTATACCTTGGAAGATTGATTGTCGAATTGAACATTGAGTCAAAATGCAATAGTCAGTAGGATTAGGAAGATAGTCAGTAGGTTTAGAAATAAGAGTGAGTATAGGATTTGGACAAAAATTTCCTTAGCAATAGGGTCTAGGGTAGACAGCGAATGTATATGTCACCAAATGTGAAGTGTCAGACACAATGATGAACTGGGGAAAATATGTAGGAAAACAGATATCAATTGAGATATTAGGAAATCAGGCAAAGTAGAAAGTGAGTGATAGGATTAGACATTTTCAACAGGATCGAGCTATAATATATAATCTTAGGAAGAAACAAATATGTAGTCACCAATAGGATTTACATCTGAGAGCATTTGGCAACCTGGACATTGTTGTTTTAGTAATCCATGCTCACTTTCCATTTAGGGTTTGATACAATCATGATTGTGACCTTTGCTTTTTGTGTCCAGAATATTACTGTGATAAAATATATATATATATATATATATATATATATATATATATATATATATATATATATATATATGGTGATATGAGTAATTCTTCCACCATTTCTGGGAGCAATATTTTGAAGAGGTATAAATTAGTATTGGGGGAACAAAGAGGTGTACACTGTGTCTTTGAATATAGAGATAATGCAATAATAGACCATACTGTGAATAAATAGCATAACTGGTTCCAACATTAAATAATGCATTGAACTGAAATGTGAAAATATACAGAAAATCTTTTATTGATATACATACATTCATTCCAACCAGCTATACATCTAATGGTAATATTAATGTTATGGTTTATCTTGAAGAGTGTGTGAGTTTAGCTTCGAAATTGATTATGGAAATCGAAAATGATGTGTTTGGAAAGAAGTCTCATGAAAAGACCAGTCAAGTAACATAGAGGAATACATGTGTTATGAAGCAGGAAGTGACTGAAAGTGAAACAAATTCCTATAAATTTGTGAATTTGTGGATGAAATATGTATCCTATGATGTGCAAAAACTGAAGAAATAGTAATGAACCAGTGTTGAATTATAATGAACGTCAAAATAGAAATCATGTCCTATAGGAATCTACTTGCATTGATGTTAAACTGGGTCATTTACTCTAGAAATATTAGGATTTGTAAGCACCATTTATTGAAGTTACTTTTCAGAACTGGGAAACAAATATGTATTTCAGGTGGATGAGTATTTCTGAGAATAATCTTGTGAAAAGTTGATTATAAATCCACATACATGAACATGAATGAATTTACGGATTTATATAAGACACATATATTTCATATTTTATAAAATGTGAAGAGTGTTAATATATATTTTTTTGTATATATATATATATATATATATATATATATATATATATATATTTATATTCATATATATTAAAAAACCACAAAAAATACATTAAAAAGTATCAATATATATATGCCAATCTTAATTCATCATGTAATATAAATCATCCACAGATGCAAAATTATTTATTTTACTAAACATGGATTTATGTATAACATTATTCTACTAGGAAGCTCACCCATAGTTTGAATTTTCAGTTCCAACAGCGTTTAGGAGGAGAGATCTCCTCTCACAATTTGTTTCTGCCAAGTCAGCCAACTCATAAAAATGTACGTGCGATACCAGGTAGAATTCTATATGTGCATATAAAAATACATGTGCTGAGTAGGCTACAGAGAATGGGAGACAGGAATTCACATATTTGTTAACTTTAAAAACACATGGAGGACTATTTCAATTAAAAATTGACTAGATTTATAAAACCTACCCTTTATCGTGCAAGAGGGAAGTCCTACTATAAACCATGCCTTCTCTGAAATGCTTGCATTTTCATTCTGCTTGGGTATTTTTCTCCATCATATTAGTATTAGTAGTCAGAGTCTAGTAGGGTATGAGTTAGTGTCAGGGATTCAGTATTTCGAATGGAAAATAGGAAGAAGAATCCAATGTCTATCAAATATGTGCTACACAAAAAATTTTTCTACTCTCATCCAGAACAATGCCTTGACATTACCTTCGGCCCAAGTAAGACACAATTAGAGGAGAAGAGTTAGAAAATCTTTGAATACATATCTGAAATAGAAAATGCTCAGGAGTTCACAACCTTGGAGATGATAGAAAAGTTTCCAAAAATAAGGGACAGTGTAAAAACTCCACAAACATGGAGATTTGCCTGCCTAAAGACGTCTGGAGAAACTGCCTTTAGGTTGGGGACTTGAAATACATGTTGTTGTCAGGAGCTTTAGGTTCCTTTCTAGTGAGACCATCAAAGCTGGGTCTGCATCTCTGTGATTTGGAGGACATGGTTATAATTTCCCAATGAACATGAAGCAGCAGTGCTGAATTCTCTTTGTAGTGAGAGCATCAAAGGTGGGTCTGCATCTATGTGACCTGGAGGACATGGATTCTTATTTTACAATGAAAATGAGGCAGCAGTGCTGAATTCTCTCTTTGTATGCAATCTGTGGCCACTGGGGGCTAAGTGTCTCCCCATGTGGACTGTGAAGCCATTTCATCATTCTCCACTTTTCACAGTTTCTTGCTGCTGCACTCGGAGTTTGGTACTTGCTTCAGGAAATACAAGGCGTTCAACTGGCACACCGTGCTGGAGGAAGTTCTGTCAAATGTGGTGGGTCAGGGTCTGCAGGAGAATGCACCAACAGGGCTTGTATACCACATAGGTTGCCCCCCTGACTATAGCAACCTGATTCTAAACATTGCCCTGAAACCTCTCCATATAACAAGATGTCTGTACATATAAGGGTCTGCTAGCTGCACCATGTCAGTCACAGCGATTTGGAAGCCAATAGCAGATCCACATGACCCCACAACAGATGTTTTATCACACACTTGCTCACCACTGCTCTAGTCCCACAACTAAGAAGGCACCAGCTTAATGGCATCTCTGTTCTCCACAATTTTCATGAAATGCAGTCAATCAAGGCACTGTCTGGTACAGTCAAGATCAGCAACAGGACATCCAAAGGTTATTCAGTGCCATCTGGTCATTGGAATTTCAAAAATTTCATGGTATTTATCTAGCCAATTTTCAAGGATGAAGTTGGAGGCACTGTGGGTTTCAATTCATTCAGGAATCATTCAATGGTGAGGAAGCTGATTTCAATGAAAGTTTTGGAGAACTCTCACAGGCAAGTCCTCCCAAAGAATGGCCAAAAGGTCACAAGAATCCAGGCCCACTGAGGTCTACAATTGAGGTCCCTGTGTGTTTTGACTAGTAAATATGACTTCAAAGTCTTTCTGAATAAAATAATGTGATATCTTGGCTGAGATTCCCAGTGCTCTGTGGAAAGCCACCCTGGGCCTAGTTCTCAGATTCCAAGGGTGAATCTCATGTGTGGCCTCCAAAAATCCCAACACAATTCATGGCAATACTTCTTTGATGTCTGATCCAGAACTCAGTCTTTCAGGGGAATGACACCAGAGTTCAAGCCTAGGTGGATCCAGTCATGTCTTCCAACTGCCACACGAATGACCACAATTTTAACCAAAATACTCCCACATGGCCCTCATCTTATTAAATATAGACACTCATCATAACCTGCGGCTGGAGGTTTCAAAGCGGGACACATCCCAAAAGAGCGTCCAAAAAAATCTCCCTTACCCCTCATTTGCCTAACGTCAAGGTGGCATGGACACCCTTCCTGTGAACCTGGAGTGATCCAATAGGCCTGCTGTTAATACTGCTCTGCTTCTCCAATTTGAGGCCTCCTGATTCTCAGCGATAGATTTTTTATGTGATTTGGAGTCATAAGAAAACACAAGCATCTCTTCAGGGGTTCAAAGAACTCATTTGACCCAAATGATCCCTCTTCTCACTTGATAGAGGTCAGGAACCTAACAGAGGAAGGCAAGAGACTAATCAACAATGACAGATTTTTGGCCATTTTGCTTTTGATTGCACACATGGAATCTATCTTTAGATCCATCATGTGCTGAGAATCTAAGCCACAATCTCATACAGGGCCAAGAGGCTGATTCAGACACATCCCTTTCCAAAGCAATTAAGCAAAGCGCCACAGTTTATGCCCATTTATTTCCATTTGAAAACTGTTTTATTCAGGCTTCACAAAAGGGTAGCCTGAGGCAAAGACCTTCCTGAAATTCAGGGCAACAGAACCATAGGTAAGCAAATGAACCAAAGTAGGGTTTCTCCACTGAGAGTTTACTGGTCACACTGATATCTGAGTTTTCTAAGATGTTCCCATTATCTACAGCTCTCAAGTATATGGACATGTCACATAGCTTGGAGATGGTACATATCTTGGACACAAAACCATGAGCCTATACAGGAGAGTGGCCAGAATTCAGGAAGAAAACAGGAACTTAGGAAGTTAGTAGGTGTTGCCCATTTATAAGGCACACCACAGTCCATTCATCAATTAGGCAGAATGAATACTGGAGAGTTTTCTACTAGACAGGACACATGCATTGATGCATTCTCTTTTCTAATGTCTACAACCATGGACACAGTGGGATACACAGTCATAGAAACACTAGCCCTGTCAAACGACTTACTAGAAACAGTCCACTCTAATCCAAAAAAAGAGCCTTTCCTACCTATTCTCAGAACTTGAGAGAAAACCACAAACTCACACCCACACCCAAAAAGGCACCTCCTTAACACAAGTAGGTCTGTGACTATACAGAGTGTCCTCTAACTGGTGGGCCATACTATGTTGCCCTGAAATGGCCTGTCCTGTCTCAGATCTGGTCTCCTTTGGCAACTATGTGAAGTTTTCAGGAGCCAGTGGTGAACCAATACCTGCTTTCTCAGGAAAGGTCCCTCTTCAGAGCTCTTCTGGCATTTGACAATCCTCATATCAGTAGGTACCAAGGAAGACTGACTCTGACCTTGGTAAATCAAAACAAGTGAGACCACTAGAACTGGGACTGGGACTGGCTCTGGGTGCCTGGCTTCCTGGATCACAAGTCCAGAGATTTCCATCACCAAGGAAGTGAGGTGAGGTCACTTCCTTCAGGAACTGAATGAGGTCACTGCCTTGGCCACCACTTTGTACTTACAGTTGCTTCCAAGGGTCCCATGAGATGGAGGCTGCTCCTACTTCCTGTGACACTTTCACAAGTTAGAATGGTATATCAAACATAGGCACCTGGGAACAGCTTTCCACACAGGCATGGTTTGATCAGTCTTCTCTACAATAGGAAAGGAGAGGCTGATTCAGACACATCCCTTCATACTGACCAGGTTGCTTGCCATGGAATATGACTTTTGCTCTCTTAGGTCCTTCATAGCTGCCTGCAACTTCTCCAGGGTATCATTTCTGCCTGGAACTTTGATGTTCTCAGCAGGTGGAAGATCCCCTACATTACTATTGTAAGACAAACTCTGTCCTGGCTCATCTGTGAACTTAGTTTGAGGGAACAGTGTATGTTTAGGGTAATAACAGGTTCGATTTGGGTTAGGAATCATACTGAGGAACAAACAATGGTATTGGGAACTTGTGATATTTACAAGAATATATTGGTGAAATATATGTATGAACACAGAAATCTAGATAAGATTTGAATCCAAGAAGGGCATTGGGCTGTTGATTGGAATACTTACCTTTGAATTATATTCTGCATAGATGTCTCAGATAAATCAATATACAATGGCTTAGGACCGTGTACCTTGGATGATTGATTGTAGAAGAGATCATCCAGTCAAAAAGATATAGTTGGTAGGATTAGGCAGATAGTTAGTAGATTTAGAAAAAAAAGAGTGAGTATAGGATTTGGACCAAAAGTTCTTTAGCAATAGGATTTCGGATAGAGAGTGAATGTAAATGTCAGCACATGTGAAGAGTCAGTCACAATGATGAACTCGTGAAAATATGTAGGAAAGCAGATATCAATAGAGACATTAGGAAATCAGGCAAAATAGAAAGTGAGTGATAGGATTAGTCATTTTCAACAGTGTTGAGGTTCAATATATAATCTTAGGAAGAAACAAATGTGTAGTCACAAATAAGATTGATTTGAGAGCATTAGGCAACGTGGACATGGATGTTTTTAGTAAACCATGCTCACATTCCATTTAGGCATTGGTGAAAGCTTAATAAAATAGGTACTTGTCACTTCCTGTTTTTCTGTATGCCTAACAAAACACTGTTGGAATCTTGAGGACTGTTTGCTAATCTTGTTTCCAGAATGTCCTGTCCCCAACTGCCAAACTGCAGAATACACACCCTCACCCGTTTGCACGCAAACCGCCCCCTTGCCCTGACCCATCAATAAACTTCCCTCCGTGCCCTCTCCAAGGAAAGTATATAAGCTCTGCTTAAGCTGTTTTCATTGCTCTCTGCTCTATTCAAGTGACCTCTGAGCCCCAGAAAGCTGGTCTCCCAATAAACCCTTTACTGTTGCATGAGACATTCTCTTGGTGGTCTCTTCCTCCGTCGCTCACCCGATCTTTACATCTGGAGGCACCAGCGAGATCCAGCAGTGGCGGACGAAAGACCCCCAAGGGGCTCCTTTCAGGCTATGTAAGGTGACTCTTTCTGGTTTCAGGTTTCAGGATAGGGTTTTGCAAAATCGCTATCGGTGATGAGCATGAGCTCTCTCTGACGGTGGCTCAGAGACGTGTCACAGAGCCACAGGCCACATCCCTGGGGGACGCCCCAGAGGACTCAGGAAATCAAGGAACAATAGTCTCCTCGACTCAGTGATATTTTGTTTCGGATTCGGTATTGCCAGCCCATCAGGTTTTGAGGGCTACTCAGTCCTTGTCTCAGTATTGGACGTCCATTGTCTGTCTTTATTGTCTTGTCTTGTCTGTGTAGTATGTCGTTGCTTTCACTGTTTGTGTATCTCTCATTTTGGGACAGAACACTTCAACACCTCTCTCCCTGACCCTTGATCACTGGACCAAAGTCTGCTTTAGGGCCCATAATCTTTCTTTTTCATTAAAACGCTGGACCTGGCAGACTCTCTGTTCCTCAGAATGACACACCTTTGGAGTTGGATGGCCCCCAGAAGGATGTTTCTACTTCCCACTAATTTGAAAAATCAGAGATATTGTCTTTCAGCTGAGGCCACATAGCCATCCAGATCAACAGCCATATATCTTGGCAAGACCTCTGCAAATCTCCTCCTCCATGACTGAAGCCTTTCCTTGTCCCTGCCTACGCTCCTACTCCTTCCACCACGATTCTATCTCTCAAACCCTCTGCTCCTCCTCCTCCTCCACCCTCTGTTCTCCCTGAGTCTCAAGATTCTACTGGACTCTCCTCCTCCTTCTTATCCCCTGCCCTTGTCCCCAACCCCCAACAACCTCTAAGTGATTCCCCTGCTGACTCAGCTTCTCTGCCATTGGAGGAAGTTAGGCAGGCCCAGCACCCTCCAGATGACTCCCCCGCGTCACACACAGCCCCTCCTTCCCTGGAGGAAGCTGGCCCGGCTAAAAGAACTCAAAGAACTCCCTGGGGTTTTCACACTTGCCTACTTGGGATGACTGCCAACAAATCCTTGGGACTCTCTTCATGACAGAGGAATGAGAGAAAAACCTCCTGGAAGCTAAAAAAAATATTCTCGGACCAGATGGGTGACCAACACAACTTCCCAACATAATCAAAGCCAGCTTCCCCTTGAATTGACCCAACTGAGACCCCAACACCTTTGAAGGTAGGGAGCATCTGTCCACTTATTGCCAGGCCCTAATAGTGGGTTTCCAATCAGCCGCTAGGCAACCAACTAATTTGGCCAAGGTAAGAGAGATAATTCAAGGGCCTGATAAATATCCCTCTATGTTTCTAGAGAGAATTATGGAGGCATATAGGAGACTTACTCCTATTGATCCTCAGGCAGAGGATCAAAAGGCATCTGTCATGATGGCCTTCATTGGGCAAGCTGCCCTGGATTTTAAAAGAAAGTTACAACTCTTAGATGGATTACAAGATATGACTTTGGGAGACTTAGTCAGAGAAGTCGAGAAAGTATACTATAAGAGAGAAACAAAGAGAAAGAATGGGCGCAAAGGGAAGATGAGAGATGCAAAAGAGAGACTAAGGCATTGACTAAGGTCCTGGTCACAACAATAAATAGGCCAGAAATTAACAAACAGGGAGACAGGAACGGAAACCTTGGCGCACGCCAGAGGCCACCCCTGGCCTCAGATCAATGTGCATACTGTAAAGAAAAAGAAAACTGGGCCAAAGAGTGCCCTAGAAAAGAGACAGCCATGACAGCCAGCCATTCTGACTCAGGAGGATGACTAAGAACATCGGGGCTCAGATCCCTTCCCCGAGCTCAGGGTAACTTTTGAAGTGGAGAGGACCCCAGTAAACTTTGAAGTGGATACAACAGCAGTATACTCAGCTCTTAAGGCCCCACTGGGCACACTATCAAATAAAATGTCTCTAGTTCAAAGGGCTAATGGCAGTAAATATCAGACATAGACAACTAAGAGGACCATGGACATGGGGAATGGAAAAATCCATCACTCCTTCCTAGTAATCCCAGAATGCCTGGCCCCATTGATGGGCAGAGATTTGCTCAGTAAGCTCCAGGCCAAAACAACTTTTAACCCCGAAGGCCCCAAAATGAAATTTCTAAATCATTCAGTAAAAACTCCTATAGTCTTGGCTTTATAAATGTCATTAGAAGATGAACATCCACTCTTCACACCCCCCAAGACTGATCAAACAAGCAAGTTACCACAGAAATTGATAACAGATTACCCAGATTCCTGGGCAAAAACTGCTGGGTTAGGCCTAGCCGTGAAACAACCTCCAAGAACAGTGGAGTTAAAAACCTCAGCCTCCCTAATCAATGTCAAACAATATCCTCTGAGCAAAAAAGCTAAAGATGTGATAAGGACCCATATTCAGAAATATCTGGCCTTAGGGTCCTAAGGCCCTGTCAATCAGCCTGGAAGACTCCCCTGCTCCCAGTAAAAAAAATCCAGGAACCGGGGACTATCCCCCGTTCAAGACCTAAGAGAGATTAATAACAGAGTGCAGGACATTCACTCCACAGTAAATAATCCGTACAATCTGCTTATCACTCTGAACCCTGAGCAGAAATGGTATACTGTTCTGGACTTAAAAGATGCTATCTTTTGCTTGCCTCTGCATAAAGATAGTCAGTTGCTGTTTGCTTGCTAGTGGGTAGACCCAGAAACTGGAACGTCTGATCAAGTATCTTGAACTAGACTCCCACAGGGGTTCAAAAACTCTCCCACTCTTTTTGATGAAGCTCTCCACAGAGATCTCAACAACGTCAGAACTACACACCCCAAAGTCACCCAGCTTCAATTCGTGGATGACCTGCTACTGGCAGCCAACACCAAAGAAAACTGTGAGTCTGGGACCCAAGCACTATTATATGAGCTTGCTCAACTCGGGTATAAAGCTTCTGCCAAAAAGGCCCAAATTTGCCAGCAAGAAGTAATCTTCCTGGGCTATTCCCTTAGGGGCAGTAAACGATGGCTCACTGAGCCTGGAAAACAAATGGTTGTGCAGATACCACCCCCATCTAGCAGCAGACAACACAGAGAGTTTCTTGGGACTACTGGGTTTTGCAGGTTATGGATTTCTGTGTTTGCGTCCTTAACTTCTTCTTTATACCCGCTGTTAAAGGGACATGCCCAATTCCAATGTACCCCTGAGCACCAGAACGCAATTGATAATATCTAACAACACTGGCACTGAATTCCTCAACTTGACTGAGCCAAGCCTGCAATTTCAGAAAGCCCTACACTACGTTAAAAATGTACATTAATTCACACACCTTGGTTCAAAGAAACTGCAGGCATTCCTGAAGGATCAAGAACAGAGTTTTCCACTAACCCACTCACAGCAAAAGGAAATAACTGAACAGGTAACAAAAGCCTGTCCGGTCTGTCAATAGGTTAATGCTTATCCTTCCAAGCTTTCTGCAGGAAAGCACCTATTAGAAACCAGACCAGGACAATTCTGGGAAGTGGACTTTACTGAAATTAAGCCAGCAACGTATGGACTTAAATATCTCCTAGTCTTTGTAGATATATTTTCAGGATGGATTGAAGCCTTCCCCACAAAAAAAGCCACAAATGGTGGTCAAGAAGATCCTGAAAGATATTTTTCCAAGACATGGCCTGCCTAAGGTAATAGGGTCTGATAATGGCCCAGCGTTCATGGCCCAGGTAAGTCAGGGGTTAGCCAGGACACTGGGGATAAATATGAAGTTACATTGTGCTTATAGACCCAATAGCTCAGGACAGGTAAAAAAAAATTAAATAGAACCATTAAAGAGACCTTAACAAAATTAAGCTTAGAGAGCGGCATAAAAGATTGGACTATGCTCCTGCCTTATGCACTGTTTCATGCCAGAAACACTCCCTCTATTTCTTTGTGTAACCTCACCCCCTATGAAATTCTTTATGGAGCCCCTCCTCCAGTAAGGGACCTAACCCCAACTCTAAGACCTAATGATCCCTTCCACAACCCCTTGTTTGACAGACTTAAAGCTCTTGAAAGAACTCAGCGATACCTGTTGAAACAGCTGGCCACTGCCTACCAACCTGGTGAAGAGGGGACTCCACATCGATATCAAATAAGAGACATTCTCTACACAAGACAACATCAGGTGTCATCCCTGTAACCCCGCTGGACAGGACCATACCAGGTGCTACTTATAAAACCTACAGTGGTAAAGGTAGACGGAATCAATTCCTGGATCCTAATTCTTATCTCAAGCCTGCGCCCTGTCCAGACTCTGGCTGGAAACTGGAAAAGACTGGAAACCCTTTCAAATTGCATATTCACCATGTGGATAAGGCTATAGACTCTCCCCTTGTCCACCAGTAGTCCTTACCCTCATCAGCCCGTTCATCAGCGATGGCTGATCACAAATCCTACTAGACAAGAAGTATGGTCTATCTCGCATACAGCCCCCTTAGGGACCTGGTGGCCATCTCTCCACCCAGACATTTGTCAGCTGGCTATACATCTTTCATATTGGGATATCTCTGATGAAGAGGATCCAACTAAAATTCCATTAAATCATTTCTGTACCACAGATAATGGAAATAAACATTATGGATCTAGGGACATGCGAGCCAGATGCAGGTTGGCTAGCCTAGATTACTATGTTTGCCCGGCAGACTATCAAAGCCACAAACAGCCAAGGCTGTGTGGGGGAAAAGCGGACTTCTTCTGAAAATAATTCCCCTATGTTTAGGCCTTTTCCCTCCTTTGCTCACATCCTGAACTATGCTTCTCCAATACATCCTCACCGCCGCCTTCTGCTCCAGACTCTCTGCAGTCACTCCCACATGAGCAACCTGATTTCTCCCCTCCAATTACTAGATCAAAAACAAAAACCTCCGCAGGTTCTTGTACGATTGCCTCCTTGCTGAGGTAGCAGGTACTGAGGTACCCTTCCACCCACTCACTCCTCTCTTCTCCTGTCAGTGCATGCACCGGGTCCCACCAGGTCCTCTTACCAGCTAACACAAAGCTCAAACCAGCTGAGGAGTGCCCTCAGACGCCTATCCAAGATGTAATGAAAATGGCCTTTAAAGTTGCTTTGTCATCACTGAAAACAGGTTACTAAGTATTTAAAGTCCCTCACAGTCTTTTTGGGATACTCACTCCCGTCTTCCCCTCTGCTCTACCTGTTCTACTGCTCAAGTTTTATTGCCAGGAAAATCCCAAACCCCTTTCCCATTATTCTTTTATATCTCTTTTTCCTCATTCTCAGAACCACGGAGCTGCTCTCACCCCCCGCCTTCCTTGTCTTTCCCTCTGTTCCAATCCCACAGAAAAATCTTAAATGGCCTTCTCCAGAAGCCTTGATCATGGCTGACTTTAGGACTTTCAGCAACAGAGGCCCTATACAAGAGTTCAGTGTAGATAAACTTCCTCTTTTTGTGTTGCTCTGTTCTACTTGGCCACTGGCTGGAAAAATCAGCACTCCTAAGCTAGACACCCCCTTACTATATTTTCACAAAATATGTGAACAAGGCCTCTGGCTTTGAGCTGGGGCTTCCAGAGATGACTACATTTCTAAGATAAAGAAGTTACCAACTGGGCTCCATGGTAACAGCTGGCAGGAAGAAAAAAAAAGAGAAGAAAAAATTTCTCCCCCTACCAGGTGTCCTTTAAAAGTTAACTTTCCCAGAGCAGAGGAAAAAAAAACAGAAACAAAAACTGCTTTTTGTGAACTTCTGCAGACTGTGAATTTCTGAGCCCCTTACGTTACATGTTGGGTACAAAATTCTGAAACTACCTAAACTTGGGGTTCAGGGGATTAAAAGATCACAACAGAAGCAATGCCCTCTAAATCTGGTTACAACCAAATAGGAGTGTTTCCCTGTCTTCTGTGCTATCTTAGGTGCCTTGCCTTGTCCGTCCTTACAACAGTATAATTCTATATACTTAAACATTGTTTATGTTTTCATAAAATGATCAACAGATGTGATTAAGTATGTAATGGTGCAGATGTTTCCCAGAGTCCTCTATCATGACGCAGGATCATTTAAAGTTCCAATAGGGGGGCATACAACCTGGTTCCACCAGGAACCCATATCCCTCACTTTCTCCATCCTATTAGGAATAGGAGTTGCTTCAGCGGTGGGCACAGGAACCACTGCCCTAGTCAATGGGACACAACAAATGACCCAATTAGAAGTAGCAATAGACCAAAACTTAAAGATATTAAAAACCTCCATCACAGCTTTACAGGAATCTTTAACCTCTCTCTCTGAAGTTGTGTTACAGAACAGGTGAGGGTTCGACCTTCTCTTTTTGTGAGAAGGGGCCTTTGTCATGCATTGAGTGAGGAATGTTGTTATTATGCCGATCATACTGGAGTTGTAAAAGAATCTATGATTAAATTAAGAAGACGCCTTGTAGAGCATCAACAAGAGAGAGAGGCCCCAAAAGGGTGGTTTGAGTCTTGGTTCACAGAGTCCCTCTGGTTAACTACGCATTTATCAGCCCTGGCTGGTCCATTAATAAACCTCATATTATTGCTAACTGTGAGACCCTGTTTGCTCAACCGTGTAGTTTCCTTTTTCCAAGCTCAAATTGGAAAAGTTAAACTTATGGTAATAAGAAAACAATATACCACCCTAGCAGACATAAAATGTGACACCCCCAATGATCACTTTTATGATTAAAAGTAACCAAAAGAAGAAGTGGGGAATGAAAGGTTAATAAAATAGGTACTTGTCACTTCCAATTTTTTTGTATGCTTAACAAAACATTGTGGATATCTTGAGAACTGTTTGCTAATCTTGTTCCCTGAATGTGCTGTACCAACTGCAATACTGCAGAATGTACTCCCTCACCTGTTTGCATGCAAACTGCCCACTCACCCTGAGCCATCAATAATCTTCCCTCCCTGCCCTCTCCAAGGAAAGTATATAAGCTCTGCTTAAGCTGTTCTCGCGGCTCTCTGCTCTATTCAAGGGAGCTCTGAGCCCCAGCATGCTGGACCCCCATAAACCCTTGGCTGTTGCATGAGACAGTCTCTTGTGGTCTCTTCCTCCGACACTCGCCTGACCATTAAATTGGTAAAATAATAAGTGTGACCTTTGCTTTTCGTGTCCAGAATATTACTATGATAAAATGTACATGTAGATAAGGTGACTTGAGTATATCTTCCACCATTTCTGGGAGCAATATTTTGAAGATGTACAAATTAGTATTGGGTGTACAAATAGGTGTACCCTGTGAATATGAATATAGAGATAATGCAAGAATAGACCATACTGTGAATAAATAATATAATGGGTTCCAAATTTAAATAATGCATTCAATTTATATCTGAAAATATACAGGAAATCTTATATTGATACACATACATTCATTCCAACCACTGATACATCTAAAGGTAATATTAGGTTTATGGTTTATCATGAAGAGTCTGTGAGTTTTGCTTCAAAACTGATTATTGAAATTTAAAATAATGTGTTTGGAAAGAAGTCTCATGAAAAGACCATTCAAGAAACACGACGGAATCCATGTGTTCTGAAGCAGGAAGTGATTGAAAGTGAAAAAAATGCCTATAAGTTTGCTAACTGGTGGATGAAATATATATCCTATGATGTGCATAAATTGAAGAAATAGTAATGTACCAGTGTTGAATAAAAATGAACATTAAAATACACAACATGTCCGATAGGAATCTACTTGCATTGATGTTAAACTGGGTCAATTACTGTATAAATATTAGTATTTGTATGCAACCTTAACTGAAGTTAGTTTTCAGTAATGGAAACAAATATGTATTTCAGGTGGATGAATATTTCTGAGAATAATCTTGTGAAAAGTTCATTATAAATCCATATACATGAACATGAATGAATTTACGGAGTGGGTATAAGAAACATATATTTCATATTTTGAAAAATCTGGAGAATATATATATATATATATATATATATATATATATATATATATATATATACTTCTTGTGTGTGTGTGTGTGTGTATATATATATACACCCACACACAAACACACACACAGAGATATTAAGAAGAGCAATATATATGCCAATCGAAATTCACCACGAAATATATATTATCCACAGATCCAAAAATATTCTTTTTACTGATCATGGATTTACATATAGTGTTATTCAACTAGGAAGCTAACCCATAGGTTGAATTTTCAGTTCCAACACTGTTTAGGAGCAGTGATCTCTTCTCACAATTTGTATCTGCCAAGTCAGCCACCTCTCAAGTATGTATGTTTCACACCGGGAAGGATTCTATATTTGCATATAAATATACATGTGCTGAATAAGCTACAGAGAAACGGAGACAAGAATTCACATATTTCTTAACTTTAAAACACATGGAGAACTATTCCAACAAAAAATTGACTAGATATATAACTCCTACCCTATGAAATGCAAAAGGAAAGTCCAAATATACACCATGCCTCCTCTGATCTGATTGTATTCCTCTTCTGTTTGGGTTATTTTTCTCCCTCATATTAGGATTAGTAGTCAGAGTCTAGTAGGGTATGTGTTAGTGTCAGGGTTTCAGTATTTCGAATGGAAAATTAGATAAGGAATCCAATGTGTATGCAATATGTGCTACACAAAAATATTCCCACTCTCATCCAGAACAATGACTTTACATTACCTGTGTGGGTAAACACTCCACAAACATGGAGCTCTGTTGGCCTAAAGACTTTTTGAGAAACTGCCTCCAAGGTTGGGCACTTGAAATATATGCTATTTTCAGGAGCATTAGCTTCCTTTCTAGTTAGACCATCAAAGCTGGGTCTGCATCTATTGACCTGGAGGACATGGTTTCTTATTTTACATTGAACTTGAGGCAGCATTGCTGAATTCTCTCTTTGTAGATAAACTGGTGCCACTGGAGGCTAAGTTTCTTCCCATATGGACTGTGAAG
Organism: Callospermophilus lateralis; assembly: GCF_048772815.1. Taxonomy (NCBI): domain Eukaryota; kingdom Metazoa; phylum Chordata; class Mammalia; order Rodentia; family Sciuridae; genus Callospermophilus; species Callospermophilus lateralis. The sequence goes on along the minus strand of NC_135316.1, from coordinate 11,660,566 downwards.
CTATTTGGAATTCCTCCACTTTTCGTGGTTTTTATTGGTGCTGCACTGGGACTTTGGTATTCGCTTCATGAAATACAACAAGTTCAACTGGGAGACAGTGCTGGAGGGAGTTCTGTCATGTGTGGTGGGTCAGGATCTGCAGGAGAAAGCACCAACCAGGCTTCTATCCAACATAGCTTGCCCCCTTGTCCATAGCAACCTGATTCTGAAAATTGCCCTGAAATCTCTCCAAACAACAAGATGCCTTTACATATAAGGGTCTGCTGGCTGCACCATGTCAGTCCCAAGCCATTTAGAAGCCAATAGCACATTCACATGGCCCCACCACAAATGCTTTATCACACACTTGCACACCACTGCAATAGGCCCACTACTCAGCAGGCTCCAACTTACTTTCATCTCTGTTCTACATCATTTAAATGAAACACAGTCAATCAACGCGTTTTCTGGAACACTCAAGATCAGCAACAGGACATCCAAAGGTTCTCAAGTGCCACCAGGTCATGGGAATTTAAAACATTTCATGGTATATATCTTCCCCGTTTTTCAAGGATGAAGTTGGAGGCACTGTGGGTTCAAATCATTCAGGGACCATTAAGTGTTGAGGAAGCTCATTTCAATGAAAGCTCTGGAGGACTCTCACAGGCAAGGCTTCCCAAAGAGTGGCCAAAGGTCACATGAAGCCAGGCACATTGAGTTCTAAAATGTAAGGTCCATGTGTGTTTTGACTCTCAACTATGGCTGCCAATTATTTCAGAATAAAATCATGTGATATCCTGGCTGAGATACCCAGTGCTCTGTGGAAAGCCACCCTGGGGCTAGATCTCAGTTTCCAAGGGTGACTCTCATGCATGGCCTGCTAAAATCCCAACAAAATTCATGACAATACTTCTCTGAGTTCAGTACCAGAACTCATTTTCTAAGGGGAATCACTCCAGAGTTCAAGCCCAGATGGACACAGTCATCTCATTCAACTGCCACGCAAATGACCACAATTAAAACCAAAACACTCCTTCATCGCCCTCATATTCTTCCACATAGACACTCATCATTACCTATGGCTAGAGTTTTCCATGAGGGGTGCAGCCCAAGACAGTGTCCAAAATAAGGTCCCTTGTCCCTCATTTGGCTAAAGTCATGGTGGGCTGGACACCCTTTCTGTGAACCAGGAGTGGTCAAATAGGCTTGCCTTTAATACTGCACTGCTTCTCCAATTTGAGGCCTAATGACTGTCAGGTATAGATTCTTAATGTGATATGGAGGCATGAGAAAACCCAAGCACCTATGGGCTAGCCTCTGCAGGGCTTTGAAGAGCTCATTTGAAAAAAGGATCCCTATTCTCACTTGATGGAGATCAGTAACCTAACAGAGGAAGGCAAGAGACTTCATCCACAATGACTGAACTTTTTGCTATTTTGGTTTTGGATGTACACATGGGATCATTCTTTGGATCCATCAGGTGCTGAGAATCTAAGCCACGGCCTCACACAGGGCCAAGAAGCTGATTTAGACAAGTCCCTTTCCAAAGCAATTAAGCAAAGAGCCACAGGTGATGCCTATTCAATTCATTTAAAAACTGTTTTCTTCATGCTTCACAAAGTGGTGGCTTGAGGCAAAAACCTTCCTGAGATTCAGGGCAACAGAACAATAGGTAAGCAAAAGGCCCAAAGCAGGGTTTCTCCACTGATATTTTACTGGTCCTGATATCTGAGATTTCTGAGATGCTCCCCATTCCCTTCAGCTATCCAGTGCATGGCCATGTCCCAGAGCTTGGAGGTGGTACATATCTTGCACACAAAACCATGAGCCTATTTTGGAGAGTGGCCAGAATTCCTGATGAAAACAGGGACTTAGGAAGAAAGTAGGTGTTGCCCATCTCTAAGGGAAGTGACAGTCCATTCATAAATAGGGTAGGGTAAATGCTGGGAAGCTTTCTACTAGACAGGACACATCCGTGAAGCATTCTCTTTTCTAATGTCTACAACGAAGGACACAGTGGGATACACAGATATAGAACACTCACCTTGTCATAAGACATACTAGAATTTGTCCACTCCAAACCAAACAAACGGCCTTTCTTACCTATTCTCAAAACATGAGACAAAACCACAAACTCACAACCACACCCACAAAGGCACCACCTTCCCCCTAGTATGTCTTTGACTATCCAGAGTGTGTTATGACTGGTGGGCCCTACTATGTTTTCCTGTAATGGCCTGTCCTGTCTCATTTCTGGTCTCCTTGGCCAACACTGTGAAGTTGTCTGGAGCCAGCGGTTAGCCACTACCTGCTTTCTCAGTAAAGGCCCCTCTTCAGAGCTCTTCTGGCTTTTTCCATCCTCACATCAGCAGGTACCAAGAAAGACTGACTCTTTCCTTGGTAAATCCAAACAAGTGAGCCCACTGGGACTAGTCCCGCAACTGGCTCTGAGTGCTTGGCTTCCTGGATCCCAAGTTCAGAGAGTTCCATCACCAAGGAAGTGATGTAGGTCACTTCCTTTAGGAACTGAATGAGCTCACTGCCTTGGAAACCACTTGGTCCTGAGAGTTGCTTCCAAGTGTCCCATGAGATGGAGGCTGCCCCTACTTACTGTGACACTTTCACAAGTTAGAATGGTATATCAACCATAGGCACCAGGGAACAGCTCTCCAAACAGGCCTGGTTTCGTCCATCTTCTCTATATTAAGAACACAGAGGCTGATACAGACAAAACCCTTCATCCTGACAAGGTTGTTTGCCATTGAAGATGACTTTTGCTCTCTCAGGTCCTTCATAGCTGCCTACAACTTCTCCAGAGTTCATTTCCACATGGATCTTTGAGTTTCTCAGCATGTGGAAGATCCCCTACATTCCTGTATTGAAAGACCAACTCTGGGCCTGCTCTTCTGTAAAGTTAGATTGAGAGAACAGTGTATGGTTAGGGTTAATAACAGGTTCGATTTGGGTTAGGAATTATTCTGCGTGATGACTAATAGTATTGGGAGTCTGCAATATTTACAAGAATATATAGGTGAAACATAAGTATGAAAATATAAATCTAGGTAAGATTTGAAGCCCAGAAGTGCATTGGGCCCATGATTGGTATACTTAGCTTTGAATTACATTCTGCACAGATGTCTCAGATAAATCGATATAAAATGGGATAGGACCTTCTACCTTGGATGATTGAATGTCGAAGAGAACAACCAGTCAAAAAGGGATAGTCGGTAGGATTAAGAAGATAGCCTGTAGGTTTAGAAAAAAGAGTGATTATGGAATTTGGACAAAAGTTCTTTAGCAATAGATTTTTGGGTAGAGAGTGAATGTCAGTGTCAGCACACGCGAACGGTCAGTCACAATGATGAACTGGGGAAAATAAGTAGGAAAGCAGATATCAATAGAGACATTAGGAAATCAGGCAAAGTATAATGTAATAGGGTTAGACATTTTCAACATGGTTGAGGTTGAATATATAATCTTAGGAAGAAAGACATATGTTGCCTCCAATAGGATTGACATTTGAGAGCAGTAGGCAACCTGGACATGGTTGTTTTTAGTAATCCATGCTCACTTTCCATTTTGCTTAGGTGAAAGGTTAATTAAATAGGCACTTGTCACTTCCTGTTTTTCTGTATGCTTAACAAACCACTGTTGAAATCTTGAGAACTGTTTGCTAATTTTGTTCCCAGAATGTGCTGTCCCCAACTGCCAAACTGCAGAATATACTCCCTCACCCGGGTGCACGCAAACCGCACACTCGCCCTGACCCATCAATAAATTTCCCTTTCTGCCCTCTCCAAGAAAAGTATATAAGCTCTGTTAAAGCTGTTCTCAGGGCTCTCTGCTCTATTCAAGTGAGCACTGAGCCCCTGCATGCAACCCCCAATAACCTCTTTGCTGTGGCCGAGTGAAAATGGTATACTGTTCTGTACTTAAAAGATGCTTTCTTTTGCTTGCCTCTGCATAAAGATAGTCAGTTGCTGTTTGCTTTCGAGTAGGTAGACCCAGAAACCGGAACATCTTGTCAACTAACTTGGACTAGACTCCCACAGGGGTTCAAAAACTCCCCCACTCTCTTTGATGAAGCCCTTCACAGACATCTCAACAACTTCAGATCTACGCACCCCGAAGTCATTCTGCTTCAATATGTGGATGTCCAGCTACTGGCAGCCAACACCAAAGAAAACTGTGAGTCTGAGACCCAAACACTATTATCTGAGCTTGCTCAACTCGGGTAGAGAGTTTCGGACAAAAAGGCCCAAATTTGCCAGCAAGAAGTAATCTTCCTGGGGTATTCCCTTAGGCGTGGTAAGTGATGGCTCACTGAGCCCAGGAAACAAACCGTTGTGCAGATACCACCCCCATTTAACAGGAGACAACATAGAGAGTTTCTTGGGACTGCTGGCTTTAGCAGGTTATGGACCTGGGTTTGTGTTCTTAGCTGCTCCTTTATACCTGCTGTTAAATGAGAATGCCCAATTCCAATGGACCCTTGAGCACCAGCAAGCTTTTGATAACATCTAAGAACACTGACACTGAACTCCTCAACTTCACTGAGCCCAGCCTGCAATTTCAGAAAGCCCTACACTACGTTAAAAATGTACATCAACTCAATCAACTTGGTTCAAAAAAACTGCAGCCATTCCTGTAGGATCAAGAACAGAATTTTAGACTAACTCACTCACAGTGAAAGGAAATAATTGAATGGGTAAAAAAAGCCTGTCAGTTCTGTCAATTGGTTAATGCTTACCCTTCCAAGCTTCCTGCAGGAAAGCACCTATGAGGAACCAGACCAGGACAATTCTGGGAAGTGGACGTTACTGAAATTTACCCAGCAAGGAATGGACTTAAATATCTCCTAGTCTTTGTAGATACATTTTCAGGATGGATTGAAGCCTTTCCCACCACAAAAAATAAAAGAAAACCGGCACAAATTGTGGTCAAGAAGATCCTGAAAGATATTTATCAAAGACACGGCCTGCCTAATGTAACATGGTCTGATAATTGAACAGCCTTCATTGGCCAGGTAAATCAGGGGTTAGCCAGGACCCTGGGGTTTAATTGGAAGTTACATTGTGCTTATAGACCCCAGAGCTCAGGACACGTAAAAAAAAATAAATAGAACCATTAAAGAAACCTTAACGAAATTAAGCTTAGAGACCGGCATAAAAGATTAGACAATGCTCCTGCCTTATGCACTGTTTAATGCAAGAAATACTCCCTTTGTTTCTTTGTGCAACCTCACCCCCTATGAAATTCTCTATGGGTCCCCTCCTCCACTAAGAGACCTAACACCGACTCTAAGACCTAAGGATCCCTTTCACACACCCTTGCTTGACAGACTTAAATCTCTTGTAAGAACTCAGCTATACCTGTGGAAACAGCTGGCCACTGCCTTCCAACCTGGGGACGAGGGGAATCCACATTGATATCAAGAAAGAGACTTCCTCTACATAAGATGACATCAGGTGTCATCCCTAAAACCCCGCTGGAAAGGACCATTCCAGGTGCTACTTATAGCACCTACAGCAGTAAAAGTAGAGGGAATCACTTCCTGGATCCATGCCTCTCGTCTCAAGCCTGTGCCATGTCCAGACTCTGGCTGGAAACTGGAAAAGACTGTTAACCCTTTCAAACTGCATAGTCGCCACTTGGGTAAGGCTATAGACTCTCTCCTTGGCCATCCGGAGTCCTAACGCTCATCAGCCACTTCAGCAGCGATGGCTGATCACAAAACCTACTAGACAAGAAGTATGGTCTATCTTGCATACAGCCCCCTTAGGGAACTTGTGGCCATCTCTCCACCCAGAGATTTGTCAGCTGGCTATAGGTCTTTCCTATTAGGATATCCCTGATGAAGAGGATCCCACTAAAATTCCATTAAATCCTTTCCATACCATAGATAATAGAAACAAATATTATGGTTGTAGGGACAGGCAAGCCAGATGCAGGTTGGCTAGCCTATATTAGTATGTTTGCCCGGCAGACTATCAAAGCCACAAACCGCCACGGCTGTGTGGGGGAAAAGCCGACTTCTTCTGTAAGTCATGGGGATTTGAGCATACAGGGGCTGCCTGGTGGAACCCAAAATCCTCATCAAATTCAGTACACAGCATTGGCCATATTACCACTTAGACAACCCAAACTGATGGCCCCCAGAGGAGTCTCTAGATCCTCAAATTCTGTGTGACCTTTTTAACTTCTGCAAGTGCTCAAAAGGGTGAAAAGAAATTCCCCTATGTGAAGGCCGTTTTCCTCTTTCGCTCACATCCTGAACTATGCTTCTCCAATAGTTCCTCAAACTCAGCCTTCTGCTCCAGACTCTCTGCTGTAAGTCCCACCTCAGCAAACCTGATTTCTCTTCTCCAATTACTAGATCAAAAACCGAAACCTCCGCCGGTTCTCAGAGCATTGCCCCCTTGCTGAGGTAGCAGGTACTGAGGTACCCATCCACCCACTCACTTCTCTCTTTTCCTGTCAGTGCCCACACCGGGTCCCACCAGATCCTCTTACCACCTAACCCAAAGCTCAAACCAGCTTAGGAGAGCCCTCAGACCCCTATCGAAGATGTAATGAAAATGGCCTTTAAAGTTGCTTTGTCATCACTGAAAACAGGTTACTAAGAATTTAAAGTCCCTCACAGGCTTTTTGGGATACTCACTCCCGTCTTCCTTTCTGCTCTACCGGTTCTACTGCTCAATTTATGTTGCTAGAAAAATCCCAAATCCCTTTCCCATTATTCTTTTACATCTCTCCTTCCTTATTCTCAGATCCACGGAGCTGCTCTCACCCCCCGCCTTCCCCGTCTTCCCGCTCTGTACCAGGCCCACAGAAAAATCTTCACTGAACTTCTCCAGAAGTCTTCACCATGGCTGACATTAGGACTTTCAGCAAAAGAGTCTCTATAAATGAGTTCAGTGTAGATTAACTTCCTCTTTTTCTGTTGCCCTGTTTTACTTGGCTACTGGCTGGAAAAATCAGCACTCCTAAGCTAGACACCCCCTTAATAGTTTTTCACAGAATACGTGAACAAGGCCTCTGGCCTTGAGCTGGGGCTTCACAGAGATGGCTACATTTCTAAGATAAAAAATTACAAACTGGCTTCCATGGTAACAGTTGGCAGGGGGATAAAAGAAAAGGAAAAAAAATCTTCTTCCTCCCAGGTGTCCTTGAAAAGTTAACTTGCCCACAATAGAGGAAAAAACGGAAAAAAAAGCTTCTTTTTGTGAATTTCTGCAGACTGTGAACTTCTGAGTCCCTTCTCTTTCATGTTGGGTACAAAATTCTGAAACTATCTCAACTTGGGGTTCAGGGAGTTAATTGATTACAACAGAAGCAATGCCCTCTGAATCCGGTTGCAACCAAATAGGACTGTTTCCCTGTCTTTTGTGCTATCTTAGGTGCCGTGCCTTGTCCGTCCCTACAACAGTATAATTCTATATACTTAAACATTGTTTATGTTTTCATGAAATGGTCAACAGATGTGATTAATTGTGTAATGGTGAAGATGTGTCCCAGATTGCTCTATAATGACCCAGTTTCATTTGAAGTTCAAACAGGGGGGCATACAACCCGGTTCCACTGGGAACATATGTCCCTCACTTTAGCCATCATATTAGGAATTGGAGTTGCGGCAGGGGTAGTCACAGGAACCACTTCCCTGCTCCATGGTACACAACAAATGACCCAAATAGAAGCAGCAAGAGACCAAAACTTAAAGATAATAGAAACCTCCATCACAGCTTTGCAGGAAACTTTAACATCTCTCCTTGAAGTTGTTTTACACACCAGTTGAGGGTTGGACCTCCTCTTCATGAGAGAAGGGGGCCTTTGTGCTGCATTGATGTAAGAATGTTGTTTTGATGCCGACCATACTGAGGTTGTAAGAAAAAAACTATGAGTAAAATAAAAGGATGCCTTGAAAAGCGTCAACGAGAGAGAGAGGCCCAAAAAGGGTGGTTTGAGTCTTGGTTCACACAGTCCCCCTGGTTATCTACACTTTTATCAACCCTGGCCTGTCCAATAATAATCCTCATATTGTTGATAACTATAAAACCCTGTTTGCTCAACCATGTAATTTCTTTTCTCCAAGCTCAAATTGGACAAGTTAAACTTATGGTAATACCCCACCAGCAGACATAGAATGTGACACGCCCCAATAATCACTTTTATGATTAAAAGTAGCAAGAAGAAGAAGTGGAGAATGAAAGGTTAATAAAAAAGGTACTTGTAACTTCCTGTTTTTCTGTATGCTTAACAAAACACTCTTGAAATCTTGAGAACTGTTTGTAATCTTGTTCCCAGATTGTGCTGTCTCCAACTGCCAAATGGCAGAATGTATTCCCTCACCCAGTTTCACACTAACCACCCACTCGCTCTGACCCATCAATAAATTTCTGTCCCTGCCCTCTCCAAGAAAATTATATAAGTTCTGCTAAAGCTGTTCTCAGGGCTCTCTGCTCTATTCATGTGAGTATATTCAGAAGGAGTATAAAGTGAGTGACAGGATTAGACAGTTTCAACAGGCTTGAGGTTGAATACATAATCTTAGGAAGAAACAAATATGTAGTCACCAATAGGATTGATATTTGAGAGCATTAGACAAAGGTGAAATAGATGTTTTAGGAATCCATGCTCACTTTCCAGTTAGGATATGGTACAATCATAAGTGTGAACTTTGCATTTTGTGTCCATAATATTACTGTGACAAAATGTATGTGTAGATCATGTGCATGAGTATTTCTTCCACCATTTCTGAGAGCAATATTTGAAGACTATAAATTATTATTGGGGGTGCAAATAGGTGTACCCTGTTATGAAAATAGAGATAATGCATGAATAGACCATACTGTGAATAAGTAATATAACTGGTTCCAACTTTAACTAATGGATTGAATTCACATCTGAAATTATACAGGGAATCTTATATTGATATACAATCATTCATTCCAACCAGTAATACATCTAATGGTAATATTAGGGTTATGGTTTATCATGATGTGTGTGAGTTTTGCTTCAAAAGTGATTATGGAAATTGAAAATAATGTGTTTGGAAAGAAGTCTCATGAAAAGACCAGTCAAGAAACCTGGAGGAATGCATGTGTTCTGAAGCAGGAAGTGATTGAAAGTGAAACAAATGCGTATAAATTTGTGAACTTGTGGATGAAATATATATATTATGAAGTGCAAAAACTGAAGAAATATTAATGTACCAGTGTTGAATGAAAATGAATGTCAAAATGCTCATGATGTCCCATAGGAATTCACTTGCATTGATGTTAAACTGATTCAGTTACTGTAGAAATATTAATATTTGTAACCACCATTAGCTGTAGTGAGTTTTCTGTTATAGAAAACAAATATGTATTTCAATTGGATGAATATTTCTGAGATAAATCTTGTGAGAAGTGGATTATTAATCCATATACATGAACAAGAATGAATTTTGAGAGTGTATATAAGACACATGTAATTAATATTTTGAAATATTTTTAGAGTGTATATATACACACACACACGCACACACACACACATACATCACATACATACAAAATACACACAGACATTAAATAGTAGCAATATATATGAAAAACGTAATTCATCATGAAATATATATCATCCACAGATGGAAAAATAATATTTATTTTACTGAAAATGGATTTATGTATAATGTTCTACTAGGAAGCTCACCCATAGGTTGAATTTTCAGTTCCAACAGCGTTTTCGAGAAGTGACCTCTTCTCACAATTTGTATCTGCCAAGTCAGGCACCTCACACAAATGTACGGGTGATACCAGGTAGGATTCTATATGTGCATATAAAAATACACGTGTGGAATAGGCTAGAGAGAAAGGGAGTCAGGAATTGACATATTTGTTCATTTTTAAAACACATGGAGAAATATTTCAATAAAAAATTCACTAGATTTATAACACCTACTAGATTTATAACACCTACCCTTTATCTTGCAAAAGGCAATTCCAGTATACACCATGCCTCCTCTGAAATGCTTGTATTTCAATTCTATTCTATTTTTCTCCATCATATTAGTATTAGTAGTTAGAATCTAGTAAGCTATGGGTTAGTGTCAGGGATTCAGTATTTCGAATGGAAAATTGGAAAATGAATCCAATGCATATGCAAATATGTGCTGCACAATAATCTTTCCACTCTCATCCAGAATAATGTCTTGACATTACCTTGGCCCCAAGTAAGACACAATTAGAGGAGAAGAGTTACAAAATCTGTGAATACATATCTGGATTGGAAAATGCTCAGGAGTTCACAACCTTGGAGGTTGTAGAGGAGTTTCCAAAAGTAAAGGACACCGTTGATACACCCAACCTAAGCTTTTATTAAAAGTAGGAGACATCTTTCCACAAAACCATGAAAAGATAATTTTGACTTTAGTATAAATTACTGCAAATTCTGAACCTGCTTGGAATTTCTGCCCGTGCCTTGAACTCTCCATGCCTAGGTCTCTTACCAGATCGCAGCCCTCTCTGAAACTTCAGTGACACCTCATAAATATTGGCCTTCCCTGACCATACAACGACCCTCTCTGAGGCTCTAATGGTCCTCATAATTTCTGATTCTGGGGCCAGCAAAAAAAAAATGTAAACAAAAATTAGTGTGATGCTTATGAAAATTCTGTTTTCTGTAACGCCCCTTTTGTGTAACTTTCTGGGCAATAAAGCTGGGCTGTAGGAAAGGTGGGTTTGCTGTCTTGTTTCCGCTGTTTTGAGAGGAAGATGCACCCCGGCCATTGAAAATAATAAGCTTGTCTTAATTTGAATTTAATTGGAGTCAGTGGTCTTTTCTTGAATCGTGGTCTAACATTTTGTAGTTCCGCAGCGAGATGAACCTTCCCCAACAGATCACAAGACCAGACTGCTGGAAATTCTGAAGCTGGCCTTCCCTCCAGGGCTCCATCCTGGAGAGGCAAGTTCCAAGGCCTTGGAGTGAGCTTTTGGTCAGGGGAGCACTGCAGTGAACCACCACACTAAAACAATTAGCAAGCTCATGGTGGAGGAGGCCTCCATCGGTAAGTGGCACCTATATAACATCTGATATCCGGTGAAGGGAGATCTCTTCTGATGACAGAGAGGTGGCCTGGCGAGGCACACATATACTCCTGTCTGGGACAGTAACGAGAATCATTCTGTCCTCTGTTCTATTCTGTAGGGAATTCCTCTGAAAGGGTAGAGAGGTGCCAACAGACACACAGAAGTTCCTATCCCGGAGCATTCGCAAGATGTTCCATCGCTCCTCTGTTTTTGTGTTTCTGCGCCGAGTTTCTGTTTTTTTATGTTTTCTTCTGTGTTCTACATGTTTTTTGTTTGTTTGTTTTTGTGTGTTTTGTTGTGTGATTTCTGTGGAAAAAACTTAAGGATATTGGACATGAAAATGGGTAATAAAGCAAGTAAGACTGACATCCATTTGAACTGTGTTTTAAAGAACTGTGATGAACTTTACCCCCCTTTGTTAAGCAGGATGAGAGAAGCCACTAGCTGGCTGCCTGGAGCACACACACTGCACAGGGCAATGCCTGCTGGGGACGTAAGAACTGAGTATCTCCCAGGTTAACAATTGAAAATCATTTAAAACCCCTTGTCCCTTCAGACAAAGAGAGTTACAACCTTTGGGCAGAGACCCCTGTGTTTTTCGTTTGTTAGCAAAGCAGTAAAACTCCCTTTATCTTTTTCTCAAACCCTGTCCTCATTATTAAGTTGGCATGAATTGACTTCAAATTCAGGAAGTAAACTTTAAGTTACAAATTTTGGTACCCACCCCCCCGCGCCGGAAATTTTTGAGAGCTGACTACTGAAATGTTAGAAGATGGAGCATGCTTGGGGTGGAACGAAACCAGAAGAGCTAATCCTTTAAGTAAAAGGAGGGACTGAGAGACTCCCAGCAGCTGCCAATGCCCTGTTCCTTCAGAGAATTACCTCCTTCCTTCCCTGCACTGTAAGGATTTTGCCACCTCTGTTTTTTTAAAAAAGAGAAAAAGAAAAAGGGGACACTAAATGCAGTAAAGTAACCATGGAGACCCTTGATATTACATTTCAGGTTGTCCCTCTGTGAAAACATTTGGTTCCCTTGTGGGGACATCTATGGTTCCACTGGTGTAGGAGATTTTTCTCTTATCTGCTCTGTTTTAAAGGCTTCTGTCTGTCAGCCATATTCTGGAGCTCTTTTCTGTCTGTCTTGTGTCTTTGTTTCTGGCCCTTTAAGACATGTGCAATAATATGTTGATATTATAAATTGTTTCTTGGGAATGATCTTAGCTAAATGTGTGTCTAAATGATGATGTTTTATTGTAACATTCTGGTATCTGAATGGGTTTTTAAAGCATTGCACAATCTTGCAGTTAAAAGTCGGGTTTAGGTAATTGTTTAGTTTATTATTTCAGATAATTCATGTCAGAGAACTTAAATAATTAGGATGGAAAACTAAACAACACTACTTCCAAGTTGGCAAGTAACTTCCCAATCATTCAGGCTATTTTTCACCAATTTTGAACTGGGTAGCCTGGGAAAATGTCACTGTGTGTAGCAGTGCATTAATTTGGACAAGGATAGTAAATCATAGTACGGTATCTGTTCACAAAACAAGATGTAAAGATATAAAATTTTGTGAATTGTATCTTAAACTTGTATCATAATTTTCAACATCCAAACCTGAATATTATGGTTGAAATGCCTTAGGCCTGAGGTGTCTGCTCAGATTAGCAGCTTTTCCCTGCTCCTTCTGGACCTCAGCCAGGACTTACGTTGAAATGCAAATAAAAGAAGCCTGCTAACTCAGTAGGAGACTGATCTGAGGCCTAAGAGAAAAAAAAAGTTAAATTGTATGGCATTTACTAATTAATTACCAGTCATTTTTTCTAGGACTCTTATTTTTTTCCTTAGATTCTTTACTTTTTTTTGAGCTCATGATTTTGATCCTACAGACCTAGGTTAATGTTTTTCTGATCAGTTCTATCTTTGACCAACTGTGGAGTTTTTGAAACATTGCAATGGATATTTCACCTGCGAAAAGCTACAAGACCTTTACTATTATTATGTGTACACACTGTTGTTATGTGTTGTATATCTATATATACATATGTCAGTATATCATATATATGATACACAAATTAACATATATAAAGGGCACTCATAAAAACAACGCTCATAAAAACAAATTTTACAAAGTGGATCTAAAGATCTTTAATTCACGTGATTTAAATTGTTGAATTTAAATTGGATAAACAGATAAAAATAAATGTCTTTAAAATTCAGCTTACAAGTTTTTCTAGGTGTTCAAAAATCTAATAAAATATTAATGTCTACAAAAGTTCTAATATGACTTGGTTCTAGGACTTTTCCTTCAACAAAAAAAATGGTTTACAATCTTCAGTATATTTGTCTAATATTTTGATAAATAAGAAAAGTAAATTTGACATGGGATTACTCATTCATGAGTACTTTTGTTAGATATCTGATTGATTTACTCAGGTCTGTACAAGTGTGTACTAAAGTCTGTATAAGATTGTAAAAATCAGTCATGTGTTAAAGAGAAAAAATTTCTTAAAACATAAGTTTACCCATTATATTGTGTTTTACTAAGATTTATTTTTTCTAGAGCAAGCAACCATAAAAATTAAACAACTGATTAAATAATAACTGTTATTTTAGAGCCCTGTACTGCCATTTATTTAAAAGCTAAACTTGCTTAATGTAGAAACATCAATGTAATTGTAATGCTATTAATGTGCTCATATCTTTCAGGTATACAAGTCTGTAAGGTAGAAACTTTAAAAGAGCATTATACCAAGCTGGTGTTCTGAAGTTGTATAGTAAAAAAAATATATATTAGGCATTCATTTACCTGTTTTCAATAAGATATGTAAAGTTTTATGTTACTTTTTACATTGGGGAACAATTTAAATGTATTTTTATGTTAATGAGAGCCTTATCTATGCAAAGGTTAAAAACTTTCAGTGTTTATTAAATTCATGTTTTAAATGTGATATCATATGGTGTTAGCTAATGTTCATGTGACCTCAAACAATTTATATAAACTTTGTAAAATGATATTTAAAAAAAAACAAAGTTCATCTTTAGAACTAAAACACTTAATATTTATAAAGAGCCCTGCCTTACCTGAGATAAGGCTCTGTGTCCCATATTACTACATGTGAGAATGACTACGAAAGCAGTAGTTCAGATTATGTTTCATTTAAAGTTATGTTCAAAAGTTGTTTTGTTTTCTGTCAAGATTACTAGGATCTCAAACAGGGGATATAATGTATAACTCAGCTAAAAAATTCAGGGGAGCTATTACACGAACTAAGTATTTTTACACTTTTTAAAAAATTTTATTTTGTAATTTCCTTATAAGTGAACTAAAGATTCCCTGTTAGTGTTTTACAGAAGTGTTGCTTTAAGAAGACAGCATGGGTTAATTTAACATAATAAGTCATCACCTACAAGACAGATAGAATAATACAGATCCCAATTAATAAAAAGATAAATAATTATAAACTTATAGACATTAAAGTCCAGTACTCTTAATATAAGGCTGTTAAAATTTATTTGCTGCACAATTAAGATTAGGACTTAAAATTAAATTTACATGAAAAGAGCCAAGAAAACCAATATTTGGCTCTGGCCCTCTGAGTCAGTCTGAATCCAGGGAACAGGGGACGTCTCTAAGAGCTTTGCCACTCTGGGTCTCATAACCTACCAATCAGGGAGATTAATGAGACCACTAGAAAACAGAAAGCCAATCAGTGCATTTGCAATGAAGAGGAGAGTCATCAGAGAAGGGAGACATCCTTGATGCTTCCGAGGGAAGCCCCATGGTCAAGCAAGACCTGGACCCACCTAGCGCAAATGGCACCAGCAGAACTGAGAAGCTGCTCTCAAGTTTCCCCAGGAATGACTTTCATAAACCTCAGCTAATGTTAACAATAGATAGAACAAAAGTCAGTTTGACAGCTTCATCTTAAACACTTAGCAAAGAGAGTTAAAACCAAAATACAGCCATTCCTGACATTTTAAATAATAATAATAATAATAATAATAATAATAATAATAATATTTTAAGGTATTCACTTTATGTTATCCTCCCAAAATAAGTAAGGCTGGAGGCCACAAAGAAGGATTCTCAGTCAGCAATGCCTGATAACTATAAAAAGTGACTATCAAGAGGAGCTGCTAGAGGCACAAATTTTTAGTTAAAGACCTACAGATATTCCTAACCTACACAGGTAGGCTTGGTGTTTGCTTGTATGATTATCCAGCCCTGAGTAACAGAATTAAAGGTTTCTCTATTACACACAGAGGTCATACTAGTAAAAGAATTTTGCAAGATCAGATGACATTAAATTATTAAACTGTATCTTATGGGGAGGGACAAATGTAACACTAAATGTTAAATATTAAGTTGACATCCTGATAACTGGGGATATTAAAGCCTGCTGAGGGAAATTCTATACAGTGACATGTTCCAGCTGCTGCAACATTTTTTCAGTACTCATGGTTTTTGTTTCTCACATAGAAGAACCCATCCCCAGATGACTTTACAACCTGTTCTTCCCCAACCAGACTTCAAACCGAACTGATTTCTAAAAGGAAACCGATGTCCCTCAACTGACTTCTAAAAGACAACTCATGTCCCATATGCTGTGCCGACTCACGTCACCCTCTCTCAGCTCTGAAGATGCCAAAATGAGTGATGCCTCTCGTCTAACAACTATGGAGCCAAAAATAAATAGACTATCAATATAAGTAATTAATTATGTCAGGTAAAATCAGGAAGCCAGTTTTGGGTGAGTTCTAAAAATTTGGAGACTGTTACCTGATGAATTAAAATTCCCTCATTGCTCTTTCCCTACCCTATCAAAGATTTGGAAGGGGCACATTAGAAAGGGGGAATGATAGACCCAACATGACCATTTATTAAAATTGGGAGCCATCTTGCCACAAAACCATGAAAAGATTATTTTGGCTTTACTATACATTACTGCAAATTCTGAATCTGCTTTGAATGCCTGCCCATGCCTTAACTCACCCATGCCTGGCTCTCTGACCAGATAGCAGCCCTCTCTGAAACTATAGTGGCACCTCATAAATATTGGCCTTCCCTGGCCAGACAATGACAGTCGTTGAGGCTCTAATGGTCCTGATAAATTCTGATGAGGGGCCAGCAAAAAACAAAAAATGTAAACTAGCATTAATGTGATGCTTCTCCGAGTTCTCTTATCTGAAACCCGCCTTTGTGTAACTTTCTGGGATATAAAAGTGGGCTGTAGGAAAGGTGGGGTTGCTGTCTAGTTTCCGCCATTTTTAGAGGGAGAGGAAGCCCGGCCAGTGGAAATAATAAGCTGGTTTAATTTGATTTTAATTGGAGTCAGTGGTCTTTTGTCATGTCCTGGTCTAACAGGTAAACACTCCACAAACATGGAGCTCTGCCGGTCTAAAACTTCTTGAGAAAATGCCCCTGACCTTGGGCACTTGAAATATATGTTGTTGTCAGGAGCTTTAGCTTCCTTTGTAGTTAGACCATCAAAGCTGGGTCTGTATATATGTGACCTGGAAGATATGGTTTCTTATTTTCCAATGAACATGAGGCAGCAGTGCTGAATTCTCTCTTTGTTGGGAAACTGTGGCCACTGAAGGCTAAGTGCCTCCCCGTGTGGACTGTGAAGCCATTTGCTCATCTTCCACTTTTCATGGTGTTTCTTGCTGTTGCACTGGGAATTTGGTATTTGCTTCACAGAATACAAGGAGATCAACAGGGACTCAGTGCTGGAGGGATTTCTCACACGTGTGGTGGGTCAGGGTCTGCAGGAGAATACACCAACCAGGCTTCTATCCCACATAGCTTGCCCCCTTAACCATTGCAACCTGATTGTGAACATTGCCCTGAAACCTCTCCATATAACAAGATGCCTTTATATGAAGAGGTCAAACGTATAAGGGATTACGGGCTGCACCATTTCAGCCACAAGCCATTTGGAAGTCATTGGCAGATCCACATGGCCCCACAGAGATGTTTTATCACACACCTGTTCACCACAGCTCTGTGTCACTACTCAGCAGTCTCCATCTGAGTTTGCCTAGATCTCAGTTTCCAAGGGCGACTCTCATGAGTGGCCTCCTAAAATCCCAACACAATTCATGGCAATTCTTCTCTGAGGTCAGTTCCAGGACTCAGTCTCTAAGGGGAATCACACCAGAGTTCCAGTCATGATGGCCACAGTCATGTCTTCCAACCGCCACACAAATGACCACAATTAAAACCAAAACACTCCCACATGGCCCTCATCTTCTTCCATATAGACACTCATCAAATTCTCTGGCTGGAGGTTTTCATAAGGGGCGCAGTCCAAGATAGTGTCCAAAATATGCTCCCTTGCCCCTATTTTCCCTAATGTCAGTGTGGCCTGAACACCCTTCCTGTGAACCACAAGTGATCAAATAGGCCTGCCCTTATTACGGCTCCACTTCTCCAATTTGAGGCCTAATGACTGCCAGTTATAGATTCTTTATGTGAATTGGAGTCATGAGAAAACCCAAGCATCTATGGTCTAGCCTCTGCAGGCATTTGAAGAACTCATTTGTCCCAAAGGATCCCTATTTTCACTTGATGGATGTCAGGAATATTACAGAAGATGGTGAGAAACTTCATCCACAATGACTGCTATTTTGACCATTTTGGTTTTGTAGCACACAGGGAATCTTTCTTTAGATCCATCAGGTGCTGAGAATCTAAGCCACAGCCTCACACAGGACCAAGAGGCTGATTAAGAAACATCCCTTTCCAAAGCAATTAATTAAAGAGCCACAGGTGATGCCAATTCATTTCCATTTGAAAACTGTTTTTTTAGGCTTCACAAAGGGGTGGCTTGAGTCAAAGACCTTCCTGACATTCAGGGCAATGGAACAATAGGTAAGCAAATGGCCCAAAGCAAGGATTCTCCACTGAGACTTTACTGGTCACATTCATTTCTGAGTTTTCTGAGATCCTCCAATTCCCTTCAGTTATCATGTACATGGCCATGTCACAGAGCTTGGAGGTGATACATATCTTGGACACAAAACCATGAGCCTATTCTCGAGAGTGGCCAGAATTCAGGAAGAAAACAGGAAGGTAGTAAGATAGTAGGCATTGCCCATCCATAAGGCGAGTCAAAGTCCATTCACAAATTGGGCAGAATGAATGCTGGGAAGCTTTCTACTAGACAGGACACATCCATTGATGCATTCTCTTTTCTAATGTCTACAACCACGGACAAAGTGGGATACACAGACATAGAAACACTCGCCTTGTCAAACAACTTACTAGAAAAAGTCCACTCCAAACCAAACAAACCGCCTTTTCTACCTATTCTCAGAACATGAGAAAAAAGCACAAACTAAAACCCACACGCAAAAAGGCACCTCCTTCCCCCAAGTAGGTCTGTGACTATCCGGAGTGTCCTCTGACTGGTGGGTCATACTATGTTCCCCTGAAATGGACTATCCATTCTCAAATCTGGTCTCCTTGGCCAACTCTGTGAGGTTGTCAGGAGCCTGTGGTGAGACACTACCTGCTTTCTCAGGAATGACCCTGGCATTTGGCCATCCTCACATCAGTAGGTACCAAGGAAGAGTGACTCTGTCCTTAGTAACACAAAACAAGTGAGCCCACTGGGACTGGGACTGGGACTGGCTCTGGGTACCTGGCTTCCTGAATCCCAAGTTTAGAGAGTTCCATTACCAAGGAAGTGAGGTAGGTCACTTCCTTTAGGAACTGAATGAGGTCACTGCCTTGGAAAACACTTTGTCCTAACAGTTGCTTCCAAGTTTTCCATGAGCTGGAGGCTGCCCCTACTTCCTGTGACACTTTCACAAATTAGAATGATATATCATTCATAGGCACCAAAGAACAGCTCTCCACAAAGGCCTGGTTTGGTCCATCTTCTCTACATTAAGTAGAGAGAGGCTGATTCATACACTTCCCTTCATCCTGACCAGGTTTTTTGCCATGGAAGATGACTTTTGCTCTCTCACGTCCATCATAGCTGACTACATCTTCTTCAAGGATCATTTCTGCATGGACCTTTGAGGTTCTCAGCAGGTGGAAGATCCCCTACATTTCTGTATTTTAAGACCAGCTCTGTCCCTGCTCTTCTCTAAAGTTAGATTGAGGGAACACTGTGTGGTTAGGGTTAATATCAGGTTTGATTTGGGTTAGGAATCATTCTGTGGGATGAATAATGGTATTGGGAATCTGTGATATTTATAAGAATATAGACGTATGATTCAAGTATGAAAAACAGAAATCTAGGTAAGATTTGAAGCCCAGAAGGGAATTGGGCCCTTGATTGGGATACTTAGCATTGAAATACTTTCTGCACAGATGTCTCCGATAAATCGATATTCAATGGCATAGGACGTTGTACCTTGGAAGATTGAATGTCAAAAAGAACCTCCAGTCAAAAAGGGATAGTTGTTAGGATTAGGAAGATAGTCGGTAGGTTTAGAAAGAAGAGTGAGTATAGGATTTGGACCAAAGTTCTTTATCAATAGAGTTTCAGTTAGAGAGTGAATGTTAATGTCATTCAATGTGAAGAGTCAGTCACAATGATGAACTGGGGAAAATATGTAGGAAAGCAGATATCAATAGAGACGTTATGAAATAAGGCAAAGTATTAAGTGAGTCATCGGATTAGGCATTTTCAACAGGGTTGAGTTTGAATATATAATGTTAGGAAGAAACAAATATGTAGTCACGAAGAGAATTGACATTTGTGAGCATTAGTCAACCTGGACACGAATGTTTTTAGTAATCCATGCTCACTTTACATTTAGGCTTTGGTGAAATTAAATAAAATAGGTACTTGTCACTTTCTGTTTTTCTGTATGCTTAACAAAACACTGTTGAAATCTTGATAACTTTTTGCTAATCTTGTTCCCAGAATGTCCTGTCCCGAACTGCCAAACTGTAGAATGTATTCCCTCTCCCATTTACAAGCAAACCGCCCACTGGCCCTGACCCATCCATAAAACTCCCTCCCTGCCCTCTCCAAGGAAAGTATATAAGCTCTGCCTAAGCTGTTCTCAGGGTTCTCTGCTCTATTCAAGTGAGCTCTGAGTCCCAGAATTCTGGACCCTTGGCTGTTGCATGAGACAGTCTCTTGGTGGTCTCTTCCTCCAATGCTCGCCCGAACTTTACATCTGAGGGCCGCCGCGAGATCCAGCAGTGGTGGATGAAAGACAGACAATGGGCTCCTCTCAGGGTGAGTAAGGCACCTCTTTCTGGTTTCAGGTTTCAGGTCAGGGATGGGCATAATGGCTATCGGTGATGAGCATGAGCTCTCTCTGAGGGTGGCTGACAGACGTGTCACAGAGCCACAGGTCATGTCTCTGGGGGACGCCCCGGAGGTCTCGGGAAATCGAGTAACAATAGTCTCCTCGACTCAGTGATTTTTTGTTTTGGATTCGGTATTGCCAGCCCATCAGGTTTTGCCGGCTACTCTGTCCTGGTCTCAGTACTGGACGTCCATTGCCTGTCTTTATTGTGTTGTCTTGTCTGTGTCGTGTGTCATTGGTTTCACTGTTTGTGTATCTTTCATATGGGACAGAGCACTTCAACGCATCTGTCCCTGACCCTTGATCACTGGACCAAAGTCTGCTTAAGGGCTCAGAATCTTTCTTTTTCAGTAAAACGCCGGACCTGGCAGACACTCTGTGCCTCAGATTGACCCACCTTCGGAGTCGGATGGCCCCCAGAATGATGTTTCTACTTCCCGCTAATTTATAAACTCAGAGATATTGTCTTTCAGCCAGGGCCACATAGCCATCCAGATCAACAGCAATATATCTTAACTTAGCAGGACCTCTGCAAATCTCCTTCTCCATGGGTAAAACCTTTCCTTGAACCTGCCCCTGCTCCTACTGCTTCCCCCACGATTCTATCTCTCAAACCCTCTGCTCCTCCTCCTCCACCCTCTGTTCTCCCTGAGTCTCAAGACTCTACTGAACTCTCCTTCCCCTCCTTATGCCCTGTCCTCGTCCCCCAACCCCCAACTCCCTCTAAGTGATTCCCCTGCTGCTGAATCAGACTCTCCACCATTGGAGGAATCTAGGCCAGCCCAGCGCCCTCCAGATGACTTCCCCGTGGCACACACAGTCCCTCCTTCCCTGGAGGAAGCTGGCTCTGCCAAAAGAACTCAAAGAACTTGCCGGCAGTGAGTAAATTTTGAAGTGGACACAGGGGCAGTATACTCAGCCCTTAAGACACCATTGGGCCGTCTATCAAATAAAAGGACTCTAGTTCAAGGGCCTAATGGCAGTAAATATGGGGCTTAGACAACTAAGAGGACCATGGTCCTGGGGAAAGGAAAAATCCATCACTCCTTCCTAGAAATACCAGAATGCCCCCCCCCATTGATGGGCAGAGATCTGCTCAACAAGCTCCAGGCCAGAATAAATTTTAACCCTTAATGCCCCCAAGTAAAATTTCTAAAACCTTCAGGAAAAACTCCTATAGTCACTGCTTTAACTATGTCAGTAGAAGATGAACATCAACTCGTCACCCCCCCCAAGACTGATCAAACAGGCAAGCTAACCCAGAAATGGATAACAGAATATGCAGATGCTTAGGAAAAAACTGCTGAGTTAGGCCTAGCCGTGAAACAACCTCCAATAACAGTGGGGTTAATAACTTCAGCCACCCAATCAATGTCAAAAAATATCCTCTGAGCAAGAAAGCTAAAGATGGGATAAGGCCCCATATTCAGAAATATCTGGCCTTAGGGGTCCTAAGGCCCAGTCATTCGAACTGGAACACACCCCTGGTACCAGTTAAAAAATCCAGGAACCGGGGTCTATCGCTTCGTTCAAGATCTAAGAGAGAACAACAACAGAGTGCAGGACATTCAGCCCAGGGTACCTTATCTGTACAATCTGCCTAGCACTCTGAACCCTGAGCGGAATTGCTATACTGTTCTGTACTTTAAAAAATGCTTTCTTTTGCTTGCGTCTGCATAAAGATAGTCATTTGCTATTTGCTTTCGCGTGGGTAGACCCAGAAACCAGAACGTCTGGTCAACTAACTTGGACTAGATTCCCACAGGGGTTCAAAAACTCCCCCACTCTCTTTGATGAAGCCCTCCCCAGAGATCTCAACAACTTCAGAACTATGCACCCTGAAGTCACCCTGCTTCAATATGTGGATGACCTGCTACTGGCAGCCAACACCAAGGAAAACTGTGAGTCTGGGACCCAAGCACTATTTTCCGAGCTTGCTCAACTCGGGTATAGAGCTTCTGCCAAATAGGCCCAAATTTGCCAGAAAGAAGTAATCTTCCTGGGATATTTCCTTAGGGGCAGTAAACGATGGCTCACTGAGCCCAGAAAACAAACCATTGAGCATATACCACCCCCATCTAATAGCAGACAACTCAGAGAGTTTTTTGGGACTGCTGGCTTTTGCAGGTTATGGATACCTGGGTTTGTGTCCTTAGCTGCTCCTTTATACCGGCTGTTAAAAGGAGATGCCCAATTCTAATGGACCCCTGAGCACCAGCAAGCTTTTGACAACATCTAATGACACTGAAACTGAAATCCTCAACTTCACTGAGCCCAGCCTGCATTTTCAGAAAGCCCTATGGTACGTTAAAAATGTACATCAACTCACTCACATTGCTTCAAAGAATCTTCAGGCATTCCTGAAGAATCAAGAACAGAGTATTCCACTAACCAACTCAGAGCGAAAGGAAATAACTGAACAAGTAACAAAAGCCTGTCGGGTCTGTCAATTGGTTAATGCTTACCCTTCCAAGTTTCCTGCAGGAAACCACCTACAAGGATCCAGACCAGGACAATTCTTGGAAGTGGACTTTACTGAAATTAAGCCAGCATGGTATGGACTTAAATATCTCCAAGTTTTTGTAGGTACATTTTCAGGATGGATTGCAGCCTTCCCACAAAAAAAATAAAAGGCACAAATTGTGGTCAAAAAGATCCTGAAAGATAATTTTCCAAGATACGGACTGCCTAAGGTAATAGGGTCTGATAATGGATCGGCATTCATGGCCCTTGTAAGTCAGGGGTTAGCCAGGACCCTGGGGATTAATTGGAAGTTACAATGTGCTTATAGACCCCAGAGCTCAGGACAGGTAAAATAAATAAATAGAAGCATTAAGGAGACCTTAACAAAATTAAGCTTAGATATCAGCATAAAAGCTTGGACTATGCTCCTGCCTTATGCACTCTTTCATGCAAGAAATACTCATACTCCCTCTGTTTTTTTTTGTGTAACCTCACCCGCTATGAAATTCTCTATGGTCCCTCCTCCAGTAAGGGTCCTAAGCCCAACTCTAAGACCTAATGATTCCTTCCACACCTCCTGAGTTGACAGAGTTAAAGTTCTTGAAAGAAGACAGTGATATCTGTGGAAACAGCTGGCCACTACCTACCAACCTGGGGACGAGGGGACTCCATATCAATATCAAGTAAGAGACTTCATCTACATAAGACGACATCAGGTGTCATCCCTGGAACCTCGCTGGAAACGACCATACCAGGTGCTACTTATAACATCTACAGTGGTAAAGGTAGACGGAATCACTTCCGGGATCCATGCCTCTCATCTCAAGCCTGCGCCCTGTCCAGACTCTGGCTGGAAACTAGAAATGACTGGTAATCCTTTCAAATTGTGTATTCGCCATGTGGATAAGGCTATAGACTCTCCCCTTGGCCAATAGTAGTCCTAAACCTCATCAGCCTGTTCAGCAGCGATGGCTGATCACAAATCATACTGTACAAGAAGTATGCTCTATCTTTCATACAGCCCCCTTAGGGACCTGGTGGCCATCTCTCTACCCAGACATTTGTCAGCTGGCTATAGGTCTTTCCTATTGGGATATCCCTGATGAAGGGGATAGCACTAAAATTCCATTAAATCTCTTCCGTGCCATACGTAATGGAAACAAACATTATGGATGTAGGGACACGTGAGCCAGATGCAGGTTGGCTAGCCTAGATTACTATGTTTGCTCAGCGGACTATCAAACCCACAAACAGCCAGGGCTGTGTGGGGGAAAAGTCGACTTCTTCTGTAAGTCATGGGGATGTAAGTATACAGGGGCTGCCTGGTGGAACCCAAACTCCTCATCAAATTCAGTACTCAGCATTGGGCATATTACCAATTAGACAACCAAAACCGATGGCCCCCAGAGGGGTCTCTAGATACTCAAATTCTGCATGACCTTTTTGACTTCGGCAAGTGCTCAAAGGGTGGAAGGAAATTCTTCTATGTGGAGGCCTTTTCCCTCCTTCACTCACATCCTGAACTATGCTCCTCCAATAAATCCTCACCCTCTGCTTTCTGCTCCAGACTCTCTGCTGTCACTCCCACCTAAGCAACCTGATTTCTCCCCTCCAATTACTAGATCAAAAACCGAAGCCTCTGCTGGTTCTTAGACCATTGCCCCCTTGCTGAGGTAACAGGTACTAAGGTACCCATCCACCCACTCACTCCTCTCTTCTCCTGTCAGTGCCCTCATCAGGTCCCACCAAGTCCTCTTACCAACTAAACCAAAGCTCAAAAAGCTAAGGAGAGCCCTCAGATCCCTATCCAAGATGTAATGAAAATGGCCTTTAAAGTATTTTTTTGTCATCAGTGAAAACAGGTTACTAAAAATTTAACATCACTCACAGGCTTTTTGGGATACTCACTCCTGTCTTCCCCTCTGCTCTACCTGTTCTACTGCTCAACATTTTGTTGCCTGGAAAATCCCAAACCCCTTTCCCATTATTCTTTTACATCTCTCCTTTCTCATTCTCAGACCATTCTCCTAAACCTCTCTCTCCAAATTTGTTTTACAGAACAGGCGAGGGTTGGACCTCCTCTTCATGAGAGAAGGGGGCCTTTGTGCTGCATTGAGGGAAGAATGTTGTTTTAATGCCGACCATACTGGAGTTGTAAAAAAATCTATGAGTAAGTTAAAAAGACGCCTTGAAGAGCATCAACAAAGGAGAGGGGCACATAAAAGTTGGTTTGTGTCTTTGTTCACATAGTCCCCCTGGTTACCTACGCTTTTATCAACCCTGGCCAGTCCATTAACAATCCTCATATTAATGCTAATTGTAGGAACCTGTTTGCTCAACCGTGTAGTTTCTTTTCTACAAGCTCAAATTGGATAAGTTAAACTTATGATAATCTGACAACGATATACCTCACTAGGAGACATAAAATCAGAGACCCCCCAATGATCACTTTTATGATTAAAAGTAACCAGAATGAGAAGTGGGGAATGAAAGGTTAATAAAATAGGTACTTGTAATTCCTGTTTTTCTGTATGCTTAACAAAACACTGTTGAAATCTTGAGAACTGTTTGCTAATCTTGTTCCCAGAATGTGCTGTCCCCAACTGCCAAACTGCAGAATGTACTCCCTCTCCCGTTGGCACGCAAACCACTCACTCGACCTGACCAATCAATAAATTTCCCTCCCTGCCCTCACCAAGTAAAGTACATAAGCTCTGCTTAAGCTGTTCTCAGGGCTCTCTTCTCTATTCAAGTGAGCTCTGAGCCCCAGCATGCTGGACCCCCAAAAAGCACTTTGCTGTTTCATGAGACAGTCTCTTCCTGGTTTCTTCCTCCAATGCTCACCCGAGCTTTACATTGGTACAATCATAAGTGTGAACTTTCCTTTGGGTGTCCAGAATATTACTGTAATAAAATGTATATGTAGATCAGGTGACAGGAGTATTTCTTCCGCCATTTCTGGGAGCAATATAATGAAGATGTATGAATTAGTATTGGGGGTAGAAATAGGTGAACCATGTGTCTATGAATATAGAGATAATGCATGAATAGACAATACTGTGAATAAATAATATAACTGGTTCCAACTATAAATAATGGATTGAATTGATATCTGAAAATATACAGAAAATCTTATATTGATATAATACATTTAATCCTACCTGTTATATAGCTAATTGTAATATTAGGGTTATGGATTATTATGAAGAGTGTCTGAGTATTGCTTCAAAAGTGATTATGGAAATTGAAAATAATGTGTTTGGAAAGAAGTCTCATGAAAAGACAAGTCAAGAAACCCGGAAGTGTACATGTGTTCTGAAGCAGGAAGTGATTGAAAGTGAAGCAAATGCCTAAATATTTGCTAACTTGTAGATGAAATATATATCCTATGATGTGCATTAATTGAAGAAATAGTAATGTACCAGTGTTGACAAAAATTAACGTTAAATACACATCATGTCCCATAGGAATCTACTTGAGTTGATGTTAAACTGGGTCAGTTACTGTAGAAATATTAGGATTTGTATGCACCACTCACTGAAGTTAGTTTTCAGTACTAGGAAAGAAATATGTATTTCAGGTGGATGAATATCTCTGAGAATAATCTTGTGAAAAGTTGATTATAAATCCACATATATGAATATTAATTAATTTAGAGAGTGTATAATAAGACTCATACATTTCATATTTTGAAAAATCTGGAGAGTGTGTGTGAATATACACACACACACACAAACACACACACACACACTGAGACATTAAAAATAGCAATATATATATCAATCGAAATTCACCATGAAATATATATCATCCACAGATCCAAAAATATTCATTTTATTGAAGATAGATTTATGCATAATGTTGTTGAACTAGCAAGTTTACCCATACATTGAATTTTCAGTTCCAACAGCATTTAGGAGGAGTGATCTCTTCTCACAATTTGTATCTGCCAAGTCAGCCACCTCACAAAAATGTACGTGTGATACCAGGTAGTATTCTATATGTGTATATAAAAATGCATGTGCTGAATAGGCTACAGACAGAGGGAGACAGGAATTCACTTATTTGTTAACATTAAAAACACATGGAGAACTATTTCAACAGAAAATTTACTATATTTATAACACCTACCCTTTTTTATGCAAAAGGCAAGTCCAACTCTACACCATGCCTCCACTGAACTGCTTGCATTTCTATTCTGTTTGTGTTATTTTTCTGCATCATATTAGGATTAGTAGTCAGAGTCTAGTATGTTATGGGTTACTGTCTGGGATTCAATATTTCAAATGGAAAATACGATAATGAATCCAATGTGTATGCAAATATGTGCTACACATAACTCATCCCACTCTCATCCAGAACAAAGCTTTGACATTCCCTTCGTCTGAAGTAAGTCACAGTTAGAACAGAAGTGTTAGAAAATCTGTGAATACATATCTGGAATGTAAAATGCTCAGGAGTTCACAACCTTGGAGGTGGTAGAGGAGATTCCAAAAGTAAGGGACATGGTAAACACTCCTCAAACATGGAGGTCTGCTAGCCTAAAGACATCTTGAGAAACTTCCTCTGAGCTTGGGCACTTGAAATATATGTTGTTGTCAGGAGCTTTAGCTTTCTTTGTAGTGGGACCATCAAAGCTGGGTCTGCATCTATGTGACCTGAAGAATATGGTTTCTTATTTTCCAGTAAACATGAGGCAGAAATTCTGAATTCACTCTTTGTAGGTAAACAGTGGCCACATGGGTCTAAGTGTCTCTCCATGGGGACTGTGGAACCATTTGGTCATCCTCCACTTTTCATGGTGTTTTTTGCTGCTGCATTGGGAGTTTGGTATTTGCTTCACAAAATACAAGAAGTTCAACAGGGACACAGTGTTAGACGGAGTTCTGTCACTTGCGGTGGGTCAGGGTCTGCAGGAGAATGCACCAACCAGGCTTCTTTCCCACATAGCTTGCCAACTTGTGCATAGAAACTTGATTCTTAACATTGCCCTGAAACCTCTCCATATAAAAACATGCTTTTACATATATGGGTCTCCTGCCTGCACCATGTCAGTCACAAGCAATTTGGAAGCCAATGGCAGATCTACATGGCCACAACACAAATGTATTATCACACAACTGCACACCACTTTCTAGGCTCACTACTCTGCAGGCTCTAACTTAATGGCATCTCTGTTCTACACCATTTTCATGAAACCCAGACAATCAAGGAACTGTCTGGTACACTCTTGATCAGCAACAGGACATCCAAAGGTTCTCCAGTGACACCTGGTCATGGGAATTTCAAAAATTTTATTTTATTTAACTAGCCATTTTTCAAGGATGAAGTTGGAGGCACTGTGGGTTTCAATTCATTCAGGAACCATTAAATGGTGAGGAAGCTCATTTCAATGAAAGTTCTGGAGGACGATAACAGGCAAGGTTTCCCAAAGAGTGTCCAAAAGGTCACATGAAGCCAGGCCTGTTGAGGTCTACAATGTGAGGTCCATGTGTGTTTTGACTCTCAACTATGGCTGCCAAGTCTTTCAGAATAAAATCATTTGATATCCCCGCTAAGATTCCCAGTGCTCTCTGGAAAGCCACCTGGGCCTAGATCTCAGGTTCCAAGGGTGACTCTCATGCATGGCCTCCTAAAATGCCAACACAATTTATGGCAATACTTCTCTGAGGTTAGTTCCAGAACTCAGTCTCTAAGGGGAATCACACCAGAGTTCAAGAGCAGGTGGACCCAGTCATCTCTTCCAACTGCCACACAAATGACCACAATTTAAACCAAAACACTCCCACATGACCCTCATCTTTATCCATATAGACATTCATCATAACCTCTGGCTGTATGTTTCCATGAGGGGTGCAGCTCAAGACAGTGTCCAAAATAGACTTCCTTGCCCCTCATTTGCCTAAAGTCTGGGTGGCCTGGAAACACTTCCTGTGAAACAGGAGTGATCAAATAGGCCTGCCCTAAATACTGCTGTGCTTCTCCAATTTGAGGCCTACTCACTGTCATGTATTGATTATGTATGTGATTTGGAGTCATGAGACAACGCAAGCAACTATGAGCTAGACTCTGCAGGGATTTGAAGAGCTCATTTGACCCAAAGGATCCCTATTCTCACTTGATGGAGGTCAGGAACCTTACAGAGAAAGGCGAGAGACTTCATCCACAATTACTGCACTTTTTGCCATTTTGGTTATGGATGCAAACATGGGATCTTTCTATAGATCCATCAGGTGGTGAGAATCTAAGCCACAGCCTCACACAGGGCCAAGTGGCTGATTCAGACACATCCCTTTCCTAAGCAATTAAGCAAAGAGCCACAGGTGATGTCCATTCATTTCCATTTGAAAACTGTTTTGTTCAGGCTTCACAAAGGTGTGGCCAGAGGCAAAGGCCTTCCTGACATTAAGGGCAACAGAAGAATAGGTAAGCAATAGGCTCAAATCAGGGTTTCCCCACTGAGACTTTCCTGGTCACATTGATATCTGGGTTTTCTGAGATGCTCCAATTCCCTTCAGCTATCCAGTACATAGCTATGTCACAGAGATTGGAGGTGGTAAATAATTTGGACACAAAACCATGATCCTATTCTGGAGAGTGGCAAAATTCAGGAAGAAAAGAGGAAATTAGGAAGATAGTAGGCATTGCCCATCCATAAGGCAAGCTGAATTCCTTTCATAAATTGGGTAGGATGAATTCTGGGAAGATTTCTACTACACAGGACACATTCATTGATGCATTCTCTTTTCTAATATCTAAAACCCAGGTCACAGAGAGATGGACAGACATATAAACACTCGGCTTGTCAAAGGACTTACTAGACACAGTCCACTCCAAACCAAACAAACCACCTTTCCTACCTCTTCTCAGACATGAGAAAAAATCACAAACTCACACCCACACCCACAAAGGCACCTCGTTTTCACAAATAGGTCTGTGACTATCAGGAGTGTCCTATGACTGGTGGGTCCTACTATGTTTTCCCGAAATGGCTTGTCCTGTCTCAGATCTGGTCTACTTGGCCAACTCTGAGAAGTTGTGAGGAGCAAGCGATGAACAACTACATGCTTTCTGAAAAAGTACACTCTTCAGAGCGCTGCTGGCATTTGGCAATCCTCACATAAGTAGGTACCAAGGAAGACTGACACTGTCCTTGGTTATTTCAAAAAACTGAGCCCACTGGTACTGGGACTGGGACTCGCTCTGGGTGCCTGGATTCCTGGATTCCAAGTTCAGATAGTTCCATCACCAAGAAAGTGAGGTAGGTCACTTCATTCAGGAACAGAATGAGGTCACTACCTTGGCGACCACTTTGTCCTAACAGTTCCATTCAACGGTCCCAATAGATGGAGGCTACCCCTACTTCCTGTGACACTTTCACAAGTTAGGATGGTATATCAACCATAGGCACCCAGGACAGCTCTCCACACAGGCCTGGTTTGGTCCATCTTCTCTACATTAAGAAGAGAAAGGCTGATTCAGACACAAACCTTCATCCTGACCAGGATGTTTGCCATGGAAGATGACTTGTGCTCTCAGGTTCTTCATGGCTGCCTATAACTTCTCCAGGGATCATTTCTGCATGGACCTTTGAGGTTCTCAGCAGGTGGAAGATCCCCTACATTCCTCTTTTGTAAGACCAACTCTGATCCTGCTCTTCTGTAAAGTTAGATTGAGGGAACAGTGTATGTTTAGGGTTAATAGCATGTTCGATTTGAGTTAGGAATCATTCTGTGGGATGAATAATGGTACTTGAAACCTGTGATATTTACATGAAAGGGGAAATATTATTATGAAAACAGAAATCTAAATAATATTTGAAGCCCTGAAGGGCAAATTGGGCCCTTGAGTGGGATACTTATCTTTGAATTATGTTCTGCACAGTTATCTCAGATAAATCCATATACAATGGCATAGGACCTTGTACCTTGGATAATTGAATGTAGAAGAGAACATCCAGCCAAAAAAAGATAGTCGGTAGGATTAGGATGATCGTCGGTAGGTTTAGGAAGAAGAGTGAGTATATGATTTGGACCATATGTTCTTTCGCAAGAGGGTTTCGAGTAGAGAGTGAATGTAAATGTCAGAACATGTGAAGAGTCAGTCACAAAGATGAACTGGGGAAAATATGTAGAAAAGCATATATCAATAGAGATATTAGAAAATCAGGAAAAGAATAAGGTGAGTGATTGGATTAGACATTTTCAACAGGCTTGAGGTTGAGTATATAATCTTAGGAGGAAACAAATATATAGTCACCAATAGGATTTACAATTGAGAGCACTAGGCAACCTGGAGATGGATGATTTTAGTAATCCATGTCACTTTCCATTTAGGATTCGGTACAATCATAAATGTGACTTTGCATTTTGTGTCCAGAATATTACTGTGATAAAATGTTTATGTACATCAGGGAACATGAGTATTTCTTCCACCATTTCTGCAAACAAGTTTTTGAAGACATATAAATTAGTATTGGGAGTAAAAATAGGTGTGCCCTGTGTCTCTGAATATAGAGAAAATGCATGAATAGACCATACTGTGAATAAATAATATAACTGCCTCCAACTTTAAATAATGGATTGAATTGATATCTGAAAATATACAGGAATTTCTATATTGATATACATCCATTCATTACAACCAGTTATACATCTAATGGTAATTTTAGGGTTATGCTTTATCATGAAGAGTGTGTGAGGTTTGCTTTAAAATTGATTATGAAAATTGAAAATAATGTGTTTGGAAAGAAGTTTCATGAAAAGGCCAGTCAAGAAACCTGGAGGAAATCATGTGTTCTGAAGCAGGAAATGATGGAAACTGAATCAAATGCCTATAAATTTGTGAACTTGTGGATGAAATATATATATTATGATGTTCAAAAACTTAAGAAATAGTAATATACCAGTGTTGAATGAAAATGAACCTCAAAATACACACCATGTCCCATAGGAATCTACTTGCATTGATGTTAAACTGAGTCAGTTAGTGTAGAAATATTAGGATCTGTAACCACCATTCACTGTAGTGAGTTTGTTGTACTAGGAAATAAAAATGTATTTTAGGTGGATGAATAATTCTGAGAAAAATTTTGTGAAAAGTTGATTATAAATCCACATACATGAACATGAATGAATTTAGGGAGTGTATATAAGACACATATATTTCATATTTTGAAAAATCTGGACAGTATATATATATACAAAACACACACAGAGACATTAAAATGTAGCAATATATATGCCAATCGAAATTCATCATGAAATATATATCATCCAGAGATGGAAAAATTTATATTTTAATGAAAATGGATTTATGTATAATATTCCACTAGGAAGGTCACCCATAGGTTGAATTTTAAGTTCCAAAAGCGTTTAGGAGGAGTGATCTCTTCTCACAATTTGTATCTGCCAATGCATGCACTCACAATAATGTACTTGTGATACCAGGTAGGATTCTATATGTGCATATAAAAATACATGTGCTGAATAGGCTACAGAGAAAGGGAGACAGAAATTCACATAGTTGTTAACTTTTAAAACTCATGGAGAACTATATCAATTAAAATTGACAAGATTTGTAACACCTACAATTTGTTATGCAAAAGGCAAGTCCAAATATACGTGATACATCCACTGAACTGCTTGTATTTCTATTCTGTTTGGATTATTTTTCTCCATCATATTAGGATTATCAGTAAGAGTCTAGTTGGGTATGGGTTATTGTCAGGGATTCAGTATGTGGAATGGAAAATAGGAAAATGTATCCAATGTGTATGCAAATATGTGCTACACAAAAATCTTCCCACTCTCATCCAGAAAAATGCCTTTACATTTCCTTCACCCCAAGTAAGACAAAATTAGAGGAAAATAGTTAGAAAATATGTGAATACATATCTGCAATGGAAAATGATCAGGAGTTCACAACCTTGGAGGTGGTAGAGGAATTTCCAAAACTAAGGGACAGGGTAAACACTCCACGTACATGGAGCTCTGCCAGAATAATACTTCTTGAGAAACTGCCTCTGTGGTTGGACACTTGAAATATTTGTTGTTCTCAGGAGCTTGTCAGAAACTATGTTCCTTTGTAGTGAGAACATCAAAGCTGACCCTGCATCTATGTCCAATGAACATGAGACAGCAGTGCCGAATTCTCCCTTTGTATGTAAACTGTGGCCACTGTGGGTAAGTGTCTCTCCGTGTGGACTGTGAAGCCATTTGGTCATCCTCCACTTTCCATGGTGTTTCTTGCTCCTGCACTGGGAGTTTGGTATTTGCTTCATGAAATACAAGGAGTTCAACTGGGACACAGTGTTGGAGGGAGTTATGTCACATGGGGTGTGTCAGGGTCTGCAGGAAAATGCACCAAACAGGCTTCTATCCCACATAGCTTTCTCCTTGACCATAGCAACCTTATTCTGAAGATTGCCCTGAAACCTCTCCATATAAAAAGATGCCTTTACAAGAAAGAGCCTGCTGGCTGCACCATGTCAGCCACAAGCCATTTGGAAGTCAATGGGAGATCCACATGTCCCCACCACAGATTTTTTTTCACACACCTGCACACCACAGCTCTTGGCCCACTACTCCGCAGGCTTCAATATACTGGCATCTCTGTTCTACACCATTTTCATGAAACCCAGTCAAACAAGGCACGGTCTGGTACACTCATGATCAGCAACAGAACATCCAAAGGTTCTCCAGTGCAACCAGGTCATGGGAATTTCAAAAATTTCATGGTATTTATGTAACCATTTTTCAAGGATGAAGTTGGAGGCACTGTGGGTTTCAATTCATTCAGGAACCATTAAATGTTGAGGAAGCTCATTTCAAAGAAAGCTCTGGAGAACTCTCACAGGCAAGGCTTCCAAAAGAGTGGACAAAAGGTCACATGAAGCCAGGCCCATTGAGTTCTCCAATATGAGGTCCATGTGTGTTTTGACTCTAAACTATTGCTGCCAAGTATTAAAGAATAAAATCCTATGATATCCTGCCTGAGATTCCCAGTACTCTGAGGAAAGCCACCCTGGGCCAAGATCTCTGTTTCCAAGGGCGACTCTCATGCGTGGCCTCATAAAATCCCAACACAATTTATGGCAATACTTCTCTGAGGTCAGTTCCAGAACGCAGTCTCTAAGGGGAATCACACCAGAGTTCAAGCCCAGGTTGACCCAGTCATCTCTCCACACCGCCAAACAAATGACCACAATTAAAACCAAAACACTGCCACTTGGCTTCCATCTTCTTCCATGTAGACACTCATTATAACCTCTGGTTGGAGCTTTCCATGAGGGGCACATTTCAAGAGAGTGTCCAAAATAAGCTCCCATGTCCCTCATTTGGCTAAAGTCAGGGTGGGCTGGAAACCCTTCCTGTGAATCAGGAGTGATCAAATAGGCCTGCCCTTAATACTGCTCCGCTTCTCCAATTTGAGGCCTTCTGACTGTGGGGTTTAGATTCTTTATGTGAATTGGAATCAGGAGAAAAGACAAGCCCTTCTGCAGAGATTTGAGGAACTCATTTGACCCAAAGGATCCCTATTCTCACTTGATGGATTTCAGGAACCTAACAGAGGAAGGCAATAGAATTCATTCACAATGACTGAACTTTTTGCCATTTTGGTTTTTGATGCACACATGGAATCTTTCTTTAGATCCGTCAGGTGCTGAGAATATAAGCCACAGCCTCACACAGGGTCAAGAGGCTGATTCAGACACATCCTATTCCAAAGAAATTAAGCAAAGAATAAAAGGTGATGCCCATTCATTTACATTTGAAAACTGTTTTTTTCAGGGTTGACAAAGGGATGGCCTGAGGCAAAGACCTTCCTGACATTCAGGGCAACAGAACAATAGGTTAGTAAATGACCCAAAGCAGGGTTTCTCCACTGAGAGTTTCCTGGTCACACTGATATCTGAGTTTTCTGAGATACTGGCCATTCCCTTCAGCTATCCAGTACATGGCCATGTGACAGACGTTGGAGTTGGCACCTTCTTGAACACAAATCCATGATCCTATTCTGGAGAGTGGCCAGAATTCAGAAAGAAAAAATGGGACTTAGGAAGGTAGTAGGTTTTTCCCATCCCTAAGGAAAGCCACACTCCATTCATAAGTTAGACAGGATGAATTCTGGGAAGTTTTCTAGTAGACAGGACACCTCCATTGTTGCATTGTCTTTTCTCGTGTCTACAACCATGGACATAGAGGGATACACAGACATGGAAACACTCACCTTGTCAAACGACTTACTAGAAACAGTTCACTCCAAAAAAAACAAACAGACAAACAAAAAAAACCTACCTTTCCTACCTATTCTCAGAACATGAGAGAAAACCACAAACCCACACTCACAAAGGCACCTGCTTCCCCCAAGTAAGTCTTTGACTATCCGGTGTGTCCTCTTACTAGTGGGCCATACTATGTTCCCCGAAATGGCCTGTACCCTCTCTTGTTTCCTTGGCCAACACTGTGAAGTTGTCAGGAAAAAGTGGTGAGCCACTACCTGCTTTATCAGGAAAGGTCCCTCTTCAGAGCTCTCCTGGCATTTTGCCATCCTCACATCAGTAGGTACCAAAAAAGACTAACTGTCCTTGATAAATCCACACAAGTGAGCCCACTGGGACTGGGAATGGGACTGCCTCTGGGTGCCTGGCTTCTTGGATACCAAGTTCAGAGAGTTCCATCACCAAGGAAATGAGGTACGTCACTTTCTTTGGAACTGAATGAGGTCACTGCCTTGGCAACCCCTTTGTCCTAACAATTGCTTCCAAAGGTCCAGTGAGATGGTGGCTGTCCCTACTTTCTCTGACACTTTCACAAGTTAGAATGGTATATCAACCATAGGCACCCGGGAACAGCTCTCCACACAAGACTGGTTTGGTCCATCTTCTCCACAATAAGAAGAGAGAGGCTGATTCAGAAACATCCCTTCATCCTGACCAGGTTGTTTGCCATGCAAATTGGCCTTTGCTCTCTTAGGTCCTTCATACCTGCCTACAACTTCTCCAGGTATCATTTCTGCATGGACCTTTGAGGTTCTCAGCAGGTTGAATGTCCCCTACTTTCCTGTATTGTAAGAACAACTCTGTCCCTGCTCTTCTGTAAAATGAGATTGAGAGAACAGTGTATGTTTAGGGTTAATAACAGGTTTGATTTGGGTTAGAAATCATTCTGCGACATGAATAATTGTATTGGGAACCTGAGATATTTACAAGAATGTAGAGGTGAAATATAATTATGAAAACAGAAATCTAGGTATGATTTAAAACCCAGAAGGGCATTTGGCCCTTGATTGGGTACTTAGCTTTGAATTATGTTCTGCACAAGTGTCTCAGAAAATTTGATATACAATGGCATAGGACCTTGTACCTTGGAAGATTGAAAGTAAAAGAGAACATCCACTCAAAAAAGGATAGTCATTAGGATTTGAAAGATAGTCGGTAGGTTTAGGAAGAAGAGTGATTATATGATTTGGACCAAAAGTTGTTTAGCAATAGGGATTCAGTTAGAGAGCGAATGTATATGTCAGCACATATGAAGAGTTAGTCACTATCATGAACTGGGGAAAATATGTAGAAAAGCAGATATCAATACAGACATTAGTAAATCAGGCAATGTATAAAGTGAGTGAGAGGATTAGATATTTTCAACAGGGTTGAGTTTGAATATATAATCTTAGGAAGAAAGAAATACGTAGTTACCAATAGGATTGACATTTGAGAGCATTAGGCAACCTTGAAATAGATGTTTTTAGTAATCTATGTTCACTTTCCATTTAGGCTTTGGTAGAATCATAAGTGTGAACTTTACAATTTTTGTCCAGAATATTACTGTGATAAAATGTATACGTAGATCAGGTGACATAAGTATTTCTTCCACCATTTCTGGGAGCAATATATTGAAGACGTATAAATTAGTATTAGGGGTACAAATAGGTGTACCCTGTGTTTATGAATATAGAGATAAAGCATGAATAGACCATACTGTGAATAAATAATATAACTTGTTCCAACTTTAAATAATGGTTTGAATTGATATCTGAAAAATTACAGGAAATCTTATATAGATATACAATCATTCATTCCAACCAGTTATTCATCTATTGGTAATATTAGTGTTTTGGTTTATCATGAAGAGTGTGTGAGTTTTGCTTCTAAAGTGATTATGGAAATCGAAAATAATGTGTTTGGAAAGAAGTCTCATGAAAAAACCAGTCAAGAAACCCTGACAATACATGTGTTCTGAAGCAGGAAGTGATTAAAGTTGAAACAAATGCCTATAAATTTGCTCACTTGTGGATGAAATATATATCCTATGATGTGCAAAAACTGAAGAAATAATAATGTACCAGTGTTGAATAAAAATAAACGTCAAATTACATATCATGTCCCATAGGAATCTACTTGCATTGATGTTTGCCTGGGTCAATTACTGGAGAATTAATAGGATTTGTATACACCATTCACTGAAGTTAGTTTTCACTGCTACTAAGCAAGTATGTAGTTAAGGTGGATGAATATTTCTAAGAATAATATTGTGAAAAGTTGATTATAAATCTAAGTCCATGAACATGAATGAATTTAGGGAATTTAAATAAGACACATATATTTCATAGTTTGAAAAATCTGGAGAGTGTATGTATATATATATATATATATATATATATATATATATATATATATACACACACATATATACACAAAACACACACACAGACATTAAAAAGTACTAATATATATGCCAATCGAAATTCATCATTAAATATATATCATATATATCATCCACATATGTAAAAATATTTATTTTACTGAACATGAGTTTACGTATAATGTTGTTCTACTAGGAAGCTCCCCTATAGGTGAAATTTTCAGTTCCAACAACGTTTAGGAGGAGTGATCTCTTCTCACAATTTGTACCTGCCAAGTCAGCAACCTCACAAAAATGTACCTATAATACCAGGTAGGATTTTATAAGTGCATATAAAAATACATGTGATGATGAATAGGCTACAGAGAAAGGAGACAGGAATTCACATAGTTGTAAATTTTATAAACACATAGAGAACTATTTTAATTAAAAAATGACAAGATTTATAACACCTACCGTTTATCATGCAAAAGGAAATTCCAACTATACACCATGCCTCCTCTAAACTGCTTGTATTTATATTCTGTTTAGGTTATTTTTCTCCATCATATTAGGATGAATAGTCAGAGTCTAGTAGGGTATGGGTTAGTGTCATGCATTCAGTATTTCAAATGGAAAATTGAAAAATGAATCCAATGTGTATGCAAATATTTGCTACACAAAAATCTTTTCAATCTCATCCAGAACAATGCTGTGACATTACCTTCGCCCCAAGTATGACACAGTTAGAGGGGAAGAGTTAGAAAAATCTGTGAATATATATCTGCAATGAAAACTGCTCAATTTTCACAACTTTGGGGGTGGTAGAGGAGTTTCCAAAAGTGAGGGACAATGTAAACACTCCACAAACATGGAACTCTTCTGGCCTAAAGTCTTCTTAAGAAACTCCCTCTGAGGTTGGGCAGGTGTAATATATGTTGTTCTGAGGAGCTTTAGCTTCCATTGTAGTGAGACCAACAAAGCTGGGTCTGCATCTATGTGACCTGGAGGACATGGTTACTTATTTTAAAATGAACATGAGGAAGCATTGCTAAATCCTCTCTTTGTAGGTAAACTGTGGCCACTGGGGGCTAAGTGTCTCCCCATGTGCACTGTGAAACCATTTGTTCATACTCCATTTTTCGTGGTGTTTCTTGCTGCTGCACTGGGAGTTTGGTATTTGCTTCACGAAACAAGGAGTTCAAATGGGACACAGTGCTGGAGGGAGTTCTGTCACGTTTGGTGGGTCACGGTCTGCAGGAAAATACACCAACCAGGCTTCTATCCCACAAGCTTGCCTCTTTGAGCATAGTAACCTGATTCTGAACATTGCCCTGAAACTCCTCAATATCACAAGATGCCTTTACATAGAAGGGTCTGCTGGCTGCACCATATCAGTCATAATCCATTTGGA
Source organism: Callospermophilus lateralis (assembly GCF_048772815.1). Taxonomy (NCBI): domain Eukaryota; kingdom Metazoa; phylum Chordata; class Mammalia; order Rodentia; family Sciuridae; genus Callospermophilus; species Callospermophilus lateralis. The sequence goes on along the minus strand of NC_135316.1, from coordinate 11,621,741 downwards.
AGCCAATGGCATATCCACATGGCCACACCACAGATTTTTTATCACACACCTGCCCACAACTTCTCTAGGTCCACTACTCAGCAGCCTCCAACTTACTAGCATCTCTTTTCTATTCTATTTTCATGAAACCCAGTCAATCAAGGCACCTTCTGGTATACTTATGATCAGAAACAGGACATCAAAAGATTCTCCAGTGCCACCTGCTCATGGGAATTTTAAGCATTTCATGGTATTTATCTAACCATTTTTGAAGGATGAAGTTGGAGGCACTGTGGGTTTCAATTCATTTAGGAACCATTAAATGTTGAGGAAGCTCATCTCAATGAAAGCTCTCGAGCATTCTCACAGGCAAGGCTTTTCAAAGAGTTGCCAAAAGTTCACATGAAGCCAGGCCCATTGAGGTCTACAATGTGAGGTCCTTGTTTGTTTTGACTCTCAACTATGGTTGCCAAGTTTTTCAGAGTAAAATAATGTGATATCCTGGCTGAGATTTCCAGTGCTCTGTGGAAAGCAACCCTGGGCCAAGACTCATTTTCCAAGGGCGACTCTCATGCGAGGCCTCCTAAAATCCCAACACAATTCATTGAAATACTTCTCTGAGGTCAGTTCCAGAAATCAGTCTCTAAGTGGAATCACACCAGAGTTGAAGTCCAGGTGTAACCAATCATCTCTTCTATCCACCACACAAGTGATCACATTTAAAACCAAAACACTCCCACCTAGCCCTCATCTTCTTCCATAAAGACACTCATAGTAACCTCTGGCTGGAGGTTTACTTGAGAGGCACAGCCCAAGACAGTGTCCAAAAGAAGCTCCCTTACCCCTCATTTGCCTAAAGGCCTGGACTCCCTTCCTGTGAACCAGGAATGATTAAATATGCCTGCCGTTAATACTGCTTCACTTCTCCAATTTGTGGCCTACTGACTGTGGAGTTTAGATTCTTTATGTGAATTGGAGTTATGAGAAAACCCAAGCACCTATGGGCTAGACTCTACAGAGCTTTGAAGAACTCATTTGACCCAAGGAATCCCTATTCTCACTTGACGGAGGAAGGAACATTACAGAGGAAGGTGAGAGACTTCATGCACAATGACTGCTCTTTTGGCCATTTTCGTTTTGGATGCACACATGGGATCTTTCTTTACACCCAACAGGTGCTGAGAATCTAAGCCACAGCCTCACAGAGGGCCAAGAGGCTGATTCAGACACATCCCATTCCAAAGCAATTAAGCAAAGAGCCCAAGGTGTTGCCCATTCATTTCCATCTGAAAACTGTTTTCTTCAGGCTTCACAAAGGGGCGACCTGAGGCAAAGACCTTCCTGACATTCAGGGCAACGGACAAATAGGTAAGCAAAAGACCCAAAGCAGGGTTTCTCCACTGAGACTCTCCTAGTCACACTGATATCTGAGTTTTCTGATATGCTCCCATTCCCTTCAGCTATCCAGTACATAGCCATGTCACAGAGCTTGGAGGTGGTACATAACGTGGAAACAAAATCATGAGCCTATTCTAGAGAGAGGCCAAAATCAGGAAGAATACAGGAACTTAGGAAGATTGTAGGTGTTGTACATCTATAAGGCAAGCCACAGTCCATTCATAAATTAGGGAGGATGAATGCTGAGAAGCTTTTTACTAGACATAACACATCCATTGATGCATTCTCTTTTCTAATATCTACAACAACAGACACAGTGGGATACAAAGACATGGAAACACTCGCCTTGTCAAAGGACTTACTAGACACAGTCCATTCCAAACCAAACAAACTTCCTTTCCTACCTATTCTTAGAACATGAGACAAAACCACAAACTCACACCCATACCCACAAAGGTACCTCTTTCCCCCAAGTAGGTATGTGACTATCCAGAGAGTCCTCTGACTGGTGGGCCATTTTTTGTTCCCCCGAAATGGCCTGTCCTGTCTAAGATCTGGTCTACTTGGCCAACTCTGTGAAGTTGTCAGGACCCAGCAGTGAGCCACTACCTGCGTTCTAAGGAAAGGCTGCTCTTCAGAGCTCTCCTGGCATTTGGCCATACTCACATCAGTATTTACCAAGAAAGATGGACTCTGTCCTTGGTAAGTCTAAACAAGTGAGACCACTGGGACTGAGACTTGGCCTTCCTCTGGGTGCCTGGCTTCCTGGATTCCAAGTTCAGAGAGTTCCATCACCAAAAAAATTAGGTGAGGTCACTTCCTTCAGGAACTGAATGAGGTCACTGCCTTGGCAACCACTTTGTCCTAACAGTTTCTTCCAACCGTCTTATGAGATGGAGGCTGCCCCTATTTCCTGTGACAATTTCACAAGTTAGAATGTTATATTAATCATAGGCACTTGGAACAGCTCTCCACACAGGCCTGGTTTGGTTTATCTTCTCTACATTAAAAAGGTAGAGGCTGATTCAGACACATCCCTTCGTCCTGACCAGGTTTTTTTGCCATGGAATAGGACTTTTGCTTTCTCAGGTCCTTCATAGTTCCCTACATCTTCTTCAGAGATCATATCTACATGAACTTTTGAGCTTCTCAGCAGGTGAAAGATTCCCTAGATTCCTGTATTGTAAGACCAACTCTGTGCCTGCTCTTTTGTAAAGATAGATTAGGGAACAGTGTATGGTAAGGGTTAATAACAGGTTTGATTAGGGTTAGGAATCATTCTGCTGGATGAAAAATGGTATTGGTATTCTGTGATATTTAAGAATATAGAGGTGAAATATAAGTATGAAAACAGAATTCTAGGTAAGATTTGAAGCCCAGAAGGGCATTGGTCACTTTAGTGCGATACTTACCTTTGAGCTATGTTCTGCACAGATGTCTCCGATAAATCGATAAACAATGACAAAGGACCATGTACCTTGGTTGATTGAATGTCTAAGAGAACATCCAGTCAAAAAGGGATAGTCAATAGGATTAGGAAGATAGTGTTGGTTTAGATAGAAAAGTGAGTATAGGATTTGGACCAAAAGTTCTTTAGCAATAGAGTTTTGGTTAGAGAGTGAATGTAAATGTCAGCACATGTGAAGAGTCGGTCACAGTGATGAACTGGGAAAAATATGTAGGAAAGCAGATATCAATAGAGATATTAGGAAATCAGGCAAAGTATATAGTGAGTGATAGGATTAGACATAATCAACAGGCTTGAGATTGAATATATAATCTTAGGAAGAAACAAATATGTAGTCACCAATAGGATAGACATTTGAGAGCATTGGGCAACCTGGACATGGATGTTTTTAGTAATCCATGCACACTTTCTATTTAGGATTTGGTACAAATATAGTGTGACATTTGCTTTTTTTGTGTCCAGAATATTACACTGATAAAATATATATGTACATCAGATGACATGAGTATTTCTTCCACCATTTCTAGGAGCAATATATTGAAGACATATAAATTAGTATTGGGGGTACAAATAGGTGCACCCTGTGTCTATGAATATAGAGATAATGCATGACTAAACCATACTGTGAATAAATAATATAACTGGTTGCAACTTTACATAATGGATTGAATTGATATCTGAAAATATACAGGAAATCATATATTCATATACAATCATTCATTCCAACCAGTTATACATCTAATGGTAATATTATGATTATGGTTTATCATGAAGTTTGTGTGAGTTTTGCTTCAAAATTGATTATGGAAATCGAAAATAATGTGTTTGGAAAGAAGTCTAATGAAAAGACCAATCAAGACACCTGGAGAAATACATGTGTTCCAAAGCAGTAATTGATTGTAAGTGAAACAAATGCCCATAAATTTGTGAATTTGTGGATGAAATATATATCCTATGATGTCCATTATATGAAGAAATATTAAGTACCAGTGTTGAATAAAATTGAACGTCAAAATACACACCTTTTCCCATGGGAATCTACTTGCATTGATGTTAAACTGGGTCAGTTACTGTAGAAATATTAGTTTTTGTATGCACCATTCATTCAAATTAGTGTTCAGTACTAAGATACAAATATGTTTTTCAGGTGGATGAATATTTCTGAGAATAATCTTGTGAAAAGTTGATTATAAATCGAAGTCCATGAACATGAATGAATTTAGGGAATTTAAATAAGACACATATATTTCATAGTTTGAAAAATCTGGAGAGTGTATATTTGTATATATATACACATATTTATATATACACAAAACACACACAGAGACATTAAAAAGTAGTAATATATATGCCAATCAAAATTCATCATTAAATATATATCATCCACAGATGACAAAACATATATTTTACTGAACATGGATTTATGTATATTGTTGTTCTACCAGGGAACTCAACCGTAGGTTGAATTTTTGTTTCCAACAGCGTTTAAGAGGAGTGATCTTTTTTCAGAATTTGTATCAGCCAAGTCAGCCACCTCACAAAAATGTACCTGTGATACCAGGTAGGATTCTATAATTGCATGTAAAAATACATGTGATGAATAGGATACAGAGAAAGGGATACAGGATTTCACATATTTGTTAATTTTAAAAACACATGGAGAATTATTTCAATTGAAAATTTACTAGATTTATAACACCTACCGTTTATCATGCAAAAGGCAAGTCCAACTATACACCATGCCTCCACTGAACTGCTTGTATTTCTATTCTGTTTGCATTATTTTTCTCCATCATCTTAGGATTAGTTGTCAGAGTCTAATAAGGTATGTGAATATTTCTCAGAATAATCTTGTGAAAAGATGATTATAAATCCACATTCATGAATATGAAAAATTTAGGAAGTGTAAAATAAGACACATATATTTCATATTTTGAATAATCTGGAGAGTGTGTGTGTGTGCGTGTGTGTGTGTGTGTGTATATATATATATATATATATATATATATATATATATATATATATATATATATATATATACACATATATGCACACACACACATATACACAGACATTAAAAAGTAGCACTATATGTCAATTGAAAATCACCAAGAAACATATATCATGCACAGATCCAAATAAATTCATTTTACTGAACATGGATTTATGTGTAATGTTGTTCAACTAGGAAGCTCACACATAGGTTGAATTTTCAATTCCAACAGCGTTTAGGAGGAGTGATCCCTTGTCACAATTTTTATCTGCCAATTCAGCCACCATACAAGAATGAACGTATGGTAACAGGTAGGATTCTATATGTGCATATAAAAATACAGGTCCTGAATAGGCGTTAAAAACATATGGAGAACTATTTCAAAAAAAAATGACAAGATTTATAACTCCTACCCTATATTATTCAAAAGGCAAGTCCAACTATACACCATGCCTCCTCTGAACTGCTTGTAGTTCTATTCTTTTTGGGTTATTTTTCTCCAACATATTAGGATTAGTATTCAGAGTCTAGTAGAGTATGTGTTAATGTCAGGGATTCAGTATTTTGAATGGAAAATTGGAAAATTTATCCAATGTGTATGCAAATATGTGCTACACAAAAATCTTCCCACTTTCATCCAGAACAATTCCTTGACATTACCTTCACCCCAAGTAAGACACAATTAGAGGAGAAGTGTTAGAAAATCTGTGAATACTTATCTGGAATGGAATATGAAAAGGAGTTCACAACCATGGACGTGGTAGAGGAGATTCCAAAAGTAAGGGACAGGGTAAACACTCCACAATAATGGAGCTCTGCAGGCCTAATGACTTCTTGAGAAACTGCCTCTGAGTTTGGGCGCTTGAAATATATGTTGTTGTCAGGAGCTTTTGCTTCCTTTCTAGTGAGATGATCAAAGCTGGGTCAGCATCTATGTGACCTGGAGGACATAAATTGTAATATTCCAATGAACATGAGGGAAGAGTGCTGGATTCTCTTTTTGTAGGTATACTGTGGCCACTGGTGGCTAAGTGTCTCCCTGTGTGGACTGTATAGTCATTTGTTGCTCTTACACTCTTCATTGTGTTTCTTGCTCCTGACTGGGAGTTTGGTATTTCCTTCACCAAATACATGGAGCTCAACTGGGACACAGTGCTGGTGGGAGTTATGTCACGTGTGGTGGGTCAGGTTCTGCAGAAGAATGCACCAACCAGGTTTCTATCACACATAGTTTACCCCCTTGAACATAGCAAGCTGATTCTGAACATTGCCTTGAAACCTCTCCATATATCAAGATGCCTTTAAATAGAAATTTATGCTGGCTGCACCATGTCAGTCCCAAGCAATTTGAAATCCAATGGTAGATCCTCATTCCCCTACCACAGATGTTTTATCAAACATATGCCCACCACTTCTCTAGGCCCACTACTCAGCAGGATCCAACCTATTGGCTTCTCTGTTCTACACCATTTTCAGGAAACCCAGTCAATCAAGGCACTCTCTGGTATACTCATGATGAGCAACAGGACATCCAAAGTTTCTCCAGTGCCACCAGGTCATTGGAATTTCAAAAACTTAATGGTATTTATATAGCCATTTTTCAAGGATGAAATTGGAGGCACTGTGAATTTCAATTCATTTAGGAACCCTTAAATGGTGAGAAAGCTCATTTCAATAAAAGATCTGGAGAACTCTCACAGGCAAGGGTTCCCAAAGAGTGGCCAAAAGGTCACATGAAGCCAGGCCCATTGAGGTCTACAATGTGAGGTCCATGTGTGTTTTGACTATCAACTATGGTTGCCAAGTCTTTCAGAATAAAATCATGTGATATCCTGGCTGAGATTCCCAGTCTCTGTGGAAAGCGACCCTGATCCCATTTTCCAAGGGCAACTCTCATGTGAGGCCTCCTAAAATCCCAACACAATTCATGGCAACACTTCTCTTAGGTCAGTTCCAGCACTCAGTCTCTAAGGGGAATCACACCAGAGTTCAGGCCCAAGAGGACCCAGTCATCTCTTCAAACCGCCACACAAATGACCACAATTAAAATCAAAACACTCCAACATGGGCATCATCTTCTTCCATAAAGACACTCATCATAACCTCTGGCTGAAAGTTTCCATAAGGGGTGCAGCCCAAGACAGTGTCCAAAATAAGCTCTTTTGCCACTCATTTGCCTAACATCAGGGTGGCCTGTACACCCTTCCTTTGAACCAGGAATGATCAAATAGCCCTGCCATTAATACAGGCCTGCTTCTCCAATTTGAGGCCTACTGACTGTCAGGTATTGATTCTTTATGTGATTTGGAGTCATGAGAAAACCCAAGTCTCTATGGGCTATCCACTGTAGGGCTTTGAAGAACTCTTTTGACCCAAAGGATCCCTATTCTCACTTGATGGAAGTCAGGAACTGAAAAGTTCAGACGAACGTCTTAGGAAAAGACCACCAAGAGACTGTCTCATGCCACTGCAAAAGGGTTTATTGGGGGTCCAGCATGCTGGGGCTCAGAGCTCACTTCAGAGGAGCAAAGAACAAAGAGCCCCAAGAACAACTTGAGCAGAGTTTATATACATTCTATGGAGAGGGCAGGGATTTTACATACATCATAGCCTCCTTTAGAAAATCATCTTATACCCCAGCAAAATCAAATAACAACTCTAAAACATGATTACCACATTCATTGGTGGGAACAGGTCGTGCAGTGGGTGATTGGTCAGCCCTGAGAAGGGGTTTACATTTAAACTGATTGGTTGAAGCCCTGAGATGTATTCGTGCAGATCTGCATGGTTTCTGGGAAGGGGTGTTAAGTATCTAGCTGGTCAGGGAAGATTTCAACACACATCTAATAGGAAGATCTGGGAATTGTCTTAAGTGCCACAGGAATTTCAGGTTCTGAGTGCAGCTTGAAAACTTTACAAAACCTGGTTCTTTACATTTCAATTTCAATATATTTTATTCTTTCATTTCCCACTCCTTTTTCTGACTACTTTTAATCTTAAAAGTAATGATTCATAATTATTCTGGGGTCTCAAATTCTATTTCTGCCAGTGGAACATATTTCTGTCTGATTAGCATGAGTTTTACCTACCCAATCTGAGCCTGGAATAAGGAAACTATGCGGTTAAGCAAACAAGGCCCCACAGTTAGCAACACCTTAAGGATGATCAGGGGTCAAGCTAAGTCTGATAGAAGTGTAGTTAACCAGGGGGACTGGGTAAACCATGACTCAAACCACCCTTGTTGAAACTCTCTTTCTCTCTGTCGCTATTCAATTTATTTTCTTAATTTACTCATGGATTATTTTGCAACTCCAGTATGGTCAGCATAAAAACAACAGTATTCTCTCAGTGCCGCACAGAGGCCCCCTCCCTCATGAAGAGGAAATCTAGTCCTCCCCTGTTCTGTAAAACAAATGCAGAGAGAGAGGTTAAGGATTCCTGCAGCACTGTGATAGAGGTTTCTAACATCTTCAAGTCTTGATCTATTGATGTTTCTAATTGGGCCAATTGTTGTGACCCACGGATCATAGCAGCTGTTCCCATACCACTCCTGCAGGAGCTCCTATCCCCAATAGGATGGCTAGAGTAAGGGACAATGGCTCCCGGTGAAATTGGGTTGTTTGTCCCCCAAGTAGAACTTTGAATGATTCTGCATCATGATAGAGCACCCTGGGGAGTATCTGCACCATTACACAATAATTTACAGAGCTGTCAAATACCTGGGCTGAAAAGCAATGAGTTCTGACTGTGTGGAGTTCAGTACCATAAACATTCCTTTAATTAGTTCCCAGGGGGTGGAGTCAGCTGTACTCTGGACTGGGGAAGTTGGCAAAGACGGAAACCGGGAATTATGAGATGGTAGAGGGGTTCTGGTAGATCTAGGCATGGGAGGTTTAGGAGGCTTAATTCCTGGCTTGAGGGGATTGGGCCCTATTGCTGTGGGATTTTCTTTCTTTTTAAGCTGGAGGGTGAACCAGAGACCAAAGTCATAACCGGGGCCATAAATATAGAATTGCATTCCCAACGTATTTCTCATAGGCCATGTTGTTCTGAGGTAGCCCCTTCCTTTGGAAGTGAAAGTTATATTAAGGGGGTAACATAGACTATTCTTTCCACAGCGAGTTTTTGACACAACTTGGCTAGCGGCACATTTCTTGGAATCAATCCAGGTGTCATTTCATCCTACCCAAATCATGCTGTCTGGGGAGTTTGGGTTCCACCATGCAGCTTCCGTTTGTTCACAACCCCAAGATCTAAAATAAAAGTCACTGGGTCCTCCACAGGTTTGGCCCTGTTTGCAACTTTGGAAATCAGCTGGGCACACATAATAGTCTAGACTGGCTAGTTTACACATGAGCTGGGGGAGATGACATCCATAATTCATGGGGTAAAGTGGTCTATGTTGCCCTGGTTTGGGTTTGAGTGGGATCTGTGTGGGGTCCTCTATGTCAGGGAGATCCCAGTCAGAGAGGCCTATGAGAAGCTGACAAATGTACGGGTGGAGAGATGGCCACCAAGTCCATAAGGGGGCTGTATGTGAAATACAACACACTACTTGCCCAGTAGGATTTATAACTTGCCATTGTTGCTGAACAGGCTGATGGGGATTTGGACTGCTGATGGTCAGGGGAAGAATCCATAGCCGTACCCACATGACGGACACGCAAGTTGAGATGGTTACCAGTCTGTTTCAGTTTCCAGCCGGAGTCTGTACAGGGTGCAGGCATGAGATGGGAGGCATGGATCCATGAAGTGATCCCATCCACTTTCACCACTGTGGGTGTTAAAAGAAGCACCTGGTATGGTCCTTTCCAGTGGGGTTCCAGGGATGACACCTGATGCCATCTCACGTAGATGAACTCTCCCACTTGATATCGATGTGGGGTTCCCTCATCTCCAGGCTGATTAGCAGAGGCCAACTGTTTCCACAGGTATCGCTGGGTGCTGGTTTTGTTCAAGGGCTTTAAGTCTGTCAAGCAAGGGGGTGTGTAAGGAATCATTAAGTCTCCTAGTTGGGGTTAGGTCCCTTACTGGAGGAGGGGCACCATAGAGAATTTCATAACGGGTGAGATTACACAAAGAGGAAGACTGGGTATTTCTTGCACAAAACAGTGCATAAGGTAGGAACATAGTCCAATTTTTTATGCCAGTCTCCAAGCTTAATTTCGTTAAGGTCTCTATGATGGTTCAATTCATCCTTTCTACCTGTCCTGAGCTCTGGGGTCTACAAGCACAATGTAACTTCCAATTAATCCCCAGGGTCCTGGCAAATCCCTGACTTACCTGGGCCATGAATACCAGTCACTTATCGGACCCTATTACCTTAGGCAGATTGAACCTTGGAAAATGTCTTCTAGGATCTTTTTGACCACCAGCTGATCCGTTTCTTTCTTCATGTGGAAGGCTTCGACCCATCCTGAAAAAGTATCTACAAAGACTAGGAGATATTTAAGTCCAATCCTCGCTGGCTTTATTTCAGTAAAGCTCACTTCCCAGAATTGTCCTGGTCTGATTCCTCATAAGCGCTTCCCTGAATGAAGCTTGGATGGGTAAGTATTAACTAATTGGCCGACTTGACAAGCTGTAGTCACCTGCGCAGCTATTTCTTTCCTCTGTGAGTCAGTCAATAATAAGTCCTTCCTTTGGTCCTTTAAGAGTGCCTATAACTTCTAAGAGTCTAAGTGGGTGAGCTGGTGTATGTCTTTGAGATAAATGTGGGCTTTTTTAAATTGTGTACTTGGCTCTGTAGGGTCCCAGAGTTCTGTATCTGTCTCCTCAGATGATAAGTTGCCTGAATGTTCCGGTGTGGCCAAGTCTCCTTATTGTTGTTCCACCCGGTGTGGAAAAAGTGAACAGAGGCACTCCGTTTAGGGCTGCCAATTAGCTTCCTCATCTGCCCTTCTGTTTCCAACCGCCACGGGGTCGTTTCCCTTCTGGTGCCCTGGACAGTGCACTATGCCTAGGTCCATAGGGCCCTGCACTGCTGAGAGAAGGTGGAGGATCATATCTTTGTTCTTTATTTCTTTATTTCTTTCCCAGCGGAGGTTAATAGCTGCCTTTGCTGGTAAATAGCCCTGTGCACATTTGCAGTGGCAAATGCATAGCGGCTATCAGTGTATATGGTGACCCTTTTGCCTGTTGCTAGTACCAATGTTTTCGTAAGGGCAATCAGTTCTGCCTTTTGGACTGATGTCTCTTCTGTGAGACCAGAGAAACAGATGACATTAGTTTTGCTAACTACTGCTGCTCCAGCCCACCACGTACCATCTTGGAGGAAGCTGCTCTCGTTTGTAAACCATACGAGTTCAGGGTGAGGCAGTGGCTGGATCCTTCAAGTCTCGTCCTATACTGGTTTCTCTGCCTCTTTTTGGGGCACTCTTTGTACCAGTTTCCTTTTTCTTTACAGTAGGCACATTGATCTGAGGCCAGGGGCAGCCTTTGGCATGGGCCCATGTATCCCTTCATGTCTCCGTGCTTTTTAACTTCTGGCCTATTTGCTGCTCTGACCAAAACCATAGCCAATGCTTTAGTCTGCCTTTTGCTCCTTTCATCCTCCTTTTGTTCCCTTTCCTTCTCACTCATCTGTTCCCATTCCTCCTCAGTTTCTCTCTTATAATATATTTTCTCAGTTTCTCTGACTAAATCTCTTAAGGTCATATCTTGTAATCCATCTAGACATTGTAACTTTCTCTTAATATCTAGGGCAGCCTGCTGGATAAAGGCCATTGCAACAGATGTTTTTTCGTCCTCTGCCTGAGGATCAAAAAGAGTATATTTCCTATATGCTTCCATAATTCTCTCCAGAATCATAGAGGGAGACTCATTAGGACCTTGGATTATCTCTCTTACCATGGCCAAATTAGTCGGCCCTCTGGCGGCCACTTGGAGCCCCACTATTAGAGCCCGGTGATAAGTGGACAGATGCTACCAACCTTCAAAGGTGTTGTGGTCCCAGTTTGGTCGGTTCATGGGCACATAAGGACAAAGAGGGAGCATCACAGTGGCTTCTGAGTTTTCTATTTTCCGTAGCTGGTTGGTTTCTTTAGGTGGCCCAGCTTCCACCAGAAAAGGAGGGGCTGCTGCTGCTGCAGAGAAGTCCCTTGGAGGGCTTGGGTCTGGCCCAATTGCCTCTAGTGGCAGAGAGGCTGAGTCAGTGGTGGGAGAATCATCTGGAATGTGTTGGGGGTTGGGGAGCGAGGGTAGAGGATAAGGAGGGGTAGGATTGTCCAGTCTTGTGACTCAGGAAGAATGGGGGGAAGATGGGGAGGAAACGGAAGGTTTGAATGATAGGATCCTGGGGAAGGGGTATATGGCTGTTGTTCTGGGTGGCCACGTGGTCCCGGCCGAAAGACAATATCTCTGACTTTTCGGATTAGAGGGAAGTAGAAGGATCCTTCTGGGGGCCACCCGACTTTGAGGATGGGCCATTCTGAAGCACAGAGAGTCTGCCAGGTCTGACATTTAACTGAAAAATAATGATTCTGGGCCCTTGAGCGGACATCAGTCCAATGATCAAGGGTCAGGGACAGAAGCATAAAAGTGCTTTGTCCCATAATGGGAGTTACTCAAAAAGAGACAGTGAAGATACAAACGCAACACAGACAAAGACAAACAGTAAACGTTTAACATGGGTCCAAGACAAATATTAGAACTCAGTAACTGGCAAAACCTGATGGGTTAGACAATAAAGACAGACAGTAAACTCAACATGAGTTCGGGACAATGAAGAAAACTGTGTAGCCAGCAAAACCTGATGGGCTGGCAAACCGAATCCTGAAGCAAAATATAACCGAGTTGAGGAAACTACTATTCCTTGATTTCCCTCGTCCTCTGGAGTGTCCCCCAGGGACGTGGCCAGTAGCTCTGTGACACGTCTGCCAGCCACCGTCAGAGAGAGCTAATGCTCTTCACCAACAGCCAATTTGCCAAGCCCTAACCTGAAACCCAAAACCAGAAAGAGGCGCCTTTCTTACCCCGAGAGGAGTCCCTTGGGGTCTTTCGTCCGCTGCGCCGGATATCTCACCTGGGGCCTCCAGATGAAAAGGTGGGGCGAACATCGGAGAAAAAGACCACCAACAGGCTTTCTCATGCAACACCAAAGGGTTTATTGGGGGTATAGCGTGCTGGAGCTCAGGGCTCACTTCAGAGGAGCAAAGAACAAAGAGCCCCGAGAACCACTTGAGCGGAGTTTATATACATTCTTTAGAGAGGGCAGGGACTTTACATACATCATAGCCTCCTTTAGCAAATCATCATATACCGCAGGAAAATCAAATAACAACTCTAAAACATGATTAGCACATTCATTGGCAGGAACAGGTTGGGCAGGGGGTGATTGGTCAGCCCTAAGAAGGGGTATACATTTAAATTGATTGGTGGATGCACTGTGATGTATACGTGGTGAGCTGCATGGTTTCTGGGAAGGGGCTGTTAAGTAACTAGGTCCTCAGGGAAGATTTCAAAACACATCTAATGTGCAAATCCGGGAATTGTCTTAACTTCCACAGGAATTTCAGGTGATGAGTGCAGCTTGGAAACTTTAGAAAACCTGGTTCTTTACATTTCAATTTCAATTTCTTTTATTCTTTCAGAACCTTACAGAGGAAGGCGAGAGAGTTCATCGACAATTACTGCTCTTTTGGCCATTTTGGTTTTGAATGCACACATGGGATCTTTCTTTAGATCCATCTGGTGCTGATAATCTAAGCCACAGCCTCAAACAGGGCCAAGAGGCTGATTAAAACATATCCATTTCCAAAACAATTACTACTCTGAAGTCAGTTACAGAACTCAGTCTCTTAGGAGAATTACGCCAGTGTTAAAGCCCAGGTGAACACAGTCATCTCTTCCAAAAGCCACACAAGTTACCACAATTAAAATCAAAACAATCCCACATGGCCCTCATCTACTTCCATATAGTCACTCATCATAACCTCTGGCTGGAGGTTTCGTTAAATTGCACAGCCCAATAGAGTGTCCATAATAAGCTCCCTTCCCCTCATTTGCCTAAATTCAGCGTGGCCTGGACACCCTTCCTGTGAACCAGGATTGATCACATAGTTCTGCCTTTAATTCTGCTCTGCTTCTCCAATTTGAGGCCTACTGACGGTCAGGTATAGATTCCTTATGTGATTTGGAGTCATTATTAAAACCAAGCACCTTTGCAGGGATTGGAAGAACTCATTTGACCCAAAAAATTCCAATACTCCCTTGATGGAGGTCAAGAACCAAACAGAGGAAGGCAAGAGACTTCATCCACAATGACTGATTTTTTGCCATTTTGGTTTTGGATGCACACATTGAATCTTTCTTTAGATCCACCCGATGCTGATAATCTAAGCCACAGCCTCACAAAGTGCCAAGAGGCTGATTCAGACACATTCCTTTCCAAAGTAATTAAGCAAAGAGCCACAGGTGATGCCCATTCATTTCCATTTTAAAACTGTTTTCTTCAGGCTTCACAAAGGGTGGCCTGAGGCAAAGACCTTCCTGACATTCAGGGCAACAGAACAATAGGTAAGCAAAAGGCCCAAAGCAGGGTTTCTCCACTGAGACTTTCCTGGTCACACTGATATCTGAGTTTTCTGAGATGCTTGCCATTCCCTTCAGCTATGGATTACATGGCCATGTCACAGAGTTTGGAGGTGGTACATATTTTGGACACAAAACCATGAGCCTATTCTGGAGAGTGGCCAGAATTCAGTAAGAAAACAGGAACTTAGGAAGATAGTACATGTTGTCCATCGGTAAGGCAACCTGCAGTCCATTCCTAAAATGGGTAGGATGAATGCTGGGAAGCTTTCTACTAGACAGGACACATCCATTGATGCATTCTCTTTTCTAATGTCTACAACCACGGACACAGTGGGATACACAGACATAGAAACACTCGCCTTGTCAAAAGACTTTCTTGAAACATTCCACTCCAAACCAAGCAAGCCGCCTTTCCTACCTATTCTCAGAACATAAGACAAAACCACAAACTCACACCCACACTGAAGAAGGCACCTCCTTCCCCAAAGTAAGTCTGTGACTATCCAGAGTGTCCTCTGACTGGTGGGCCATACTATGTTCCCCAGAAATGGCCTGTCCTGTCTCAGATCTGGTCTCCTTGGCCAACTCTGTGAAATATCAGGAGCCCTCGGTGAGCCACTTCTTGCTTTCTCTGGAAAGGCCAGTCTTCAAACTTTCCTGGCATTTGGCCATCCTCACATCAGTAGGTACCAAGAAAGACTGACTCTGTCCTTGGGAAATCCAAACAAGTGAACCCACTGTACTGGGAGTGGGACTGGTTCTGGATGCCTGGCTTCCTGGATCCCAAGTTCAGAGAATTCCATCACCAAGGAAGTGAGGTGAGGTCACTTCCTTCAGGAACTGAATGAGGTCACTGCCTTAGCAACCACTTTTTCCGAACAGTTGCTTCCATACTTCCTCTGACACTTTCACAATTTAGATCGGTATCTCAACCATAGAAACCCGGGAACAGCTCTCCACAAAGGCCTTGTTTGGTCCATCTTTTCTACATTAAGGAGAGAGGGTGAATAAGACACAAACCTTCATCCTTACCAGGTTGTTTTCCATGGAAGATGACTTTTGCTCTCTCACATCCTTCTTAGCTGCCTACATGTTCTCCAGGGATCATTTCTGCATGGACCTTTGAGGTTTTCAGCAGGTGGAAGATCCACTACATTCCTGTATTGTAAGACCAACTCTGTCCCTGCTGTTCTGTAATGTTAGATTGAGGGAACAGTGTATGGTTAGGGTTAATAACATGTGTGATTTGGGTTAGGAATCATTCTGCTGGATGAATAATGGTATTGGGAACCTGTGATATGTATGAGAATATATAGGTGAAATATATGTATGAAAACAGAAATCTAGGTAAGATTTGAAGCCCAAAAGAGCATTGGGCCCTTGATTGGAATACTTAGCTTTGAATTAGGTTCTGCACAGATGTGTCAGATTAATCAATATACAATGGCATAGGACCTTGTACCTTGGATGATTGAATGTCGAAGAGAACATCCAGTCAAAAAGTGATAGTCGGAAGTGAAAGGTTAATAAAATAGGTATTTGTCACTTCCTGGGAAGAATTTTGTGTTTATTCCGAGCATAATGGAGTTGTAAAAAAAAATATGATTAAATTAAAAAGACAACTTGAAGAGCATCAATGAGAGAGTGAGAGGACCAAAAAAAGTGGTTTGAGTCTTGGTTCACATAGTCCCCCTGTTTGACTACTTTTTTATCAACCCTGGCCTGTCCGATAATAATCTCCATATTATTGCTAACTATAAATCCCTGTTTGCTCAACCGTGTAATTTCTTTTCTCTAAGCTCAAATTGGACAAGTTAAACTTATGGTAATACCCCACAAGCAGACATAGAATGTGACACCCCCCAATGATCACTTTTATGATTAAAAGTAGCTAGAAGAAGAAGTGGGGAATGAAAGATTAATAAAATAGGTACTTGTCACTTTTTTTCTGTATGCTTAACAAAACACTGTTGAAATCTTGAGAACTGATTGCTAATCTTTTTCCCAGAATGTCCTGTCCCCAAATGTCAAACTGCAGAATGTACTCCCTCACCCGGTTGAATGCAAACCGCCCACTCTCCCTCACCCATCAATAAACTTCGCTCCCTGGCCTCCCCAAAGAAAGTATATAAGCTCTGCTTAAGCTCTTCTCAGGGCTCTCTGCTCTATTTAAGTGAGCTCTGATCCCCTGCATGCTGACTCACTATAAACCCTTTGCTGTTGCATGAGATAGTCTTTTGGTGGTCTCTTCCTCCGAAGCTTGCCAAATGTTTACTTTGATGATTGGCTATAGAAAAGAACATTCAGTCAAAAAGGGATAGTCGGTAGGATTAGGAAGATAGTTGTTAGGTTTTGGAAGAAGAGTGAGTATAGGTTTTGGAAAAAAAAATATTCTTTATCAATAGGGTTTTGTTTAGAGTGTGAATGTAAATGTTAGCCCATGTAAAGAGTCAGTCACAATAGTGAACCGGAGAAAATATGAAGGAAAACAGATATCAATAGAGATATTATGAAATAACTCAAAGTATAAAATGGGTGATAGGATTAGACATTTTCAACAGGGTTGAATTTGAATATATGATCTTAGGAAGAAACCAATATGTAGTCACTAATTGGATTGATATTTGAGAGCATTAGGCAACCTGGACATGGCTGTGTTTAGTAATCCATGTTAATTTTCCATTTAGGCTTTGGTACAATAATAAGTGTGAACCTTGCATTTTGTGTCCAGAATATTACTGTGATAAAATGTATATGTAGATCAGGTGACATGAGTAATTTTTCCATCATTTCTGGGAGCAATATTTTGAAGATTAATAAGTTAGTATTGGGGGTACAAAGAGGTGTACCTTGTGTCTATGAATATAGAGCTAATGCATGAATAGACCATACTGTTAATAAATAATATAACTGGTTCCACTTTAAATAATGCATTGGATTCATATCTTAAAATATATAAGAAATCTTATATTGATATACATACATTCATTCCAACTAGTTATACATCTAATGGTAAAATTAAGGTTATGGTATATGATGAAAGGTGTGTGAGTTTTGCTTCAAAAGTGATTATGGACATCAAAAATAATGTGTTTGGAAAGAAGTCTCATGAAAAGACCATTCAAGAACCATGAAAAAATACATGTGTTCTGAAGCAGGAAGTGATTGAAAGTGAAACAAATGCCTCTAAATTAGCGAACTTGTGGATGAAATATATATCCTATTATGTGCATAAACTGATGAAATAGTAATGTACCAGTTTTGAATAAAAATGAACGTCAAAATACACATCATGTCACATAGGAATCAATTTGCATTGATGTTAACCTGGGTCAGTTACTGTATTAATTTTAGGATTTGTAGGCACCATTCACTGAAGATATTTTTCAGTACTAGGAAACAAATACGTATTTCAGGTGGATGAATATTTCTGACGATAATCTTGTGAAAAGTTGATTATAAATTCACATATATGAATATGAATGAATTTAGGAAATGTATAATAAGACACATGTATTTCATATTTTGAAAAATCTGGAAAGTTTGTATATATATATATATATATATATATATATATATATATATACACACACACACACACACACACACACACACACACATGCACACAGACATTAAAAAGTAGCAATATATATTCCAATTGAAATTCACCATGAAATATATATCATCCACAGATTCAAAAATATTCATTTTACTGAACATGGATTTATGTATAATGTTGTTAAGTTAGGAAGCTCACACAGAGTTCGAATTTTAACTTCCAACAGCATTTAGGAGATGTGATCTCTTCTCACAATGTGTATCTGCCAAGTCAACCACCTCACAAGAATGTACGTGTTGTACCTTGTAGGATTCTATATGTGCATATAAAAATACATGTGCAAATAGGCTACAGAGAAAGGGAGACAGGAATTCACATATTTGTTAACTTTAAAAACACATGGAGAACAATTTCAACAAAAGTTGACTAGATTTATAACTCCTACAATACATAATGCAAAAGGCAAATTCAACTATACACCATGCCTCCTCTGAACTGCTTGTATTTCTATTCTGTTTGGATTATTATTCTCCATCATATTAGGATAAGTAGTCAGAGTCTAGTAGGCTATGGGTTAGTGTCAGGGATTCAGTATTTCGAATGGAAAATTGGAAAAGGTATCCAATGTGTATGTAATTATGTGCTATGAAAAATCTTCCCACTCTTATCCAGAACAATGCCTTGACATTACCTTTGCCCCAAGTAAGACACAATTACAGGAGAAGAGTTCGAAAATCTGTGCATATATATATGGAATGCAATATGCTCAGTTGTTCACAAACTTGGAGGTGGTAGAGGAGTTTACAAAAGTAACGGAAAGGGTAAACCCTCCACAAAAATGGAGCTTTGCTGGCCTAAAGACTTCTTGAGAAACTGCCTCTGAGGTTGGGCACTTGAAATATATGTTGTTGTCAGGAGCTTAATCTTCATTTGTGGTGAGACAATTAAAGCTGGATCTGCATCTATGTGACCTGAAGGATCTTGTTTCTTTTTTTCCAATGAACATGAGACAGCAGTGCTGAATTCTTTCTTTGTAGGTAAACTGTGGCCACTGGGAGCTATGTGTCTCCCTGTGAGGACTGTGAAACCATTTGGTCATCCTCCAATTTTCCTGGTGTTTCTTGCTGCTGCACTGGGAGTTTGGTATTTGCTTCGTGAAATACAAAGATTCCAACTGGGACACAGTGCTATAGGGATTTCTGTCATGTGTGGTGTGTCAGGGTCTGCAAGAGAATGCACCAACCAGGCCTCTATCCCACATAGCTTGCCCCCTTGACCATAGCAGCCTGATTCTGAACATTGCCCTGAAAACTCTCCATATAACAAGATGCATTTACATATAAGGGTTTGCTGGCTACACTATGTCAGTCACAAGCTATTTGGAAGCCAATGGCAGGTCCACATGACTCCACCACAGATGTTTTATCACACACCTGCACACCACTACTCTAGGCCCACTACTCAGGAGGCTCCAACTTACTGGCATCACTGTTCTTCAACATTTTCATGAAACCCAGTCAATCAAGGCACTGTATTGTATACTCATGATCAGCAACAGGACATCCAAAGTTTCTCCAGTGCCACCTGGTCATGGAAATTTCAAAAATTTGATGGTACTCATCTAGCCATTTTTCAAGGATGAAGTTGGAGGCACTGTGGGTTTCAATTCATTCAGGAACCACTAAATGATGAGGAAGTTCATTTCAAAGAAATCTCTGGAAAACACTCACAGAAAAGGCTTCCCAAAGAGTGGCCAAAAGGTCACATGAAGCCAGGCCCATTGAACTGTACAATGTGAGGTCCATGTGTGTTTTAACTCTCAACTATGGCTGCCATGTTTTTCATAATAAAATCATGTGATATCCTGGCTGAGATTCCCAGTGCTCTGTGGAAAACCAACCTGGGACTAGATTTCAGATTCCAAGGGTGAATCTCATGTGTGGCCTCCTAAAATCCCAACTCAATTCATGGCAATACTACTCTGAGGTCAGTTCCAGAACTCAGTCTATAAGGGGAATCACCCAAGAGTGAAGCCCTGGTGGACCCTGTCATCTCTCCCAACTGCCACAAAAATGACCACAATTGTAACCAAAACACTCCCACATGGCCCTTATTTTCTTCCATATAGACATTCATCATAACTTCTGGCTAGAGGTTTCCATAAGTTGCGCAGCTCAAGACAGTGTCCAATATAAGCTTCCTTGCCCCTCATTTGCCTAAAGTAAGTGTGGCTTGGACACTCTTCCTGTCAACCAGGAGTGATCAAATAGGCCTGCCATTAATACTGCTCTGCTTCTACTATTTGAGGCCTACTGACTGTCAGGTATAGATTCTTTATGTGGTTTGTAGTCATGAGAAAACACTAGCACATCTGCAGGGTTTGAAGAACTCATTTTACTCAAGGGTCCATAATCACACTTGATGGACGTCAGGAACGTAACAGAGGAAGGTGAGAGACTTCATCCACAATGACTGATCTTTTAGAATTTTGGTTATGGATGCACACATGGGATCTTTCTTTAGATCCATCAGGTGCTGACAATCTAAGCCCCAGCTTCACCGAGGGCCAAGAGGCTGATTCAGACACATCCATTTCCAATGCAATTAAGCAAAGAGCCACAGGTGATGCCCACTCATTTCCATTTGAATACTGTTTTCTTCAGGCTTCACAAAAGGGTGGCCTGAGCCAAAGACTTTCCTTACATTCAGGGCAACAGAAAAATAGGTAAGCAAATGGCCCAAAGCAGGGTTTCTCCACTGAGACTTTCCTGGTCACATTGATATCTGAGTTTTCTGACATGCTCCCCTTCCCTTCAGCTATGCAGTACATGGCCATGTGACAGAGCTTGGAGGTGCTACATAGCTTGGACACAAAACTGTGAGCCTATTCTGGAGAGTGTCCAGAATTCAGGAAGAAAACAGGAACTTAGAAAGATAGTAGGTTTTGCCCATTGATAAGGCTAGCCGCAATCAATTCATAAATTGGCAGTATGAATGCTGGGAAGCTTTCTACTAGACAGAACACATCCATGATGCATTCTTTTTCTAATACTAAGACCACGGACAGAGTGGGATACACAGTAATAGAAACACTCACCTTGTCAGAGGACATACTAGATACAGTCCTCTCCAAACCAAACAAGTCGCCTTTCCTACATATTCTCAGAACATGAGACAAAACCACAAACTCACACCCACACTCAAAAAGGCACCACCTTCCGCAAAGTAGGTCTGTGACTATCCGGAGTGTCCGATGATGGGTGGGCCATACTATATTTCCACGAAATGCACTCTGCTGTCTCAGTTCTGGTCTCCTTGGCCAACTCTGTGAAGTTGTCAGAAGTCACTGGTGAGCCACTACCTGCTTTCTCAGGAAAGGCCCCCTCTTCTTAGCTTTCCTGGCATTTGGCCATCCTCAAATAACTAGGTACCAAGAAAGACTGACTCTGTTCTTGGTTTACCCAAACAAGTGAGACCACTGGAACTGGGACTGGAACTGGCTGTGGTTGCCTGGCTTCCTGAATCCCAAGTTTTGAGAGTTCCATCACCAAGGAAGTTATGTGAGGTAACTTCCTTCAGGAAGTGAATGAAGTCACTGCCTTGGCAACCACTTTGTACGAACAGTTGCTTCAAAGGGTCCCATGAGATGGAGGGTGCACCTACTTCCTGTGACATTTTCACAAGTTAGAATGGTATATCAACCATAGGCACCTGGAAACAGCTCTCCACACAGGCTTGGTTTGGTCCATCTTCTCTACATTAAGAAGAGAGAGGCTGATTCAGACACATCCCTTCACCCTGACCAGGTTGTTTACGATGGAAGTTGACTTTTCCTCCCTCAGGTCCTTCATTGCTGCCTACATCTTCTCCATGGATCATTTCTGTATTGACCTTTGAGGTTCTCAGCAGGTGGAAGATCCCCTACACTCCTGATTGTAAGACCAACTCTGTCCCTGCTTTTCTGTAAAGTTAGATTGAGGGAACAGTGTATGGTTAGGGTAATAACAGGTTCGATTTGGGTTAGGAATCATTCTGCAAGATGAATAATGGCATTGGGAACCTGTGATATTTACAAGAATATATAGGTGGAATATAAGAATGAATACAGAAGTCTAGGTAAGATTTGAAGCCCAGAAGAGCATTGGGTCCTTGATTGGGAAACTTAGCTTTGAAATACATTCTGCACAGATGCCTCAGATAAATCGATAAACAATGGCATATGACCTTGTAAATTGGATGATTGAATGTAGAAGAAAACATCCACTTAAAAAGGGTAGTCGGTAGGATTGGAAAGATAGTCAGTAGGTTTAGGAAGAAGAGTGAGTACAGGATTTGCTCCAAAAGTTCTTTAGCAATAGGGTTTCTGGTAGAGAATGAATGTAAATGTCAGCACATGTGATGAGTCAGTCACAATGATTATCTGGGGAAAATATATAGGGAAGTAAATATCAATAGAGACATGAAGAAATCAGGCAAAGTATAAATTGAGTGATAGGATTAAACATTTTCAACATGGTAGATGTTGAATATACAATCTTAGAAAGAAACAAATATTTAGCACCAATAGGATTGACATTTGAGAGCATTAGGCAATCTGGACTTGGATGTTTTTAGTAATCCATGCTCACTTTCCATTTAGGCTTTGGTACAATCATAAGTGTGAACTTTGCATTTTGTGTCCAGAATATTACTGTGATACAGTGTATATGTAGATCAGGTGACCTGAGTATTTCTTCCACCAATTCTGTGGTCAATATTTTGAAGATGTATAAATTAGTATTGGGTGTACAAATAGGTCTACCCTGTGTCTACAAATACAGATAAAATGAATGAATAGACCATACTGTGAATAAATAATATTACTGGTTCCAACTTTAAATTATGGATTGAATTGATATCTGAAAATATACAGGAAATCTTATATTGATATACATACATTCATTACAACCATTTATAGTAAAAGGCGAAAGATTTATACGATCTGAAGAGAAACCAGAGTATACAACCATTTATAGATCTAATGGTAATATTAGGGTTATGGTTTGTCATGAAGAGTGTGTGAGGTTTGTTTCAAAAGTGATTAATGAAGTCTAAAATGAAAAGTATTCTCATTGAAAAGACCAGTCAAAAAACATGGAGGAATACATGTGTACTGAAGCAGGAAGTGATAGAAAGTTAAACAAATGCCTATAAATTTGCAAACTTGTGAATGAAATATATATCCAATGATGTGCATAAACTGAAGAAATAGTCATGTAACATTGTTGAATAAAAATGAACATCATAATACACATCATGTACCATAGTAATCTACTTGCATTGATGTTAAAGTGGGTCAGTTACTGTAGAAAAATTAGGACTTCTATGCACCATTCATTGAATTTAGATTTCAGTACTAGGAAGCAATATGTATTTGAGGTGGATGAATATTTCTGAGAATAATTTGTGAACATTTGATTATAAATCCACATACATGAATATGAATGCATTTAGGGATTGTATAATAAGACACATATATTTTATATTCTGAAAAATCTGGAGAGTGTGTATATATATGTATAGATATATATAAATATATACACACACACACACACACACACACACACACACGCACAGACATTAAAAGGTAGCAATATATATGCCAATCGAAATTCATCATGAAATATATATCATTCACAGATCCAAAAATATTCATTTTACTGAACATGGATTTATGTATTATCTTGTTCAAATAGGAAGCAAACCCATAGTTTTAATTTTCAGTTCCAACAATGTTCAGGAGGAGTGATCTCTTTTGACAATTTGTATCTGCCAAGTCAGCCACCTCACAAAAGTGTACATGTGATACCAGGTAGGATTCTATATGTGCATACAAAAATACATGTGCTGAATACGATACAGATAAAGGGCTACAGGAATTCACATATTTGTTATCTTTAAAACACACAGAGAACTACTTCAATTTAATATTGACTTGATTTATAACACCTACCCTTTATCATACAAAAGGTAAGTCCAGCTATACACCATGCCTCCTCTGAACTGCTTGTATTTCTATTCTGTTTTGGTTATTTTGCTCCATCAATTTAGGATTGCCACAGTCTAGCTGGGCACAATTCAGGAGCCACTTGTCAAAAGCTAACTTTATTTTTAGAACCACACACTCCAAAAAATAGCTCCTCGGGAAAAACACTCAGAGCACAACTGCCACCACTGGCTTCCCACAAGCTCTCAACCTCCCCACTCCTCCTGCTTTTGAGGTCGATTGGCTGGGTTGTTTGAGCAGAGCCAAAAAAGTCCCCCAAGAAACAGCTCCATAATTTGAAAGGGTGGGGAAACAGCCCAATGGGCATCACCGCAGAGGAGCCAATCAGCTAGATGTTGCTGGGGCCGCTGTGAGCCAACCATCAGCTGGCAGTCTGAAAGTTTGCTTTGGCCCCTTGGGCTGTGGCTCTCGACATCTAACTCTCTCTGTTTAAACAAGAAGCATGTGGCTTAGGGACCGTGCCTGCCTTAGGTTGTCCAATAGTACATATGGTCCTTACCCATTATCGAATGAGCCTACCTCAAGGTGTCAGCCTCCTGTCTTAGATTGGTACCATTGTAATTGGATCTTACCCGTCACTGACTACAGGCCCAGTATACATCCACACCTGTGGAGAGGTCTTTGTACCAGCGGGCGGGTGAGGTTCTTTGCCTCATCTCTGTTGGCCCCCAAATTTTAGCTGAACAACCATGACAAGCAGAAGGGAGGAAGATACACCAAGGCAATTGATGGCTCTTTTTGAAAAAATTGTACCACCGATGACATCATCAGAGAAATACCCCAACACTACCACAAGTCGCTGCACCAACAGATAGTTCACAATGCATGCAGGTGAGTTCACAATGCATACAAGTGATACATAGTCCAGGCAAGTTCTGCAAGCACTTCAGTGATGGCTATTGCAGAAGCTGTAGATTGGTTTTATCTTTGTCTTCACATGCACTGGGATGAAGTTAGAAATTCTGGCAACAATGCCTAAAGAAAGAATTATGTAACATTCCAAAAGGCACTAAAAGAAAACAATTTTCTTAACAATTTACATTGTCTCGAAGAGAATTATTAAATATAATGAAAAGAAAAGGTGGATCCAACATGGCGGCGCGCAGAGAGGCTGCGCTTTTAATGCACTCCCAGTGATGGGGTCATAAAGTCGCAAGGATAACTCTTGGATTCTACCAACGGAGATTCTCCTAGCAAAATTCCACTGAAGGGAGACCGCCCGGGAGCTACTAGAATTTTTTTTGAAGCGTCTGTGTGACCCGGATGAGCGGGACCCTGCCACTAGACGCGGAGTTCGAGATTCACCAGCCACAGTCCGCGCACTGTGGGCACAGCTGCAGATCCGTCCACCCGCCCGCAGCCAAAGTGACTGGGTCTTGCTAGACGCTGAGACACAGCTTGGCAGGAAGAAGTCTTTAGCCAAGCCTCCACGCGCCAGGAGCTGAGGCGAACCGGGATGGACCAGTCCCACCCCTCCCCTCGGTCAATCCAGCAAGAAGCCTCTGGCCCGCCATATCAGAGAGGTGATGTCATCGGAGTTCGGCCGGCGAAATTCCTTCCCAGCAGAATCCACTTTAGCAGGTGCGTGACTCCCCATACTGATACAAGCAGCCAGGAAACTTCATTGACTTCTCAGGGGTCGTGCCCATAGGGAAGCAGAGGGAAGCCCAGACCCCAAGGCCCCCATATCACCAGCGGTGACCCCTAAGGTCTTAGCCGCCAGTTTACCACAACACTGGGGCTTAAAAGGGACACTCAGTGGGGCTGCAAGTGTAACTAGATCTCTGGAGAATCACTTCTGGGGAACAGGACCTGGCTGGCAGGCTGACAGGAGCAAGGGGGTTAAGAGCTGGAGAAGTGAAATGGCTCTGGAATGAGAAGTCTGAGAGACCCCCAGAAGACGCCCTACAGGGATAGCTCTCAGCAGGTAGAGAGTAGTTACTCCGCTTGGAAGGCACAGCTCCGCCTACTGGAAGAGAAGAAGGTGGATCTCTAAGACTTTAATTTTGTTGTTGTTGTTGTTGATATTTTTTTTCTCTCCTTCTTCTCTCCCTGTTCCTTTTCCCCCTTGTCCTTCTCTCTTTCTATCCCATTTCAAGTTTTATTGTTCTTTTCATTCCCCTCTAATCTATCTCTCCCTCTATCCTTTTTTCTTTTTAAGAGCACCTTCATTCTCCTACCCCCCAACTCTCATCCCAAGCATTAAATCTTCCATTGTGTGTAATTGTCTAAATGCAAATAGGTGAATGTCTCAAGGCTGTCTATAAGACTCCTAAATACCTAGCTACTACCAACACCCTGATCCAATTGCCTGGTAGTACCCACCTTCAGTGGAGCAATCTTCTAAAGTAGCCAAGACATACTAACCATTGTACCACCAGAGCACCCAACCTAAACATATAGTCCTAAGAACAAACAGCAAATCATTATATGCATACAGAACCTAGAAGCCTTATATGAATTGAATGAATCAGCTTTAAAGTACAACAAAGCCCAAAATATCTAGGCATAATCTCCCACCACAAAAGAGAGACATCAGAGATATACAAAGCCAAAACAAATGTATAGGAGAAAGAAGTTACAAAGCAGTCAAACAGAACTGGAAAGCAACAAGAACAATATGAAAAAACAAGGGAAAAAAGGGTTACAAACAATGCAGGACAATCTAAATATACAGGAGGACCTAGAAGAATCAGAAATATGGACAGGGAAAGAAATCAAGGCATTCCTAATTCAGATGGAACGGAATATTAGAGAAAACATGAGACAGCAAATCCAAGCATTGAAAGTATATTTTGAAGAGGAACTAACCACACAAATTAAATCCGCAAAGAATGAGCTTTATCAGGAGATAGAGGTGTTAAAAAATAATCAAGTTGTAATCATAGAAATGCAAGAAACCGTAAATCAGATTAAAAGCGCTAATTAGAATATTACATACAGACTAGATCAAGTAGAAGTCAGAACATCAGATAATGAAGACAAAGTATATCAACTTGAAAAGAATATAGTCAACACAGAAAAGATGCTGAAATCAAACATATAACACAATACACAAGTGTGCACACATAATATAATACATACAACACATGACATAATATTAAAGGCCTTAAGACTTTTTACAGGTGAAATATCCATTGCAATGTCTAAAAACTCTATTATCCAAAAATAGAACTGATCAGCAAAACATTAACCTAGGTCTGTATGAGCTAAAAAAACAAAATAAAACTTCATGATATGAGAAAGGGCAATAATAAAATAGATGTTGAAAAAAACATTCTGGTTCTGTCACAGATGTAAGAACAGCCAAACTGGAGTTCTGGATATCAGCTCTTATTGATTTGAGCCAAATCATCTTATTTTTGGTCTGTAGAAATCTCTTTAGTTAATCTCTTTGGAATCCAAATTGGCTACTGTTCTCCCTGTGGAAACGCAAAAACAGACCCCGGACTCCAGACAATTACTGGGTCAGGACCTTTCCATTGTCCTGTTAGAATATACTTCCAAAGTACCTTGGGCTTATGTACATTATTTGGACATATATGCCTTTCTGCAGCACTAAGCCCTGATGAACCCAAATTTAAAAAGTTTAGAGTAAAAGTGTTATTTTAAGTTTATCTTTGGGGAATATATACCCCTTCCAAATTCCTTCTTTTTGGTTTAATATGTACGTTTTAATAGTTTGATGTGCTCTTTCAACTATGCCTTGTCCCTGTGGATTGTATGGGATTCCTGTTATATGAGTAATGCCATATGATGAGCAAAATTGTTTAAAAGAGGTAGAAGTATAACCAGGGGCATTATCTGTTTTTAACTCTTTTGGAACGCCCACAGTGGCAAAATTTTGTAAGCAATGAGCTATAACATCTTTAGTTTTTTTTCTCCAGCAAGAAGGGAGCCCATAAAAAATGCAGAAGAAGTATCAACTGTAACATGCAAATATTTTATTTTTCCAAATTCTGGCAAGTTTGTGACGTTCATCTGCCAAATATGGTTAGGTATCAAACCTCTAGGATTGACTCCAAGATTAACTTGTGGTAAAAAGGTCACACAATTTTGACATTGTTTTATTATTTGTCTAGCTTGTTCCTTAGTTATTTTGAAATGCTTTTGTAAAGTATTAGCATTGACATGGAACTTTTTATAAAAATTTATAGCTTCTTCTAGTGCAGAGAAAATATGTATGTATGTCATGTGTTGTTTTATCTACTAAGTAATTGCCCAAACTAAGGGCTCCAGGCAATCCTCTATGTGTCCTCAAATGTCCTATAAAGAACGTATCTTTCCTGTCCCAGATTAGACTTTGTATAGTGGAAAACAAAGAGAAAACAGTAAAGGAAGGGGAAATCCTTCCACCATCTTCAAGTGATACTATAGCACTAACTATATACTGATTATCAGAAAATAAATTAATTACAGATGCTTTAAGCATCACAAAAGCTTGTAATACTGCATTAAGCTCTACATTTTGAGCTAATTGTTTGGGTACTACAAATGTAAAAGTTTGATCAGGTGTAACTATTACTGCTCTACCATTATTTGACCCATCAGTGAATATATTTGTAGCATTTATAATAGGTGTTTTTCTTTTCATTTTTGGAAAAATTACATGATGTGATGACCAAAAAGACAATAAAGGATTAGATGGTAAGTGGTTATCAAATGAAACATTAGATTTGCACATGATTATTGCCCAAGTATTTAACTAATTGTCTAACTCATCAATTTGATTCATAGTATATGGAGTAATAATTTTATTGGAAGACATTCCAATCAGTCCCTTTGCTGCTTTTATTCCTTTGAGTATTAATTGTCCTACAGCCTCAGTATACCTTGTAAGAATAGTGTTAGGAGAACAAGATAAATGTATTCATAATAATGGACCTTCTTGCCAAAAATACTTCTGTAGGAATATTTTTTGGTGGTAGTGCAATAAATTATAAAGGCATTCTTAAATCAATTCTATCCAAATGAATATTTTACATACATTTTTCAATGATTTTTAATGCCTTTCTTGCTTCAGGTGTTAACATTCGGGGTGCATTTGGATCTGATGGACCTTTTAGGATATCAAATAAAGGTTCCAACTCTCCTGTTGGTATACCTAGATAAGGCCTTATCCAATTTATGTCTCCTAATAACTTTTGAAAGTCATTAAGTGATTTGAGTTGATCTATTCGTATTTGAATTTTTGGTGGACGGACCGGACCATGGTTGAGGATAATAGAACTCCTAAATAATTAATTGAAAAATTTAATTTTACTTTATCTATTGCTATCTCTAGTTTATAATTTTTTAATAAGTTTGTAAGTGTGGCATAACATTCTAGCAATGCGTTTTTAGCTTTCTGTGCTTATAATACACCATCCATATAGTGAAATATTTGTAGTTCGGGATTTTGATTTCTAAGTGGCTGGATTAATTTGTTAACATAAATTTGACACATAGTTGGACTGTTAGCCATCCCTTGAGGGAGTACTTTCCATTCGGATCTCTGATCAGGACCTTCATGATTCAGTGCAGGGATAGTAAATGCAAACCGTGGACTATCCTCAGGATGAATTGCAATTGAATAAGAACAATCTTTAATATCTATAATTAAAACATACCAGGTTTTTGACAAAGCAGAACATTGAGGAATTCCCAATTGAGCAGGTCGCATAATAACGATCTCATTATTAATGCCTCTTAAATCTTGCAATAATCTCCATTTACCAGATTTCTTTTTGATGACATAAATGGGAGTATTATGGGGAGATTCAGACGGTTGTATATGTCCTTCCGATAATTGTTGTTTTACCAAGTCATGGGTTGCTTGTACCTTTTCATTAGTCAGGGGCCACTGAGAAACCCATACTGGTATTTCTGATTTCCAAGTAGTTTTTATTGTCTTAGTGGCCCTTTCTTAAAATCCAACCCATGTCTGTCTGTTCTTTGATCTATTTGTATTGGGGCTGCTGTACCTTGTTCTTGTTTTTCTAAACTTTTTCCTTTCCTAAAACCTTGTCTAACCATAATTGTGGGTACATTTTGATTGATGTTATTTGTTAATGTCAAACCTAATCGATCTAGGACATCTCATCCCCATAAATTTATGGGAAGATGATCCATACATATGGCTGTATAGTTCCTTCACATCCTTCAGGATCCTTCCAATCTAATATCATTGCCCTTCTATGGGGATTAGTCACCAATCCTAGGCCTTGAAGCATTTGAGTGTATTGTTGTAATGGCCAATGTTTTGGCCATTCTTGACGAGAGATGATGCTAAGTTCTGCATCTGTATCCAATAGCCCATTAAATTCATGTCCTTGAATATTTAGTTTTAGCATGGGGCGAGAATCTAAATTTAAAGAAACATTGCCCAATCTACACGTGTGGAGCCTAATCCCTTGGAACCTCTTTCTACAGCATGACTGAAAAATTTATCATGTAGGCTTGGTATTATTAGTAACTGTGCTATTCTGTCTCTTGGGGTGAAATTACTGATATACCCTTTGGAGAACTGGCTATAATTTTTAATTCACCTTCTATGGTCTACAAGCACTGACACAGAGAGATACACAGACATAGAAACAGTTGCCTTGCCAAAGGACTTACTAGACACAGTTCACCGCAAACCAAACATTCTGCTTTTCCTACCTATTTTCAGAACATGATACAAAACCACAAACTCACACCCATACCCACAAGTCACCTCCTTCCCCCAAGTAGGTCTGTGAATATCCAGAGTGTTCTCTGACTGGCGGGCCATAATATTTTCCCACGAAATGGCCGGTCCTGTCTCAGATCTGGTCTCCTTGGCTAACTCTGTGAAGTTTTCAGGAGCCAGCTATTTCCTGCTTTCTCAGGAAAGGCTCCACTTCAGAGCTCTCCTGGCATTTGGCCAACCTCACATCAGTATGTACCAAGAAAGACTTACACTGTCCTTAGTAAATCCAAACAATGAGCCCACTGGGACTGAGACTTGGACTGGCTCTGTGTCCCTGGCTTCCAGTTCAGAGAGTTCCATCACCAAGTAAGTAAGGTAGGTCACTGCTGGCTTGTGGGAAGCCCGTGATGGCAGTTGGGTTCTGAAGGTTTTCCTGAGGAGCTGTTTTATTTGGCATGTGTGTTTCTTAAAATAAAGTTTGTTTCTTTTGTCAAGTGGCTCCTGAATTTTGCCCAGCCAGACTGTGGCATTTGGTGGGCCGCAAGGGGAATGAGTGAGGGTAAGTGATAAGGTAAACTGCTCACCCCTGAAGGCAGGGCGAGAGGATGGGTAGCCATTTTAAAATTCCTCTTTTGTTTTGCTTAACTTTTGTTTTAAGTTGCCTGTCCCTGGAAATGGGTAAGATGGAAGAAAAACCACTCACATCTGAGGAACTGATTGAGAGAAAAAACAGATGGACATTTCAGGAGGATAGAAAAGCGATTATAATGATTTTCTGTTGTTCCACTTTTGTTTCATTCGGGTTCAGTTTTGTTTGGCGATATCTTCTTGGGTTGTATTATAGTTATAGTAGAAATATTCAAGTAAAAGAGAAGGTCTCTCGAGCTAGTCAGACAGAGATAAAAATTCAATTAAAAGAGAAGGTCTCTCTAGCTAGTTAGACAGAGGAAAAAATCAAGTGATTGATTCTGATAATGTGTCTGAATCAGCCTCTTGGACCTGTGTGAGGCTGTGGCTTAGATTCTCATCACCTGATGGATCATTCCGTGTGTGAATCCATACCCAAAATGGCCAAAAGAGCAGTCCCTGTGGATGAAGTCTCTTGCCTTCCTCTGTAAGGCTACTGACCTCCATCAAGTGAGAATACGCATCCTTTGTGTCAAATGAGTTCTTCAAAACCCTGGAGAGTCTAGCACATAGGTTCTTGGGTTTTCTCATGACTCCAATTCACATAAAAATATCTATACCTGACAGTCAGTAGGCCTCAAATTGGAGAAGCAGAGGTGTATTAAGGGCAGGCCTATTTGATCACACCTGGTTCACAGGAAGGGTGTCCAGGCCACCATGACTTTAGGCAATGAGGGGCAAGAGAGCTTATTTTAGACACTGTCTTGTACTTTGCCACTCATGGAAACCTCCAGACAGAGCTTAGTATGAGAGTGTATATATGGAAGAAGATGAGGACCATGTGGGAGTGTTTTGGTTTTAATTGTGGTCATTTGTGTGGTAGTTGGAAGATATGACTGGGTACACCTGGGCTGAACTCTGGTGTGATTCCCCTTAGAGACTGAGTTCTGGAACTGACTTAGAGAAGTGTTATCATGAAATATGTTGGGATTTTAGTTGGTCACGCATGAGAGTCGCCCTTGGAAACCGAGATCTAGGCCCAGGTTTGCTTTCCACAGAGCACTGGGAATCTCAGCCAGGATATCACATGGTTTTATTCTGAAAGACATGGCAGCCATATTTGAGAGTCAAAACACACATGGACCTCACATTGTAGACAGCAATAGGCCTGGCTTCCTGTGAAATTTTGACCACTCTTTGGAAGCCTTGCCTGTGAGATTTCTCCAGAGCTTTCATTGAAATGAGCTTCCTCACCATTTAATTGTTCCTGAATGAAGTTAAACACACAGTGCCTCCAACATCATTCTTGAAAAATGGCTAGATAAATACCATGAAATTTTTGAAATTCCCATGGCAATGAAAATGGTGTAGAACAGAGATGCCAGTAAGTTGGAGCCTGATGTGAAGTGGGCCTAGAAAAGTCGTGTGCAGGTGTGTGATAAAATATCTGTGGTGGGGCCATGTGGATCTGCCATTGGCTTCCAAATGGCTTGTGACTGACATGGTGCACCCAGTAGACCCTTCTATGTAAAGGCATCTTGTCATATGAAGAGTTTTCAGGGCAATGTTCAGAATCAGATTGCTATGGTCAAGGATGCAATCTATGTGGGATTGAAGCCTGGTTGGTGCATTATCCTGCAGACCGTGACACACCACACATGACAGAACTCCCTTTAGCACCGTGTCCCAGTTGAACTCCTTGTATTTTGTGAAGCAAATACCAAACTCACATTGCAGCAGCAAGAAACACATCGACAAGTGGAGGATGGCCGGATGGCTTTACAGTCCACACGGAAAGAGTTTGCCCCCAGTGGCCACAGTTTACCTACAAAGAGAGAACTCAGCACTGCTGACTCATGTTCATTAGAAAATAAGAAACCATGTCCTCCAGGTCACTTAGATACATACCTAGCTTTGATGGTCTCTCTACAAAAATAGCTAAAACTCCTGACAACAACAAATATTTCAAGTGCCCAAACTCACAGGCAGTTTCACCAGAAGTCTTTAGTCCAGCAGAGCTCCATTTTTGTGGAGTATTTACCTGTCCCTTACTTTTGGAAACTCTTCTACCACCTTCAAGGTTGTGAACTCTTGAGCATATTAAATTCCAGATATGTATTCACAGATTTTCTAATTCTTCCACTCTAATTGTGGTTTACTTGGGGTGAAGGTAAAGTCAAGGCATTGTTCTGGATTAGAGTGGGAAGATTTTTGTGACGCACATATTTACATACACATTGGATTCATTTTCCTATTTTCCATTCAAAATGCTGAATGCTTGACACTAACCCATACCCTACTAGACTCTGACTACTAATTCTAATATGATGGAGAAAAATAACCCAAACCGAATAGAAATACAAGCAGTTTAGACGAGGCATAGTGTATTGCTGGACTTGCCTTTTGCATTATACAGGGTAGGACTTATAAATCTAGTCAATATTTTGTTGAAATAGTTCTCCATGTGTTTTTAAAGTTAACAAATAGATGAATTCCTCTCTGCCTTTCTCTGTAGCCAATTCAGCACATGTAATTTCATATGCACATATTGAATCGTACCTGTTATCACATGTACATTCTTGTGAGGTGGCTGACTTTGCAGATACAAATTGAGAGAAGAGATCACTCCAACTAAACACAGTTGAAACTGAAAATTCAACCTATGGGTGAGCTTCGTAGATGAACAACATGATAAATAAAATCATGTTCAGTATAATGAATATTTTTGGATCAGTGGATGATATACATTTCATGATGAATTTCGATTTCCATATATATTGCTACTTTTTAATGTCTGTGTGTGTGTGTGTGTGTGTGTGTGTGTGTGTTTGTGTGTGTATACACTCTCCAAGTTTTTCAAAATATGAAATATATGGGTCTTAATGTACACTCCCTAAATTCATTCGTATTCATGTATGTGGATTTATAATCAAATATTCAAAAGATTATTCTCAGAAATATTCATCCACCTGAAATACATATTTGTTTCCTAGAACTAAAAACTAACTTCTGTGAATGGTGCATACGAATCCAAATATTTCTACAGTAACTGACGCAGTTTAACACCAATGCAAGTAGATAATTATGGAACGTGATGTGTATTTTGATGTTCATTTTTAGTCAACAATTGTACATTACTATTTCTTCAGTTTATGCACATCATAAGATATATATTTCATACACAAGTTAGCAAATTTATAGGCATTTGTTTCACTTTCAATAACTTCATTCTTCAGGACACATGTATTCCTCCATGTTTTTTGACAAGACTTTTCATGAGACTTCTTTCTAAACACATTATTTTCGATTTCCATAATCACTTTTGAAGCAAAACT
Source organism: Callospermophilus lateralis (assembly GCF_048772815.1). Classification (NCBI taxonomy): domain Eukaryota; kingdom Metazoa; phylum Chordata; class Mammalia; order Rodentia; family Sciuridae; genus Callospermophilus; species Callospermophilus lateralis. The sequence goes on along the minus strand of NC_135316.1, from coordinate 11,587,150 downwards.
CACACACTCTTCATGATGAAATATCACCCTAGTATTACCATTAGAAGTATAACTGGTTGGAATGAATGATTTTATATCAATATAAGATTTTCTGTATATTTTCAGATATCAACTCAATCCATTATTTAAAGCGGACCAATTATATTATTTATTCACAGTATGGTCTATTCTTGCATTATCTCTATATTCTTAGACAGATACTACACCACTTTCTACCCCCAATACTCATTTATACATCTTCAAAATATTGTTCCCAGAAATGGTGGAAGAAATACTCATGTCACCTGATCTACATATACATTTTATCACAGTAATATTCTGGAAAATAAAGCAAAGGTCACACTTATGATTGTACCAAAGCCTAAATTTAAAGTGAGCATGGATTTCTAAAAACATCCATGTCCAGGTTGCCTAATTCTCTCAAATGTCAATCTAATTGTTGACTACATATTTGTTTCTTTCTAAGATTATATATTCAAACTCAACCCTGTTGAAAATGTCTAATCCTATCACTCACTTTATACTTTGCCTGATATCCTAATGTCTCTATTGATATCGGCTTTCCTTCATAATTTCCCAGTTCATCATTTTGACTGTTCATTTGTGCTGACATTTACATTCACTCTCTACCTGAAACCCAATTGCTAAATAACTTTTGGTCCAAATCCTATACTCACTCTTCTTTCTGAATCTACCGACTATCTCCCAAATCCTACTGACTATCCTTTTTTGAATGGATGTTCTTTTCGACATTCAATCATTCAAGGTACAAGGTCCGATGCCATTGTGTATTGATTTATCTGAGACATCTGTGCAGGGCATAATTCAAAGCTAAGTCTCCCAATCAAGGGCCCAATCCCTTTCTGGGCTTCAAATATTACTTAGATTTCTGTTTTCATACATATAGTTCACCTCTATATTTTTATAAATATCACAGATTTCCAATACCATTTTTCATCCAGCAAAATGATTCCTAACCCAAATCGATCATGTAATTAACCCAAACCATATACTATTCCCTCATTCTAACTTTATAGAAGAGCAGGGAAAGTGTTGGTCTTACAATATAGGAATGTAGGGGATATACCACCTGCTGAAAACCTCAAAGGTCCATGCAGAAATAATCCCTGGAGAAGATGTAGGCAGCTATTAAGGACCTGAGAGAGCAAAAGTCATCTTCCATGGAAAACAACCTTGTCTGGAGAGGGGTTGTGTCTGACTCAGTGTCTCTGTTCCTAATGTACAGAAGATAGACCAATGCAGGTCTGTGTGGAGAGCTGTTCACGGGTGCCTATGGGTGATATACTATTCTAACTGGTGAGAGTGTCACGGGAAATAGGGACAGCATCTATCTCATGGGACCCTTGCAAGCAACTGTTAGGAAAAAGTGGTTGCAAAGGCAGTGACGTCATTCAGTTCCTGAAGGAAGTGACCTCATCTATATTCCTTGGTGATGGAACTCTCTGAACTTGCGATCCAGGAATCCAGGCACCCAGAGCCAGTCCTAGTCCCAGTCCCAGTGGGCTCACTTGTTTGGATATTCCAAGGACAGAGTCTGTCTTTCTGGGTATCTATTGATGTGAAGATGGCCAAATGCCAGGAAAGCTTTGAAGACTGGCCTTTCCAGAGAAAGCAAGTAGTGGCTTACCACGGGCTCCTGACAATTTCACAGAGTTGGCCAAAGAGACCAGATCTGAGACAGGACAGGCCATTTTGGAGGTACATAGTAAGGCTCACCAGTGAGAGTACTCTCCGAATAGTCACAGACCTACTTGGGGGAAGGTGATTCCTTTGTGGTTTTTGTTGTGTGTTTGTGGTTTTATCTCATGTTCTGAGAAGAGGTAAGAAAGGCGGTTTGTTTTGTTTGGAGTGAACCGTTTCTAATAAGTCATTTGACAAGGCAAGGGTTTCCATGTCTGTGTATCCCAATGTGTCTGTTGTTGTAGACATTAGAAAAGAGAATGCATCGATGGATGTGTCCTGTCTAGTAGAAAGCTTCCCAGCATCAATCCTGCCCAATTTATGAATGGACTGTGGCTTGAATTATCGAAGGGCAACACCTACAAACTTCCTTAGTTCCTGTTTTCTTCCTGAATTCTGGCTACACTCAATAATAGGCTCATGGTTTTGTGTCCAAGATATTTACCACCTCCATGCTCTGTGATATGGCCTTGTACTGGATAGCTGAAGGGAATGGCGAGCATCTCAGAAAACTCAGATATCAGTATGACCAGTAAAGTCTAAGTGGAGAAACCCTGCTATGGGCCTTTTGCTTACCTATTGTTCTTTTGCCCTGAATGCCAGGAAGGGCTTTGCCTCACGCCACCGCTTTGTGAAGCCTGAAGAAACCAGTTTTCAAATGGAAATGAGTGGGCATCACCTGTGGCTCTTTGCTTAACTGCTTTGGAAAGGGATGTGTCTGAATCAGTCTCTTGGCCCTGTGTGAGGCTATGGCTTAGATTACAAACACCTGATGGATGTAAAGAAAGATCCCATGTGTGCATACAAAATCAAAATGGCAAAAATTGCAGTCATTTTAGATGAAGTCTCTCGCCTTTCTCTGTAAGGTTCCTGACCTCCATCAAGTGGGAATAGGGATCCTTTGGGTCAAATGAATTCTTCATGCAGAGGCTAGTCCATAGGTGCTTCGGTTTTTTCTTGACTCCATTTCACATAAAGAACCTAAACGCCAAAGTCAGAAGGCCTCAAATTGGAGAAGTGGAAAAGTATTAATGGCACACCTATTTGATCACTCCTGGTTCACAAGAAGGGTGTCCAGGCCACCGTGACTTTAGTCACACACACACACACACACACACACACACACACAGACATATATATATATATATATATATATATATATATATATACTCTCCAGATTTTTCAAAATATGAAATATGTGTCTTATTTTACACTCACCAAATTCATTCATATTCATATACATAAATTTATAATCAACTTTCCAAAGATTATTCTTAGAAATATTCATTCACCTTAAAAACATATTTCTTTCCTATACTTAAAAGTAACCTCAGTGAATGGTGCACACAAATCCTAATATTTCTACAGTACCTGACCCAGTTTAACATCAATGCAAGTAGATTCCAATCGGACATGATATGTATTTTGACATTCATTTTTATTCAACACTGGTAGATTACTATTTCTTCAATTTATGCACATCATAGGATATATATTTCATTCACAAGTTAGAAAATTTATAGGCATTTGTTTCACTATCAATCACTTCCTGCTTCAGAGCACATGCATTCCTCCATGTTTCTTGACTGGTCTTTTCATGAGAAAAGGGATGGACAAGGCAAGGTAAGGCAACTAAGATAGCACCGAAGACACGGAAACAGTCCTATTTGGTTGCAACCGGATTTAGAGGGCATTGCTTCTGTTGTAATCATTTAATCCCCTGCACCCCAAGTTTAAATTGTTTCAGAATTTTGTACCCAACATGTAAGGGTGGGGCTCAGAAGTTCACAGTCTGCAGAAGTTCATAAAAAGCAGTTTTTGTTTCTGTTTTTTTTTTTCTCTGTTCTGGGCAAGTTAACATTTTAAGGACACCGAGAATCGGGCAGAGCTATTTTCTTCTCTTTTTTTCTCTCTGCCAGCTGTTACCATGGACCCCATTGGTTACTTCTTTATCTTAGAAATGTAGCCATCTCTGTGAAGCCCCAGCTCAAGGTCAGAGGCCTTGTTTACATATTGCCAGCATTGTGACTGACTCTTTCCAAACACATTATTTTTGATTTCCATAATCACTTTTGTAGCAAAACTAACATATCTTCATGATAAACCGTAACCCTAATATTAATATTAGATGTATCATTGGTTGGAATGAATGATTGTATATCAATATAAGATTTCTTATATATTTTCAGATATCTATTCAATCCGTTATTTAATGTGGAACCAGTTATATTATTTATTCACTTATGGTCTATTCATGCATTATCTCTATATTCAATGACACAGTGTACACCTCTTTGTACCCCCAATACCCATTTATATGTCTTCAAAATATTGCTCCCAGAAATGGTGGAAGAAACACTCATGTCACCACATCTACATATACATTTTATCACAGTAGTATTGTGGAGACAAATGTAAAGGTCACACTAATGATTGTACCAAAGCCTAAATGGAAAGTGAGCATGGATTACAAAAAACATCCATGTCAAAGTTGCCTAATGCTCTCAAATTTCAATCCTATTGGTGACTACATATTTGTTTCTTCTTAAGATTATGTATTCTAACTCAATTCTGTTGAAAATGTCTAATCGTATCACGCACTTTATACTTTGCCTGATTTTGTAATGTCTTTGTTGATATCTGCTTTCCTACATATTTTCCCCACTTCATTATTGTGACTGTTCACATGTGCTGACATTTACATTCACTCTCTAACCGAACCCCTATTGCTAAAGATATTGTTTTCCGAATCCTATACTTACTCTTCTTCCTAAACCTACCGATATCTTCTTAATCTTACCGACTATCCCTTTATGACTGGATTGTCTTTTCTACATTCAAACATCCAAGTAATGTTCCTGCAAGCATCGGAGGAAGAGATCACCAAGAGAGTGTCTCATGCAACAGCAAGGGGTTAATTGGGGGTCCAGCAAGCTGGGGCTCAGAGCTCACATGAATAGAGCAGAGAGCCCTGAGAACAGCTTAAGCAGAGCTTATATACTTTCCTTGGAGAGGGCAGGGATGGAAATTTAATGATCGGACAGAGCGAGTGGGCGGTTAGTGTGAAACTGGGTGAGGGAATACATTCTGCAATTTGGCAGTTGGGGACAGCACAATCTGGGAACAAGATTACAAACAGTTCTTAAGATCTCAACAGTGTTTTGTTAAGCATACAGAAAAACAGGAAGTTACAAGTACCTTTTTAAATAACCTTTCATTCCCCACTTCTTCTTCTTGCTACTTTTAATCATAAAAGTGATTATTGGGGCGTGTCACATTCTATGTCTGCTAGTGGGGTATTACCATAAGTTTAACTTTTCCAATTTGAGCATGGAGAAAAGAAATTACATGGTTGAGACAACAGGGTTTTATAGTTAGCAATAATATGAGGATTATCATTGGAAAGGCCAGGGTTGATAAAAGCGTAGATAACCAGGGGGACTGTGTGAACCAAGACTCAAACCACCCTTTTTGGGCCTCTCTCTCTCGTTGACGCTTTTCAAGGCATCCTTTTATTTTACTCATAGTTTTTTTCTTAAAACCTCAGTATGGTCGGCATCAAAACAACATTCTTACATCAATGCAGCACAAAGGCCCCCTTCTCTCATGAAGAAGAGGTCCAACCCTCAACTGGTGTGTAAAACAACTTCAGAGAGAGATGTTAAAAATTCCTGCAAAGCTGTGATGGAGGTTTCTATTATCTTTAAGTTTTGGTCTCTTGCTGCTTCTATTTGGGTCATTTGTTGTGTACCATGGAGCAGGGAAGTGGTTCCTGTGACTACCCCTGCCGCAATTCCAATTCCTAATATGATGGCTAAAGTGAGGGATATATGTTCCCAGTGGAACCGGGTTGTATGCCCCCCTGTTTGAACTTCAAATGAACCTGGGTCATTATAGAGCAATCTGGGACACATCTTCACCATTACACAATTAATCACATCTGTTGACCATTTCATGAAAACATAAACAATGTTTATGTATATAGAATAATACTGTTGTAGGGACGGACAAGGCACGGCACCTAAGACAGCACCAAAGACAGGAAAACAGTCCTATTTGGTTGCAACCGGATTCAGAGGGCATTACTTCTGTTGTAATCAATTAACTCCCTGAACCCCAAGTTTAGGTAGTTTCAGAATTTTGTACCCAACATGAAAGAGAAGGGACTCAGAAGTTCATAATCTGCAGAAATTCACAAAAAGAAGCTTTTTTTCTGTTTTTTCCTCTATTGTGGACAAGTTAACTTTTCAAGGACACCTGGGAGGCAGAGAGATTTTATTTTCCTTTTCTTTTATCCCCCTGCCAACTGTTACCATGGAGCCCAGTTTGTAATTTTTTATCTTAGAAATGTAGCCATCTCTGTGAAGCCCCAGCTCAAGGCCAGAGGCCTTGTTTACATATTCTGTGAAAAACTATTAAGGGGGTGTCTATCTTAGGAGTGCTGATTTTTCCAGCCAGTAGCCAAGTAGAACAGGGCAAGAGAAAAAGAGGAAGTTAATCTACACTGAACTCATTTATAGAGACTCTTTTGCTGAAAGTCCTAAAGTCAGCCATGCTGAAGACTTCTGGAGAAGTTCAGTGAAGATTTTTCTGTGGGCCTGGTACAGAGGGGGAAAACGGGGAAGGCGGGGGGTGATATCAGCTCCGTGGATCTGAGAATAAGGAAGGATAGATGTAAAAGAATAACGGGAAAGGGGTTTGGGATTTTCCTATCAACATAAATTGAGCAGTAGAACCGGTAGAGCAGAAAGGAAGACGGGAGTGAGTATCCCAAAAAGCCTGTGAGGGACTTTAAATTCTTAGTAACCTGTTTTCAGTGATGACAAAGCAACTTTAAAGGCCATTTTCATTACATCTTCGATAGGGGTCTGAGGGCTCTCCTAAGCTGGTTTGAGCTTTGGGTTAGGTGGTAAGAGGATCTGGTGGGACCCGGTGTGGGCACTGACAGGAAAAGAGAGAAGTGAGTGGGTGGATGGGTACCTAAGTACCTGCTACCTCAGCAAGGGGGCAATGCTCTGAGAACCGGTGGAGGTTTCGGGTTTTGATCTAGTAATTGGAGAAGAGAAATCAGGTTTGCTGAGGTGGGACTTACAGCAGAGAGTCTGGAGCAGAAGGCTGAGTTTGAGGAACTATTGGAGAAGCATAGTTCAGGATGTGAGCGAAAGAGGAAAAAGGCCTTCACATAGGGGAATTTCCTTTCACCCTTTTGAGCACTTGCAGAAGTTAAAAAGGTCACACAGAATTTGAGGATCTAGAGACTCCTCTGGAGGCCATCATTTTGGGTTGTCTAAGTGGTAATATGGCCAATGCTGTGTACTGAATTTGATGAGGATTTTGGGTTCCACCAGGCAGCCACTGTATGCTCAAATCCCCATGACTTACAGAAGAAGTTGGCTTTTCCCCCACACAGCCGTGGCGGTTTGTGGCTTTGATAGTCTGCCGGGCAAACATACTAATATAGGCTAGCCAACCTGCATCTGGCTTGCCTGTCCCTACAACCATAATATTTGTTTCCATTATCTATGGTATGGAAAGGATTTAATGGAATTTTAGTGGGATCCTCTTCATCAGGGATATCCTAATAGGAAAGACCTATAGCCAGCTGACAAATCTCTGGGTGGAGAGATGGCCACAAGGTCCCTAAGGGGGCTGTATGCAAGATAGACCATACTTCTTGTCTAGTGGGATTTGTGATCAGCCATCGCTGCTGAAGTGGCTGATGAGCTTTAGGACTCCGGATGGCCAAGGAGAGAGTCTATAGCCTTTCCCACGTGGCGACTATGCAATTTGAAAGGGTTAACAGTCTTTTCCAGTTTCCAGCCAGAGTCTGGACATGGCACAGGCTTGAGACGAGAGGCATGGATCCAGGAAGTGATTCCCTCTACTTTTACTGCTGTAGGTGCTATAAGTAGCACCTGGAATGGTCCTTTCCAGCGGGGTTTTAGGGATGACACCTGATGTCATCTTATGTAGAGGAAGTCTCTTTCTTGATATCAATGTGGATTCCCCTCGTCCCCAGGTTGGAAGGCAGTGGCCAGCTGTTTCCACAGGTATAGCTGAGTTCTTACAAGAGATTTAAGTCTGTCAAGCAAGGGTGTGTGGAAGGGATCCTTAGGTCTTAGAGTCGGTGTTAGGTCTCTTAGTGGAAGAGGGGCCCCATAGAGAATTTCATAGGGGGTGAGGTTACACAAAGAAACAAAGGGAGTATTTCTTGCATGAAACAGTGCATAAGGCAGGAGCATTGTCTAATCTTTTATGCCGGTCTCTAAGCTTAATTTTGTTAAGGTCTCTTTAATGGTTCTATTTATTTTTTTTACGTGTCCTGAGCTCTGGGGTCTATAAGCACAATGTACCTTCCAATTAATCCCCAGGGTCCTGGCTAACCCCTGATTTACCTGGCCCATGAAGGCTGTTCAATTATCAGACCATGTTACATTAGGCAGGCTGTGTCTTTGAAAATATCTTTCAGGATCTTCTTGACCACAATTTGTGCCGGTTTTCTTTTATTTTTTGTGGTGGGAAAGGCTTCAATCCATCCTGAAAATGTATCTACAAAGACTAGGAGATATTTAAGTCCATTCCTTGCTGGGTAAATTTCAGTAACGTCCACTTCCCAGAATTGTCCTGGTCTGGTTCCTCATAGGTGCTTTCCTGCAGGAAGCTTGGAAAGGTAAGCATTAACCAATTGACAGAACTGACAGGCTTTTTTTACCCATTCAATTATTTCCTTTCACTGTGAGTGAGTTAGTCTAAAATTCTGTTCTTGATCCTACAGGAATGGCTGCAGTTTTTTTGAACCAAGTTGATTGAGTTGATGTACATTTTTAACGTAGTGTAGGGCTTTCTGAAATTGCAGGCTGGGCTCAGTGAAGTTGAGGAGTTCAGTGTCAGTGTTCTTAGATGTTATCAAAAGCTTGCTGGTGCTCAAGGGTCCATTGGAATTGGGCATTCTCATTTAACAGCGGGTATAAAGGAGCAGCTAAGAACACAAACCCAGGTCCATAACCTGCTAAAGCCAGCAGTCCCAAGAAACTCTCTATGTTGTCTCCTGTTAAATGGGGGTGGTATCTGCACAATGGTTTGTTTCCTGGGCTCAGTGAGCCATCATTTACCGCGCCTAAAGGAATACCCCAGGAAGATTACTTCTTGCTGGCAAATTTGGGCCTTTTTGTCCGAAGCTCTCTACCCGAGTTGAGCAAGCTCAGATAATAGTGTTTGGGTCTCAGACTCACAGTTTTCTTTGGTGTTGGCTGCCAGTAGCTGGACATCCACATATTGAAGCAGAATGACTTCGGGGTGCGTAGATCTGAAGTTGTTGAGATGTCTGTGAAGGGCTTCATCAAAGAGAGTGGGGGAGTTTTTGAACCCCTGTGGGAGTCTAGTCCAAGTTAGTTGACAAGATGTTCCGGTTTCTGGGTCTACCTACTCGAAAGCAAACAGCAACTGACTATCTTTATGCAGAGGCAAGCAAAAGAAAGCATCTTTTAAGTACAGAACTGTATACCATTTTCACTCGGCCACAGCAAAGAGGTTATTGGGGGTTGCTGCAGGGGCTCAGTGCTCACTTGAATAGAGCAGAGAGCCCTGAGAACAGCTTTAACAGAGCTTATATACTTTTCTTGGAGAGGGCAGAAAGGGAAATTTATTGATGGGTCAGGGCGAGTGTGCGGTTTGCGTGCACCAGGGTGAGGGAGTATATTCTGCAGTTTGGCAGTTGGGGACAGCACATTCTGGGAACAAAATTAGCAAACAGTTCTCAAGATTTCAACAGTGGTTTGTTAAGCATACAGAAAAACAGGAAGTGACAAGTGCCTATTTAATTAACCTTTCACCTAAGCAAAATGGAAAGTGAGCATGGATTACTAAAAACAACCATGTCCAGGTTGCCTACTGCTCTCAAATGTCAATCCTATTGGAGGCAACATATGTCTTTCTTCCTAAGATTATATATTCAACCTCAACTATGTTGAAAATGTCTAACCCTATTACATTATACTTTGCCTGATTTCCTAATGTCTCTATTGATATCTGCTTTCCTACTTATTATCCCCAGTTCATCATTGTGACTGACTCTTCATATGTGCTCATATTTACGTTCACTCTCTACCCAAAACACTATTGCTAATGAAACTTTTGTCCATATCCTATATTCACTCTTTTTCTAAACCTACTGACTACCTTCCTAATCCTGCCGACTATTCCTTTTTGACTGGATGTTCTCTAGGACATTTAATCATCCAAGGTACAAGGTCCTCTGCCATTGCACATCGATTTATCTGAGATATCTGTGCAGAACATAATTCAAAGCTAAGTATCTCACTAAAGGGCCCAATGCCCTTCTGGGCTTCAAATCGTACCTAGATTTCAGGTTTCATACTTGTATTTCACCTATATATTCTTGTGAATATCGCAGGTTCCCAATACCATTATTCATCCCGCAGAATGTTTCCTAACCCAAATAGAATATGTTATTAACCCTAACCATACACTGTTCCCTCAATCTAACTTCACAAAAGAGCAGGGACAGAGTTGTTCTTACAATACAGGAATGTAGGGGATCTTCCACCTGTTGAGAACCTCAAAGTTTGATGCAGAAATGATCCCTAGAGAAGATGTAGCAGCTCTGAAGAACCTGAGAGAGCAAAAGTCATCTTCCATGGCAAACCACCTGTTCAGGATGAAGTGATGTGTCTGAATCAGCCTCTCTCCTACTGATATAAAGAAGGTGGACCAAACCAACCCTGTGTGGAGAGCTTCTCCTGGGTGTCTACGGTTGACATACCATTCTAACTTCTGAAAGTGTCACAGGAAGTAGGGGCAGCCTCCATCTCAAGGGACCCTTGGAAACAAGTGTTAGGACAAAGTGGTTGCCAAGGCAGTGACCTCATTCCCTTCCTGTTGGAATTGACCTACCTCACTTCTTTGGTGATGTAACTCTCTGAACTTGGGATCCAGGAAGCCAGGCACTCAGAGCCAGTCCCAGTCCCATTCCCAGTGGACTTACTTGTTTGGATTTACCAAGGAGAGAGTCTGTCTCTCTTGGTACCAAATGGTTTGAGGATGACAAAATGCAAGTAGAGCTCTGAAGATGGGCCTTTAATGAGAAAGCAGGTAGTGGTCAGCACAGGCTCCATACAACTTCACAGAGATGGACAAGGAGACCAGACCTGAGACAGGACAGGCCATTTTGGGGGAACATAGTATGGCCCACCAGTCAGAGGACACTCTGGATAATCACAGACTTACTTGGGGGAAGGAGGTGACTTTTTGAGTGTGGGTGTGAGTTTGTGGTTTTGTCTCATGTTCTGAGAATAGGTAGGAAAGGCGGTTTGTTTGGTTTAGAGTGGACTGTTTCTAGAAAGTCCTTTGACAAGGCGAGTGTGTCTGTGTCTGTGTATCCCACTGTGTCCTTGGTTGTACACATTAGAAAACAGAATGGATCAATGGATGTATCCTGTCTAGTAGAAAGCTTCCCAGCATTCATCCTGCCCATTTTAGGAAAGGACTGCTGGTTGCTTTTCGATGGGCAACACCTACTATCTTCCTAAGTTACTGTTTTCTTCCTGAATTCTGGCCACTCTCCAGAATAGGCTCATGGTATTTTGTCCAAGATATGTACCACCTCCAAGCTCTGTGACATGGCCATGTACTGGATAGCTGAAGGGAATTGTAAGCATCTCAGAAAACTCAGATATCAGTGTGACCAGGAAAGTCTCAGTGGAGAAACCCTGCATTGGGATTTGCTGACTTATTGTTCTGTTACCCTGAAGTCAGGAAGGTCTTTGCCTCAGGCCACCCCTTTGTGAATTTTGAAGAAAACAGTTTTCAAATGGAAGTGAATGGGCATCACCTGTGGCTCTTATCCAAACTGCTTTGGAAAAGTATGTGTCTTAATCAGCCTTGTGGCTCTGTGTGAGGCTGTGGCTTAGATTATCAGCGCCTGATGGATATAAAGAAAGATCCAATGTGTGCATCCAAAACCAAAATGGCAAAAAGATCAGTCATTGTGGATGAAGTCTCTTGCCTTACTCTGTAAGTTTCCTGACCTCCACCAACTGAGAATAGGGATCCTTTGGGTCAAATAAGTTCTTTCAAGTGCTGCAAAGTTGCTTTGGTTTCCTAATTACTCCAAATCACATTAGGAATCTATACCTGACAGTCAGTAGGCCTCAAATTGGAGAATCAGAGCAGTATTAAAGGAAGAACTATGTGATCAATCAATCCTGGTTCACAAAAAGGGTGTTAAGGCCACCCTGAGGTTAGGCAAATGAGGGGCAAGGGAGCTTATTTTGGACACTCTCTTGGGCTGTGCCATTCATGGAAACCTCTAGCCAAATGGTATTATGAGTGTATATATGTAAGAAGATGAGTGCCATGTGAGAGTGTTTTGGTTTTAATTGTGGTCATTTGTGTGGCGGTTGGAAGAGATGACTGGGTCCACCTGGTCTTGAACACTGGTGTGATTCTCCTCAGAGACTGAGTTCTGAAACTGACCTCAGAGAAGTAATTGCTTTGGAAAGAGATGCGTCTTAATCAGGCTCTTGGCCCTGTGTGAGGCTGTGGCTTAGATTATCAGCAACAGACGGATCAATAAAAAGATCCCATGTGTGCATCCAAAACCAATATAGCCAAAAGAGCAGTCATTGTGAATGAAGTCTCTCACCTTCCACTGTAAGGTTCTGAAAGAATAAAAGAAATTGAAATTGAAATGTAAAGAACCAGGTTTTGTAAAGTTTCCAAGCTGCACTCAGAACCTGAAATTCCTGTGGCAGTTAAGACAATTCCTGGAACTGCCCATTAGATGTGTGTTGAAATCTTCCCTGACCACCTAGTTACTTAACAACCCCTTCCCAGAAGCCGTGCATCTCACCACGTATACATCTCAGTGCTTCAACCAATCAGTTTAAATGTATACCCCTTCTCAGGGCTGACCAATCACCCCCTGCCCCAACTTTTCCCGCCAATGAATGTGCTAATCATGTTTTAGAGTTGTTACTTGAATTTCCCGTGGTACATGATGATTTCCTAAAGGAGGCTATGATGTATGTAAAGTCCCTGAGCTCTCTAAAGAATGTATATAACTCTGCTCAAGTTGTTCTCGGGGCTCTTTGTTCTTTGCTCCTCTGAAGGGAGCTCTGAGCCCTAGCATTCTGGACCCCCAATAAACCCTTTGCTGATGCATGAGAAAGCCTCTTTGTTGTCTTTTCCTTTGACGTTCTCAGCACCTTTTCATCTGGAGGCCCCAGGTGAGATATCCGGCAGCGGTGGACGGAAGACCTCAAGGGACTCCTCTCGGGGTAAGTAAGGCGCCTTTTTCTGGTTTCGGGTTTCAGGCTAGGGCGTGGCAAAGTGGCTGTTTTTGAATAGCATTAGCTCTCTCCTATGGTGTGACAGACGTGTCACAGAGCCAAGGTCACGTCCCTGAGGGACACTCCGGAGGACTAGGGAATTCAAGGAATAGTAGTTTCCTCAACTCGGTTATGTTTTGCTTAAGGATTCGATTTGCCAGCCCATCAGGTTTTGCCGGTAACTCATTTTTTTTCATTGTTCTGAACTCATGTTGAGTTTACTGTCTGTCTTTATTGTCTAACCCATTGGCAGTTACTCAGTTCTAATCTTTGTCTTGGACTCATGTTAAACGTTTACTGTTTGTCTTTGTCTGTGTTGTGTTTGTGTCTTCACTGTCCCTGTTTGTGTAACTCCCATTATGGGACAAAGCACTTCCTCTTCTCTGTCCCTGACCCTTGATCATTGGACTGATGTCCGGTCAAGGGCCCAGAATCTTTCTTTTTCAGTAAAACACTGTACCTGGCAGACTCTCTGTGCTTCAGAATGGCCCATCCTCGAATTCGGATGGCCCCAGAAGAATCCTTCCACTTTCCTCTAATCTGAAAATTCAGAGATATTGTCATTCAGCCGGGGCCACGTGGCCACCCAGATCAACAGCCATATACCCCTTCCCCCACATTCCTATCATTCAAACTTTCCGCTCCTCTCCCTCTTCCTTCCATTCTCCCTGAGTCACAAGACTGTACACTCCACCACCTCCTTATCGTCTACTCTCCCTCCCCAACCCCCAACACAGTTCCTGATGATCCTCCCACCGCTGACTCAGCCTCTCCACTGCTATAGGCAATTGGGCCAGACCCAAGCCCTCCAGGGGACTTCCCCGCAGCAGCAGCAACCCCTCCTCCCCTGGAGGAAGCTGGGCAACCTAAAGGAACCCACCGGCGACGGATAATAGAAAACTCAGAAGCCCCTGTGATGCTCTCTCTCCATCCCTATGGGCCCTTGAACCGACCCAACTGGGACCCCAACACCTTTGAAGGTAGGAAGCATCTGTCCACTTATCGCCGGGCTCTAATAGCGGGTCTCCGAGTGACCGCCAGAGAGCCGACCAATTTGGCCAATGTAAGAGAGATTATCCAAGGGCCTAATGAGTCTCCCTCTATGTTTCTGGAGAGAATTATGGAAGCATATAGAAAATAGACTTTTTTGATCCTCAGGCAGATGACCAAAAGGCATTTGTTACAATGGCCTTTATTGAGCAGGCTGCCCAAGATATTAAGAGAAAGTTACAATGTCTAGATGGGTTACAAAATACGACCTTAAGAGATTTAGACAGAGAAGCTGAGAAAGTATATTATAAGATATATATTATAAGTATATAAGTATATTATAAGAGAGAAACTAAGGAGGAGAGGGAACAGAGGAGAGAGAAGGAAAGGAAACAAAAGGAGGATGAAAGGAGCAAAAGTCAGACAAAAGCATTGGCTAAGGTTTTCTTCACAGCAGCAAATACGCCAGAAATTAAAAAGCAGGGAGTCAGAAAGGGATACTTGGGCCCACGCCAAAGGCTGTCCCTGGCCTCAGATCAATGTACCTACTGTAGAGAAAAAGGACACTGAGTCAAAGAGTGCCCCAAAAAGAAGAAGCCACGGCAGCCCACCATGCTGACTCTAGAAGAGGACTTGGAATGTCAGGGCTCGGATCCCCTTTCCGAGCTCAGGGTAACATTTGAAGTGGAGGGGACTCCAGTGAACTTTGAAGTGGATACAGGAGCAGTATACTCAGCCTTTAAGGCTTCACTGGGCCCCATATCAAATAAATGGTCACTAGTTCAAGGGGCTAATGGCACTACATATCGGGCTTGGACAACTAAGAGGATTATGGAAGTAGGAAAATGAAAAGTCCACCACTCTTTCCTAGTAATCCAAGAATGCCCAGCCCCATTGATGCACAGGGATCTGCTTACCAAACTCGGGGCTAGAGTAACCTTTAACCCTCATGGTCCCCAAGTGGATGTTCTAAAAACTTCAGTAAAACTCCCATAGTCACAGAATTGACTATGTCCATAGAAGATGAACATCAACACTTCGTGTCCCCTAGGACTGATCAAAGAGGCAAACTACAACAGAAATGGATAAAAGATTATCCTAATGCCTGGGCAGAAACTGCTGGGTTAGGTCTAGCCATAAAACAACCTCCAATAGTAGTAGAATTAAAAGCCTCTGCCTCTCCAATCAGTGTTAAACAATATCCTCTATGCAAAGAAGCTAAGGATGGGATAAGTCCCCATATTCAGAAATAATTGGCCCTTGGGGTCCTAAGGCCCTGTCAATCAGCCTGGAATACCCCCCTGCTACCAGTAAGAAAGCCAGGAACTAGGGACTACAGTCCTGTTCAAGACCTAAGAGAGATCAACAACAGAGTGCAGGACATTCACCCCACAGTACCCAATACATATAATTTGCTTAGCACTCTGAATCTGGAGCGGGAATGGTACACTGTGCTGGACTTAAAAGATGCTTACTTCTGCTTGGCCCTACATAAGGAAAGTCAGTTGGTGTTTGCTTTCGAGTGGATAGACCCAGAAACTGGAACATCTGGCCAACTAAACTGGACTAGACTCCCACAGGGGTTCAACCCCCCCCCCACTCTCTTTGATGAAGCCGTCCACAGGGACATAAACGACTTCAGAACTGCACACCCCGAAGTCACCCAACTCCAATATGTGGATGATCTGCTACTGGCAGCGGACACCAAGGAGAACAATCAGTCTGGGACCCAAGCACTATTATCCGAGCTTGCTCGGCTTGGATATAGGGCTTCTGCCAAAAGGCCCAAATTTGTCAGCAAGAAGTAATCTTCCTGGGTTATTCTCTTAGGGGTGGCAAATGATGGCTCACTGAGAACATAAAACAAACCATTGCGCAGATACCACCCCCATCTAATAAGAGACAACTCAGAGAGTTTCTTGGGACTGCTGGCTTTTGCAGGTGATGGATTCCAGGGTTCGCCTCTCTGGCTGCCCCTTTATACCCGCTGATAAAGTGGAATGCCCAATTCCAATGGACCCCTGAGCACCAACAAGCTTTTGATAATGTCAAAAAAAGGTGCTGCTATCTGCTCCGGCCTTAGCATTCCCAGATATAGATAAACCCTTCACTCTCTACATCGAGGAAAAGAAAGGAATAGCACGGGGAGTGTTCACTTAGACTTTGGGACTTTGGAAAATGCCGGTAGCATTCTTATAAAAAAAAAACTCGACCCAGTGACTACTGGGTGGCCCCGTTGCTTAAGAGCTATAGCAGCGGCAGCGTTTCTAATAAAAGATGCTCATTAATGAACGTTGGGACAGAAGCTAACCATTATAGCCCCCCATGCCCTGGAGAGCATCATCTGTCAACCTCCAGAGAGGTGGCTATCAAACTCCAGAATAAACCACTACCAGAGCCTCTGGATTAGCAAAGACAGAATAACTCTTGGACCTTCTGCTCCACTCAACCTGGCTGCCAGAAGAATCATCAGGACCTGTCGCTCATGAGTGTCAACACATACTGGCAGAGGAAACCAGTATAGGACGAGAGTTGAAGGATCCAGCCACTGCCTCAACTTGAAGTCGTATGGTTTACGAAAGAGAGCAGCTTCCTCCAAGATGGTATGTGGAGGGCTGGAGCAGCAGTAGTTAGCAAAACTAATGTCATCTGATCCTCTGGTCTCCCAGAAAAGACATCAGTCCAAAAGGCAGAACTGATTGCCCTTACGAAAGCATTGGAACTAGCAACAGGCAAAAGGGCCACCATATACACTGATAGCCGCTATGCATTTGCCAATGATAATGTGCACAGTTCTATTTACCAGCAAAGGGGGCTATTAACCTCCACTGGGAAAAAAATAAAGAACAAAGTTGAGATCCTCCACCTTCTCTCAGCAGTGCAGGGCACTAAGGAACTAGCTATAGTGCACAGTCCAGGGCACCAGAAGGGAAACGACCTCGTTGCAGTTAAAAACAGAAGGGCAGATGAGGAAGCTTAATTGGCAGCCCTAAACGGAGTGACTCTGTTAACTTTTTCCACACCAGGGGAATCAACATTCAGGAGACTTGGCCACACTGGAACATTCAGGCAACTTATCATCTGAGGAGACAGATACAGAACTCTGGGACCCTACAAAGCCAAGTTTACAATTTCAAAAAGCCCACCTTTATGTCAAAGACGTACACTAGCTCACCCACTTAAGCTCAAAGAAGTTATAGGCACTCTTAAAGGACCAAAGAAAGGATTTATTATTGACTGACTCACAGAGGAAAAAATAGCTTAGCAGGTGACTAGAGCTTGTCAAGTCGGCCAATTAGTTAATGCTTACCCATCCAAGCTTCCTGCAGGGAAGCGCTTACGAGGAACCAGACCAGGACAATTCTGGGAAGTGGACTTTTCCTGAAAGTAAGCCAGGAAGGTATGGACTTAAATATCCTCTAGTCTTTGTAGATACTCTTTCAGGATGGGTTGAAGCCTTCCCCATGAAGAAAGAAACGGCTCAGACGGTGCTCAAAAAGATTCTAGAAGACATTTTTCCAAGGTTCGGCCTGCCTAAGGTAATAGGGTCCAATAATGGACCGGCATTCGTTGCCCAGGTAAGTCAGGGATTCACCAGGACCCTGAAGATTAATTGGAAGTTACATTGTGCATATAGACCCCAAAGCTCAGGACAGGTAGAAAGGATGATTAGAACCATCAAAGAGACTTTAACGAAATTAAGCTTGGAGACCGGCATAAAAAATTGGACTATGCTCCTACCTTAAGCACTGTTTCGTGCAAGAAATACACCCTCTGCCTCTTTGTGTAAACTCAACACTTATGAAATTCTCTATGGTGCCCCTCCTCCAGTAAGGGACCTAACCCCAACTCTGAGACTTAATGATTCCTTTCACACCCCCTTGCTTGACAGACTTAAAGCCCATGAACAAACACAGCACCCAGCGATACCTGTGGAAACAGTTGGCCACTGCTTATCAGCCTGGAGACGAGGGAATCCCACATCGATATCAAGTGGGAGTCTTCGTCTACGTGAGACGGCATCACTTATCATCCCTGGAACGCCGCTGGAAAGGACCATACCAGGTGCTGCTTATAACACCTACAGTGGTGAAAGGGATGGAATCACTTCCTGGATCCATGCCACCCATCTCAAGCCTGCGCCCTGTCCAGACTCCGGCTGGAAACTGGAACAGACTGGTAACCCTCTCAAGTTGCATGTCCGTCTTGTGGTTAGGGCTATGGATTCTTCCCCTGACCACCAGGAGTCCTAATCCCCATCAGCCTGTTCAGCAACAATGGCAAGCTATAAATCCTACTGGGCAAGTAGTGTGGTCTATTTCACATACAGCCCTCTTATGGATTGGTGGCCATCTCTCTACCTGGACATTTGTCAGATTGCCATAGGCCTCTCTGACTGGGTTCTCCCTGACATAGAGGACCCCACACAGATCCCACTCAAACCCAAACCAGGGCAACATAGACCACCTTACCCCATGAATTATGGATATCATCTCCCCAGCTCAGGTGTAAACTAGCCAGTCTTGATTTTTATGTGTTCCAAGCTGATTTCCAAAGTCGCAAACAGGCCCAAACTTGTGGAGGACCCAGTGACTTTTATTTTAGATATTGGGGTTGTGAACAAACGGGAGCTACATGGTTGAACCCAAACTCCCCAGACAGTATCATTCAGGTAGGAAAAAATGAAACCTGGATGATCCCAAGAAATGTGCCACTAGCCAAGTTGTGTCAAAAACTCGCTGTGGAAAGAATAGTCTATCTTACCCCCTCAATATAACTTTCACTTCCAAAGGAAGGGGCTACCTCAGAACAACATGGCCTATGGGAAATACGTGGGAAATGCGATTCTATATTTATGGCCCTCGTTATGACTTTGGTCACTGGTTCACCATCCTGCTTAAAAAAGGAAGAAAATCCCACAGCAATAGGGCCCAATCCCCTCATGCCAGGAATTAAGCCTCCAAAACCACCCATGCCTAGATCTATCAGAACCCCTCTACCATCTCATACTTCCCAGTTTCCGTCTTTGCCTACTTCCCCAGTCCAGAGTACAGCTGACTCCTGCCCCTGGGAACTAATTAAAGGAACCTTAATTGTACTGAACTCCACACAGTCAGAACTCCTTGAATTTCAACCCATGTATTTGACAGCTCTGTAAGTTATTGTGTAATGGTGCAGATGCTCCCCAGCATGCTTTATTATGATGCAGAATCATTTTAAGGTCTACTAGGGGGACAAACAACCCGATTTTACTGGCATCCAGTGTCCCTTACTCTAGCCATCCTATTGAGGATAGGAGCTGCTGCAGGAGTTTGTACGGGAACAGCTGCTATGATCCATGGGTCACAACAAATGGCCTGATTAGAAACAGCAATAGATCCAGACTGGAAGGCATTAGAGACCTCCATCACAGCACTGTAGGAATCCTTAAACTCTCTCTCTGAAGTTGTTTTACAGAACAGGCGAGGATTAAACCTCCTCTTCATGAGGGAGCGGGGCCTCTGTGCTGCACTGAGAGAAGAATGTTGTTTTTATGCTGACCATACTGGAGTTGTAAAAGAATCCATGAGTAAATTGAGAAAATGCCTTGAAGAGCGCCAGAGAGAAAGGGAGATTCAACAAGGGTGGTTTGAGTCATGGTTTATCCAGTCCCCCTGGTTAACTACACTCCTATCAGACTTAGCTTGACCCCTGATCCTCCTTATGGTGTTGCTAACTTTGGCACCTTGTTTGCTTAACCGCATAGTTTCCTTTCTCCAGGCTCAAATTGGGCAGGAAAAACTCATGGTAATCAGACAGAAATACGCTCCACTGGCAGAAATAGAGTGTGAGACCCCGCAATAATTATGATTCATTACTTTTAAGATTAAATGTAGTAAGAAAAAGGAGTGGGAAATGAAAGAATAAAAGAAATTAAAATTGAAACACAAAGAACCAGGTTTTGTAAAGTTTCCAAGCTGCACTCAGAACCTGAAATTCCTGTGGCAGTTAAGACAATTCCCGGAACTGCCAATGAGATGTGTGTTGAAATCTTCCCTGACCACCTAATTACTAAACAACCCCTTCCCAGAAAATGTGCAGCTCATCACGTATACATCTCAGGGCTTCAACCTATCAGTTTAAACGTATACCCCTTCTCAGGGCTAACCAATCACCCCCTCTCCGACCTCTTCCTGCCAATGAATGTGGTAATCATGTTTTTGGGTTGTTATTTGATTTTCCAGTGGTATGTTGATTTGCTAAAGGAGGCTATGATGTATGTAAAGTCTCTGCCCTCTCTAAAGAATGTAAATAAACTCTGCTCAAGTTGTTCTTGGGGCTCTTTGTTCTTTGCTCCTCTGAAGTTAGCTCTGAGCCCCAGCATGCTGGACGCCCAATAAACCCTTTGCTGTGGCATGAGACAGTCTCTTGGTGGTCTTTTCCTCCGACTTTTGACTGACCTTTTTACCTATGAAGGACCTGAAAGAGCAAAAGTCAAATCCATGTCAACTTCCATGTCAAACAACCTGGTCAGAATGAAGGAATGTGTCTGAATCAGCCTCTCTCTTCTTAATGTAGATTAAATGGACCAAACCAGGCCTGTGTACAGAGCTGTTCCCAGATGCCTATGGTTGATATACCATTCTAACTTGTGAAAGTGTCACACGAAGTAGGGGCAGCCTCCATCCCATGGGACCATTGGAAGCAACTGTTAGGACAAAGTGGATTTCCATGGCAGTGACCTCATTCAGTTCCTGAAGGAAGTGACCTACCACACTTCCTTGGTGATGGAACTCTCTGAACTTGGGCTCCAGGAAGCCATGCACCCAGAGCAAGTCTTAGTTTCAGTCCCAGTGGTCTCAATTGTTTGAATTTACCAAAGACAGAGTCAGTGTTTCTTGGTAAATACTTATGTGATGATGGCCAAATTTCAGGAGAGCTCTGAAGAGCAGCTTTTTCTGAGAAAGCAGGTAGTGGCTCAACCATGGCTCCTGACAACTTCAAAAAGTTTGCAAAGAAGACCAGATCTGAGATAGGACAGGCCATTTCGTGGGACCATAGTATGCCCCACCAGTCAGAGGACACTCAGGATAGTCACTGTCATACTTGGGTAAAGGAGGTGCCATTGTGGGTGTCAGTGTGAGTTTGTGGTTTTGTCTCATGTTCTGAGAATAGGTAGGAATGGCAGTTTGTAGGTTTGGACTGGAAAGTTTCTAGAAAGTCGTTTGACAACACGAGTGTTTCTATGTCTGTGTATCCCACTGTATCCGTGGTTGTAGACATTTGAAATGTGAATGCATCAATGGTTGTGTCCTGTCTAGTAGAAAGCTTCCCAGCATTCTTCCCACCAAATTTAAGAATGGAGAGCGGCTTGCCTAATGGATGGTGAACAGCTACTATCTTCCTAAGTTCCTCTTTTCTTCCTGAATACTGGCCACTCTCCAGAGTATCCTCATGGTTTTGTTTCCAAGATATGTACCACGTCCAAGCTCTGTTACATGGCCATGTACTGGATAGCTGAAGGGAAAGGGAGCATCTCAGAAAACTCAGATATCAGTGTGACCAGTAAAGTCTCAGTGGAGAAACCCTGCTTTGGGCCATTTGCTTACTTATGTTTCTATTACCCTGAATGTCAGGAAGGTCTTTGCCTCAGGCCACCCCTTTGTGAAGCCTGAAGAAAACAGTTCTCAAATGGAAATGAATGGGCATCACCTGTGGCTCTTTGCTTAATTGCTCTGGAAAGGGATGTGTCTGAAACAGCCACTTGGCCCGGTGTTGTGGCAGTGGCTTAGATTCTCAGCACCTGATGGATCTAAAGAAAGTTTCCAAGTGTGCATAAAAAAACAAAATGGCCAAAAGAGCAGTCATTGAGGATGAAGTCTCTCACTTTCCTCTGTAAGCTTCCTGAGCTAAATAAAGTGAGAATAGGGATCATCTGGGTCAAATCAGTTCTTCAAATCCCTGCAGAGGCTAGCCGATAGGGGCTTGGGTTTTCTATGACACCAATTCACATAAAGAATCTATACCAGACAGTCATTAGGCCTCAAATTGGAGAAGCAGATTAGATATAGGGCAGGCCTATTTGATCACTCTTGGTTCACAGCAAGGGTGTCCAGGCCACCCTGACATTAGGCAAATGAGGGGCAAGGGTGCTTATTTTGAACAGTGTATTGGGCTGTGCCCTTCATGGAAACCTCCAGCCAGAGTTTATGATGAGTGTCTATGTGGAAGAAGATGAGGACCATGTGGGAGTGTTTTAGTTTTAATTGTGGTCATTTGTGTGGTGGTTGTAAGAGATGCCTGGGTTCACCTGGGCTTGAACTCTGGTGTGATTCCTCTTAGAGAATGCGTTATGGAACTGACTTCAGAGAAGTATTGCCATAAATTGTGTTGGGATCTTAGGAGGCCACACATGAGAGTTCCCCTTGGACACTAAGATCTAAGTCCAGAGTGGCTTTCCACAGAGCACTGGGAATCTCAGCAAGGATATCACATGATTTTATTCTGAAAGACTTGGAAGCCATAGTTGAGAGTCAAAACACCCATGGACCTTACATTGTAGACCTCAATGGGGCTGGCTTCATGTGACCTTTTGGCCAGTCTTTGGGAACATTTGCCTGTGAGAGTTCTCCAGATTATTCATTGAAATGTGCTTCCTCTAAATTTAATGGTTCCTTAATGAATTGAAACCCATAGTTTCTCCAACTTCATCTTTGAAAATGGCTAGATAAATACCATGAAATTTTTGAACTTCCCATGGCCACCTGCCACTGGAGAACCTTTGGATGTACAGTTGCTGATCCTGAGTGTACCAGACAGTGCCTTGATTGACTGGGTTTTATGAAAATGGTGTAGAACAGAGATGCCAGTATGTTGGGGCCTGCTGAGTAGTGGGCCAAGAGCTGTTGTGTGCAGGTGTTTGATAAAACATCTGTGGTCGGGACATGTGATTCTGCCATTGACTTCCAAATGACTTGTGGCTGACATGTTACAGACAGGAATCACTTATATGTCTGAAACCTCTTTATAAAAGGCATTTTGTTATATGGAGACGTTTCAGGGCAATGTTCAGAATCAGGTTGCTATGGTCAAAGGGGCAAGCTATGTGGGATAGAAGCCTGGTTGGTGCATTCTCCTGCAGACCCTGACCCACCACACGTGACAGGACTCCCTCCAGCACTGTGTCCCAGTTGAACTCATTGTATTTCATGAAGCAAATACCAAACTCCCAGTGCAGTAGAAAGAAACACCATGAAAAGTGGAGGATGACCAAATGGCTTCTCAGTCCACATGCGGAGACACTTAGCTTTCAGTGGCCACAGTTCACCTACAGAGAGAAGTCAGCACTGCTGCCTCATGTTCTTTGGAAAAATTGAAACAATGTCCTCCAGGTCTCATAGATGTAGACCCAGCTTTGATGGTCTCATTTGAATGGAAGCTAAAGCTTCTGACAACAACATATATGTCGAGTGCCCATCGTCAAAGGCAGTTTCTCAAGAAGTCTTTAGTCCAGCAGAGCTCCAGGTTTGTGTAGTGTTTACCTTTTTGACCAGGTCACAAGAAAAGACCACTGACTCCAATTAAAATCAGATTAATGCAAGCTTATTATTTCCACTACCCTGGCTGCCTCTCCCTCCCAAAACGTCGGGAACAGGACAGCAGCCTAGCTTTATAGCCCAGAAATTTACACAAAAGTGGGGTTACAAATAACAGAATTCTGACAAGCATCACACTAATGGTAGCTTACATTTTTGTTTGCTGGCCCCAACATCAGAATTTATGAGGACCATTAGAGCCTCAGAGAGTGTCGTCTGGCCAAAGAAGGCCAATATTTATGAGGTGTCAACAAAGTTTCAGAGAGGGCTGTTATCTGGTCAGAGAGCCAGGCATGGGTGAGTTCACGGCACGGGCAGGCATTCCAAGCAGGTTCAGATCTTGCTGTAATTTATAGTTAAGCCAAAATTATCTTTTCATGGCTTTGTGGCAAGATGGCTCCCAATTTTAATAAGAGATCAGGTTGGGTCAATCATTCCCCCCTTTTCTAATGTGTTCCTTTCAAATATTTGATTGGGTAGGAAGAGCACTGTGGGAATTTTAATCCCTCAGGTAACAGTCTCCCGATTTTTTGAACTCACCCAAAAACAGGTCTCCCTGATTTTACCTGACTTAATTAATTACTTATATTGATATTCTATTTATTTTTGTCTCCATTGTTGTAAGAAGAGAGGTGTCACTCATTTAGACTTCTTCTGAGCTGAGAGAGGGTGACGTGAGGGGGCACCGCCTGAGGGACATTAGTCGCCTTTTAGAAGTCAGTTTGGTTTGAAGTCTGGATGGGGAAGAACAGGTAGTAAAGTCATCTGGGGATGGGTTCTTCTATGAGAGAAACAAAAAAACATGAGTACTTAATAAATATTGCAGCAGCTGGAACATGTCACTGTATAGAAGTTCCCTCACCAGTCTTTAATATCCCCAGTTATCAGGACTG